>NW_028317849.1:3299375-3641250 GCF_062004578.1 Staurois parvus
GCGCCATTGAGGGGACAGGTGCAGGAGAGGTCCGCTCTCCTCCGCCGAGAGGAGACACCCTCTCCACCGCCGTGGGGGACTCGAGGAGAGGCCCGCTCTCCACCGCCTTGGGGGTCACACGGGGCCAACTCTCCACCGCCTTGGGGGACACGAGGCCCTCTCTCCACCGCCTTGGGGGACACGAGGCCTACTCTCCACCACCTTGGGGGACACGAGGCCCACTCAACACCGCCTTGGGTGACAGAAGGCCCGCTCTACACCACCTTGTGGGACACGAGGCCCGCTATACATTGCCTTGGGGAATACGAAGAGAGACCCGTTCTACACCGCCTTGGGGAACACGAGGAGAGGCCCTCTCTACACCGCCTTGGGGGACACGAGGAGAGGTCCGCTGTACACCGTTGTGGGAGACACGTGAAGGAGAGACCCGCCAATGGTGTACATCACTACACTCGCCAGCTTAAGGTAAATTACATTTTTTGTGCTGTGCTCTGGGGGCAAAATGATTTCGAAAAGAGTAAAAAAAAACAAAAAAAAAACAACCACACCATTTTAGTGCTGCTCTCTGGGGCCTAAATATTTCAAAAAGTAAAAAATAAAATTTAAAAAAACAAAAAGCACAGCACACCTATGCACAATCAGCTACACATTTAATTTAAAATACAAAAAATTATTTTCAATAAAATTGGTAGCTGACTATGCATAGGAACACATCCTCATATGGTAGTGGTGAAAAGTGCCCTCCCAGCTTTGACTGTAGTATTTTATATGCACCTTGTTCATTTTCCTAGGTGCGTCATTGGTCCCTCACAATTATAATGTGTGGACAGACCCACCAAGCAAGCAGCTGTGCTCTGCCCTGCCCTGAAAGGCAGCCCAGCCAGCAGACACACTGAGCCACCAGAGGAGCCTTTAATCTGAACTGCCATTAATCTGAAGTGGTGTTAATCTGAACTGCCATTGGGCTGACCTGCCGTTGAGCTGAACTGCCTTGTTTAATCTGAACTGCCGTTGAGCTGAACTGCCTTGTTTAATTTGACCTGCTGTTGAGCTGAACTGCCTTTTGATCTGAACTGCCTTGTTTATTTGACCTGCCGTTGAGCTGAACCGCCGTTAAGATGAACTGCCTTGTTTAATCTGAACTGCCGTTAATCTGAACTGCCTTTGATCTGTACTTTGAGCTGAGCTGAGCTGCCTTGTTTAATCAGAACTGCCGTTGAGCTGAACTGCCTTGTTTAATCTGAATTGGCTTGTTTGCCTTGTTTAATCTGAACTGCCGTTGAGCTGGACTGCCTTGTTTAATCTGAACTGCCGTTGAGCTGGACTGCCTTGTTTAATCTGAACTGCCGTTGAGCTGGACTGCCTTGTTTATTCTGAACTGCCTTGTTTAATCTCAACTGCCTTGTTTAATCCCAACTGCTTTGTTTAATCCGAACTGCCTTGTTTAAGCTGAACTGCCATTGAGCTGGACTGCCTTGTTTAATATGGACTGCCGTTGAGCTGAACTGCCTTGTTTAATCTGAACTGCTGTTGAGCTGAACTACCTTTTTTAATCTGAGCTGCCTTTGATCTGAGCTGCCCTGTTTAATCTGAACTGCCTTTGAGCTGAACTGCCTTTGATCTGAACTGCCATTGAGCTGAACTGCCTTGTTTAATTTGAACTGCTGTTGAGCTGAACTGTCGTTGAGCTGAACTGCCTTGTTTAATCAGAACTGCCGTTGAACTGAACTGCCTTGTTTAATCTGAACTGCCTTGTTTAATCTGAACTGCCTTGTTTAATCCGAACTGCCTTGTTTAATCCGAACTGCCTTGTTTAATACCGAACTGCCTTGTTTAATCCGAACTGCCATTGAGCTGGACTGCCTTGTTTGAGCTGGACTGCCTTGAATCTGCAGTACCTTTTGATCTGCACTGCTGTTGAGCTGAACTGCTGTTGAGCTGAACTGCCTTGTTTAATCTGAACGGCCTTGTTTAATCTGGACGGCCGTCAAGCTGGACTGCCTTGTTTAATCTGAACTGCCGTTGAGCTGAACTGCCGTTGAGCTGAATTTGTTTAATCTGAAGTGCCTTGTTTAATCTGAAGTGCCTTTTGATCTGAACTGCTGTTGAGCTGAACTGCCTTGTTTAATCTTAACTGCCGTTGAGCTGGACTGCCATTGAGCTGGACTGCCTTGTTTAATCTGAACTGTTGTTGAACTGAACTGCCTTTGATCTGAACTGCTGTTGAGCTGGACTGCCTTGTTTAATCTGGACTGCCGTTGAGCTGGACTGCCTTGTTTAATCTGGACTGCCTTGTTTAATCTGGACTGCCTTGTTTAATCTGGACTGCCGTTGAGCTGAACTGCCGTTGAGCTGAACTGCCGTTGAGCTGAACTGCCGTTGAGCTGGACTGCCTTGTTTAATCTGAACTGCCGTTGAGCTAAACTGCCTTTGATCTGAACTGCCGTTAATCAGAACTGCCGTTAATCAGAACTGCCGTTAATCAGAACTGCCGTTAATCAGAACTTCCGTTAATCAGAACTGCCTTTTGATATGAACTGCCGTTGAGCTGAACTGCCTTGTTTAATCTGAACTGCCTTGTTTAGTCTGAACTGCCGTTGATCTGAACTGCCGTTGATCTGAACTGCCATTGATCTGAACTGCCGTTAATCAGAACTGCCTTTTGAGCTGAACTGCCGTTGAGCTGAACTGCCTTGTTTAATCTGAACTGCCGTTGATCTGAACTGCCGTTGAGCTGGACTGCCTTGTTTAACCTGAACTGTTGTTCAGCTCAACGACAGTTCAGCTCAGCGACAGTTCAGCTCAAACAAGGCAGTTCAGCTCAAACAAGGCAGTTCAGCTCAAACAAGGCAGTTCAGCTCAAACAAGGCAGTTCAGCTCAACGGCAGTTCAGATTAAACAAGGCAGTTCAGCTCAACGACAGTTCAGTTCAACTTCCTAGTTTGATCTGAACTGCTGTTGATCTGAACTGCCTTGTTTAATCTGAACTGCCTTGGGTAATCTGAACTGCCTTTGTGCTGAACTGCCTTGTTTCAGCTGAACTGCCGTTGAGCTGAACTGCCGTTGAGCTGAACTGCCTTGTTTAATCTGAACTGCCATTGAGCTGAACTGCCTTGTTTAATCTGAACTGCCTTGTTTAATCTGAACTGCCTTGTTTAATCTGAACTGCCATTGAGCTGAACTGCCTTGTTTCAGCTGAACTGCCTTGTTTAATCTGAACTGCCGTTGAGCTGAACTGCTATTGAGCTGAACTGCCTTGTTTAATCTGAACTGCCGTTGATCTGAACTGCCGTTGAGCTGAACTGCCATGTTCTATCAGAACTGCTGTTGAGCTGAACTGCCATTGAGCTGAACTGCTATTGAGCTGAACTGCCTTGTTTAATCTGAACTGCCGTTGAGCTGAACTGCCATGTTCTATCAGAACTGCTGTTGAGCTGAACTGCCTTTGATCTGAACTGCCATTGAGCTGAACTGCCTTGTTTAATCTGAACTGCCTTGTTTAATCTGAACTGCCTTGTTTAATCTGAACTGCCGTTGAGCTGAACTGCCTTGTTTAATCTGAACTGCCCTTCAACTGGACTGCCGTGTTTAATCGGAACTGCCTTGTTTAATCTGAACTGCCTTGTTTAATACTTAACTGCCTTGTTTAATACTTAACTGCCTTGTTTAATCTTAACTGCTGTTGAGCTGGATTGCCTTGGGTAATCTGAACTGCCTTTTGAGCTGAACTGCCTTTTGAGCTGAACTGCCTTTTGAGCTGAACTGCCTTTTGAGCTAAACTACCGTTGAGCTGAGCTGCCTTTGAGCTGAACAGCCTTGTTTAATCTGAATTGACTTGTTTAATCTGAACTGCCATGGAGCTGGACTGCCTTATTTAATCTGAACTGCCTTGTTTAATCTGAACTGCCTTGTTTAATCTGAACTGCCTTGTTTAATCTGAACTGCCGTTGAGCTGGACTGCCTTGTTTAATCTGGACTGCCTTGTTTAATCTGGACTGCCTTGTTTAATCTGTACTGCCTTGTTTAATCTGGACTGCCTTGTTTAATCTGGACTGCCTTGTTTAATCTGAACTGCCTTGTTTAATCTGAACTGCCTTGTTTAATCTGAACTGCCATTGAGCTGGATTGCCTTGGGTAATCTGAACTGCCTTTTGAGCTGAACTGCCTTTTGAGCTGAACTGCCTTTTGAGCTGAACTGCCTTTTGAGCTGAACTGCCTTTTGAGCTGAGCTGCCTTTTGAGCTGAGCTGCCGTTGAGCTGAGCTGCCGTTGAGCTGAGCTGCCTTTGAGCTGAACAGCCTTGTTTAATCTGAACTGACTTGTTTAATCTGAACTGCCATGGAGCTGGACTGCCTTGTTTAATCTGAACTCCCGTTGAACTGAACTGCCGTTGAGCTGGACTGCCTTGTTTAATCTGGACTGCCTTGTTTAATCTGAACTGCCTTGTTTAATCTGAACTGCCTTGTTTAATCTGAACTGCCTTGTTTAATCTGAACTGCCTTGTTTAAACTGAACTGCCATTGAGCTGGATTGCCTTGGGTAATCTGAACTGCCTTTTGAGCTGAACTGCCTTTTGAGCTGAACTGCCTTTTGAGCTGAACTGCCTTTTGAGCTGAGCTGCCTTTTGAGCTGAGCTGCCTTTTGAGCTGAGCTGCCATTGAGCTGAGCTGCCGTTGAGCTGAGCTGCCTTTGAGCTGAACAGCCTTGTTTAATCTGAACTGACTTGTTTAATCTGAACTGCCATGGAGCTGGACTGCCTTGTTTAATCTGAACTCCCGTTGAACTGAACTGCCGTTGAGCTGGACTGCCTTGTTTAATCTGGACTGCCTTGTTTAATCTGAACTGCCTTGTTTAATCTGAACTGCCTTGTTTAATCTGAACTGCCTTGTTTAATCTGAACTGCCTTGTTTAATCTGAACTGCCTTGTTTAAACTGAACTGCCATTGAGCTGGATTGCCTTGGGTAATCTGAACTGCCTTTTGAGCTGAAATGCCTTTTGAGCTGAACTGCCTTTTGAGCTGAACTGCCTTTTGAGCTGAGCTGCCTTTTGAGCTGAGCTGCCGTTTGAGCTGAGCTGCCGTTGAGCTGAGCTGCCGTTGAGCTGAGCTGCCTTTGAGCTGAACAGCCTTGTTTAATCTGAACTGACTTGTTTAATCTGAACTGCCATGGAGCTGGACTGCCTTGTTTAATCTGAACTCCCATTGAACTGAACTGCCGTTGAGCTGGACTGCCTTGTTTAATCTGGACTGCCTTGTTTAATCTGGACTGCCTTGTTTAATCTGGACTGCCTTGTTTAATCTGAACTGCCTTGTTTAATCTGAACTGCCTTGTTTAATCTGAACTGCCGTTGAGCTGGACTGCCTTGGGTAATCTGAACTGCCTTTGAGCTGAGCTGCCTTTGAGCTGAGCTGCCTTTGAGCTGAGCTGCCTTTGAGCTGAACTGCCTTTGAGCTGAACTGCCTTTGAGCTGAACTGACTTGCTTAATCTGAGCTGACTTGTTTAATCTGAACTGACTTGTTTAATCTGAACTGTTTTTTTTAATCTGAACTGCCATTGAGCTGGACTGACTTGTTTAATCTTAACTGCCTTGTTTAATCTGAACTGCTGTTGAGCTGAACTGCCTTTGATCTGAATTTCCGTTGAGCTGAACTGCCTTGTTTAATCTGAATTGCCGTTGAGCTGAACTGCCTTTTTTAATCTAAACTGCCGTTGAGCTGAACTGCTACTGAGCTGAACTGCCTTGTTTAATCTGAACTGCCTTTGAGCTGAACTGCCTTGTTTAATCTGAACTGCCGTTGAGCTGAACTGCCGTTGAGCTGGACTGCTTTGTTTAATCTGAACTGCCTTGTTTAATCTGAACTGCCCTTGAGCTGGACTGCCGTGTTTAATCTTAACTGCCTTGTTTAATCTTAACTGCTGTTGAGCTGGACTGCCTTGGGTAATCTGTTCTATCAGAACTGCCCTTGAGCTGAACTGCCGTTGAGCTGAACTGCCTTTGATCTGAACTGCCGTTGAGCTGAACTGCCTTGTTTAATCTGAATTGCCGTTGAGCTGAACTGCCTTGTTTAATCTGAACTGCCGTTGAGCTGAACTGCTATTGAGCTGAACTGCCTTGTTTAATTTGAACTGCCTTTGAGCTGAACTGCCTTGTTTGATTTGAACTGCCGTTGATTTGAACTGCCGTTGAGCTGAACTGCCTTGTTCTATCAGAACTGCTGTTGAGCTGAACTGCCTTGTTTAATCTGAACTGCCTTGTTTAATCTGAACTGCATTGTTTAATCTGAACTGCCTTGTTTAATCTGAACTGCCTTGTTTAATCTGAACTGCCTTGTTTAATCTTAACTGCTGTTGAGCTGGATTGCCTTGGGTAATCTGAACTGCCTTTTGAGCTGAACTGCCTTTTGAGCTGAACTGCCTTTTGAGCTGAGCTGCCATTGAGCTGAGCTGCCATTGAGCTGAGCTGCCGTTGAGTTGAGCTGCCGTTGAGCTGAGCTGCCTTTGAGCTGAGCTGCCTTTGAGCTGAACAGCCTTGTTTAATCTGAACTGACTTGTTTAATCGGAACTGCCATGGAGCTGGACTGCCTTGTTTAATCTGAACTGCCTTGTTTAATCTGAACTGCCTTGTTTAATCTGAAGTGCCGTTGAACTGAACTGCCGTTGAGCTGGATTGCCTTGTTTAATCTGAACTGCCTTGTTTAATCTGAACTGCCGTTGAGCTGGATTGCCTTGGGTAATCTGAACTGCCTTTTGAGCTGAACTGCCTTTTGAGCTGAGCTGCCTTTTGAGCTGAGCTGCCTTTTGAGCTGAGCTGCCTTTTGAGCTGAGCTGCCTTTTGAGCTGAGCTGCCGTTGAGCTGAGCTACCGTTGAGCTGAGCTACCTTTGAGCTGAACAGCCTTGTTTAATCTGAACTGACTTGTTTAATCTGAACTGCCTTGTTTATTCTGAACTGCCGTTGAACTGAACTGCCGTTTAGCTGGACTGCCTTGTTTAATCTGGACTGCCTTGTTTAATCTGAACTGCCTTGTTTAATCTGAACTGCCTTGTTTAATCTGAACTGCCTTGTTTAATCTGAACTGCCTTGTTTAATCTGAACTGCCTTGGGTAATCTGAACTGCCTTTGAGCTGAGCTGCCTTTGAGCTGAGCTGCCTTTGAGCTGAGCTGTCTTTGAGCTGAGCTGTCTTTGAGCTGAGCTGTCTTTGAGCTGAGCTGTCTTTGAGCTGAGCTGTCTTTGAGCTGAGCTGCCTTTGAGCTGAACTGCCTTTGAGCTGAACTGCCTTCCTTAATCTGAACTGCCTTCCTTAATCTGAACTGCCTTCCTTAATCTGAACTGCCTTCCTTAATCTGAACTGCCTTCCTTAATCTGAACTGACTTATTTAATCTGAACTGCCATTGAGCTGGACTGACTTGTTTAATCTTAACTGCCTTGTTTAATCTGAACTGCTGTAGAGCCGAACTGCCTTGTTTAATCTTAACTGCCGTTGAGCTGAACTGCCTTGTTCTATCAGAACTGCCCTTGAGCTGAACTGCCTTTTTCGATCTGAACTACCGTTGAGCTGAACTGCCTTGTTCTATCAGAACTGCCCTTGAGCTGAATTGCCTTTTTCGATCTGAACTGCCGTTGAGCTGAACTGCCTTTGATCTGAATTTCCGTTGAGCTGAACTGCCTTGTGTAATCTGAATTGCCGTTGAGCTGAACTGCCTTGTTTAATCTGAACTGCCGTTGAGCTGAACTGCTATTGAGCTGAACTGCCTTGTTTAATTTGAACTGCCTTTGAGCTGAACTGCTTGTTTAATCTGAACTGCCGTTGAGCTGAACTGCCGTTGAGCTGGACTGCTTTGTTTAATCTGAACTGCCTTGTTTAATCTGAACTGCCCTTGAGCTGGACTGCCGTGTTTAATCTTAACTGACTTGTTTAATCTGAACTGACTTATTTAATCTGAACTGCCATTGAGCTGGACTGATTTGTTTAATCTTAACTGCCTTGTTTAATCTGAACTGCTGTTGAGCCGAACTGCCTTGTTTAATCTTAACTGCCGTTGAGCTGAACTGCCTTGTTCTATCAGAACTGCCCTTGAGCTGAACTGCCTTTTTCGATCTGAACTGCCGTTGAGCTGAACTGCCTTGTTCTATCAGAACTGCCCTTGAGCTGAACTGCCGTTGAGCTGAACTGCCTTTGATCTGAATTTCCGTTGAGCTGAACTGCCTTGTTTAATCTGAATTGCCGTTGAGCTGAACTGCCTTTTTTAATCTGAACTGCTGTTGAGCTGGACTGCCTTGGGTAATCTGAACTGCCTTTGAGCCGAACTGCCTTTGGGCCGAACTGTCTTTGGGCCGAGCTACCGTCGAGCCGAGCTGCCGTCGAGCCGAGCTGCCGTCGAGCTGAACAGCCTTGTTTAATCTGAACTGCCATGGAGCTGGACTGCCTTGTTTAATCTGAACTGCCTTTTTTAATCTGAACTGCCTTGTTTAATCTGAACTGCCTTGTTTAATCTGAACTGCCTTGTTTAATCTGAACTGCCTTGTTTAATCTGAACTGCCTTGTTTAATCTTAACTGCTGTTGAGCTGAACTGCCTTGGGTAATCTGAACTGCCTTTGAGCTGAACTGCCTTTGAGCTGAACTGCCTTTGAGCTGAACTGCCTTTGAGCTGAACTGCCTTTGAGCTGAACTGCCTTTGAGCTGAACTGCCTTTGAGCTGAACTGCCTTTGAGCTGAACTGCCTTGCTTAATCTGAACTGACTTTTTTAATCTGAACTGACTTTTTTAATCTGAACTGACTTGTTTAATCTGAACTGCCATTGAGCTGGACTGCCTTGTTTAATCTGAACTGATTTATTTAATCTGAACTGCCATTGAGCTGGAATGCCTTCTTTAATCTGAACTGCTTTGTTTAATCTGAACTGCCTTGTTTAATCTGAACTGCCGTTGAGCTGGACTGCCATTGAGCTGGACTGCCTTGTTAATCTGAACTGCCGTTGAGCTGAACTGCCTTGTTTAATCTGAACTGCCTTGTTTAATCTGAACTGCCGTTGAGCTGAACTGCCTTGTTCTATTAGAACTGCCGTTGAGCTGAACTGCCTTGTTCTATTAGAACTGCCGTTGAGCTGAACTGCCTTTTTTGAGCTGAACTGCCTTTTTTGAGCTGAACTGCCGTTGAGCTGAACTGCCGTTGAGCTGAACTGCCTTGTTTGAGCTGAACTGCCTTGTTTGAGCTGAACTGCCTTGTTTAATCTGAACGGCCTTGTTTAATCTGAACGGCCTTGTTTAATCTGAACGGCCTTGTTTAATCTGAACGGCCTTGTTTAATCTGAACGGCCTTGTTTAATCTGAACGGCCTTGTTTAATCTGAACGGCCTTGTTTAATCTGAACGGCCTTGTTTAATCTGAACGGCCTTGTTTAATCTGAACTGCCGTTGAGCTGAACTGCCTTGTTTAATCTGAACTGCCGTTAGGCTTGACTGCCTTGTTTAATCTGAGCTGCCTTGTTTAATCTGAGCTGCCTTGTTTAATCTTAACTGCCGTTGAGCTGAACTGCCTTGTTCTATCAGAACTGCCCTTGAGCTGAACTGCCTTTTTCGATCTGAACTACCGTTGAGCTGAACTGCCTTGTTCTATCAGAACTGCCCTTGAGCTGAATTGCCTTTTTCGATCTGAACTGCCGTTGAGCTGAACTGCCTTTGATCTGAATTTCCGTTGAGCTGAACTGCCTTGTGTAATCTGAATTGCCGTTGAGCTGAACTGCCTTGTTTAATCTGAACTGCCGTTGAGCTGAACTGCTATTGAGCTGAACTGCCTTGTTTAATTTGAACTGCCTTTGAGCTGAACTGCTTGTTTAATCTGAACTGCCGTTGAGCTGAACTGCCGTGTTTAATTTGAACTGCCTTTGAGCTGGACTGCTTTGTTTAATCTGAACTGCCTTGTTTAATCTGAACTGCCCTTGAGCTGGACTGCCGTGTTTAATCTTAACTGACTTGTTTAATCTGAACTGATTTATTTAATCTGAACTGCCATTGAGCTGGACTGATTTGTTTAATCTTAACTGCCTTGTTTAATCTGAACTGCTGTTGAGCCGAACTGCCTTGTTTAATCTTAACTGCCGTTGAGCTGAACTGCCTTGTTCTATCAGAACTGCCCTTGAGCTGAACTGCCTTTTTCGATCTGAACTGCCGTTGAGCTGAACTGCCTTGTTCTATCAGAACTGCCCTTGAGCTGAACTGCCGTTGAGCTGAACTGCCTTTGATCTGAATTTCCGTTGAGCTGAACTGCCTTGTTTAATCTGAATTGCCGTTGAGCTGAACTGCCTTTTTTAATCTGAACTGCTGTTGAGCTGGACTGCCTTGGGTAATCTGAACTGCCTTTGAGCCGAACTGCCTTTGGGCCGAACTGTCTTTGGGCCGAGCTACCGTCGAGCCGAGCTGCCGTCGAGCCGAGCTGCCGTCGAGCTGAACAGCCTTGTTTAATCTGAACTGCCATGGAGCTGGACTGCCTTGTTTAATCTGAACTGCCTTTTTTAATCTGAACTGCCTTGTTTAATCTGAACTGCCTTGTTTAATCTGAACTGCCTTGTTTAATCTGAACTGCCTTGTTTAATCTGAACTGCCTTGTTTAATCTGAACTGCCTTGTTTAATCTGAACTGCCTTGTTTAATCTTAACTGCTGTTGAGCTGAACTGCCTTGGGTAATCTGAACTGCCTTTGAGCTGAACTGCCTTTGAGCTGAACTGCCTTTGAGCTGAATTGCCTTTGAGCTGAATTGCCTTTGAGCTGAACTGCCTTTGAGCTGAACTGCCTTTGAGCTGAACTGCCTTGCTTAATCTGAACTGACTTTTTTAATCTGAACTGACTTTTTTAATCTGAACTGACTTGTTTAATCTGAACTGCCATTGAGCTGGACTGCCTTGTTTAATCTGAACTGATTTATTTAATCTGAACTGCCATTGAGCTGGAATGCCTTCTTTAATCTGAACTGCTTTGTTTAATCTGAACTGCCTTGTTTAATCTGAACTGCCGTTGAGCTGGACTGCCATTGAGCTGGACTGCCTTGTTAATCTGAACTGCCGTTGAGCTGAACTGCCTTGTTTAATCTGAACTGCCTTGTTTAATCTGAACTGCCGTTGAGCTGAACTGCCTTGTTCTATTAGAACTGCCGTTGAGCTGAACTGCCTTGTTCTATTAGAACTGCCGTTGAGCTGAACTGCCTTTTTTGAGCTGAACTGCCTTTTTTGAGCTGAACTGCCGTTGAGCTGAACTGCCGTTGAGCTGAACTGCCTTGTTTGAGCTGAACTGCCTTGTTTGAGCTGAACTGCCTTGTTTAATCTGAACGGCCTTGTTTAATCTGAACGGCCTTGTTTAATCTGAACGGCCTTGTTTAATCTGAACGGCCTTGTTTAATCTGAACGGCCTTGTTTAATCTGAACGGCCTTGTTTAATCTGAACGGCCTTGTTTAATCTGAACGGCCTTGTTTAATCTGAACGGCCTTGTTTAATCTGAACTGCCATTGAGCTGAACAGGCTTGTTTAATCTGAACTACCTTGTTTAATCTGAACTGCCGTTGAGCTGAACTGCCTTGTTCAATCTGAACTGCCGTTAGGCTTGACTGCCTTGTTTAATCTGAACTGCCTTGTTTAATCTGAACTGCCTTGTTTAATCTGAACTGCCATTGAGCTGAACAGGCTTGTTTAATCTGAACTACCTTGTTTAATCTGAACTGCCATTGAGCTGAACAGGCTTGATTAATCTGAACTGCCTTATTTAATATGAACTGCCATTGAGCTGGACTGCCTTGTTTAATCTGAACTGCCTTGTTTAATCTGAACTGCCTTGTTTAATCTGAACTGCCTTTGAGCAAATCTGAACTGCCTTGTTCTATCAGAACTGCCGTTGATCTGAACTGCCTTGTTTGATCTGAACTGCCTTGTTTGATCTGAACTGCCTTGTTTGGTCTGAACTGCCTTGTTTAATCTGAACTGCCTTGTTTAATCTGAACTGCCTTGTTTAATCTGAACTGCCTTGTTTAATCTGAACTGCCTTTGAGCAAATCTGAACTGCCTTTGAGCAAATCTGAACTGCCGTTGAGCTGGACTGCCGTTGAGCTGGACTGCCGTTGAGCTGGACTGCCGTTGAGCTGGACTGCCTTTGATCTGAACTGCCGTTGAGCTGAACTGCCTTGTTCTATCAGAACTGCCGTTGAGCTGAACTGCCTTGTTCTATCAGAACTGCCGTTGAGCTGAACTGCCTTGTTCAATCTGAACTGCCGTTGAGCTGAACTGCCTTGTTTAATCTGAACTGCCGTTGAGCTGAACTGCCTTGTTTAATCTGAACTGCCGTTGAGCTGAACTGCCTTGTTTAATCTGAACTGCCTTTGAGCAAATCTGAACTGCCTTTGAGCAAATCTGAACTGCCTTTGAGCAAATCTGAACTGCCTTTGAGCAAATCTGAACTGCCTTTGAGCAAATCTGAACTGCCTTTGAGCAAATCTGAACTGCCTTTGAGCAAATCTGAACTGCCTTGTTTAATCTGAACTGCCGTTGAGCTGGACTGCCTTTGATCTGAACTGCCGTTGAGCTGAACTGCCTTGTTTAAACTGAACTGTTGTTGAGCTGAACTGCCTTGTTCTATCAGAACTGCCGTTGAGCTGAACTGCCGTTGAGCTGAACTGCCTTGTTCTATCAGAACTGCCGTTGAGCTGAACTGCCTTGTTCTATCAGAACTGCCGTTGAGCTGAACTGCCTTGTTCTATCAGAACTGCCGTTGAGCTGAACTGCCTTGTTCTATCAGAACTGCCGTTGAGCTGAACTGCCTTGTTCTATCAGAACTGCCGTTGAGCTGAACTGCCTTGTTCTATCAGAACTGCCGTTGAGCTGAACTGCCTTGTTCTATCAGAACTGCCGTTGAGCTGAACTGCCTTGTTCTATCAGAACTGCCGTTGAGCTGAACTGCCTTGTTTAATCTGAACTGCCTTGTTTAATCTGAACTGCTTTGTTTAATCTGAACTGCCTTGTTTAATCTGAACTGCCGTTGAGCTGGACTGCCATTGAGCTGGACTGCCTTGTTAATCTGAACTGCCGTTGAGCTGAACTGCCTTGTTTAATCTGAACTGCCTTGTTTAATCTGAACTGCCGTTGAGCTGAACTGCCTTGTTCTATTAGAACTGCCGTTGAGCTGAACTGCCTTTTTTGAGCTGAACTGCCTTTTTTGAGCTGAACTGCCGTTGAGCTGAACTGCCGTTGAGCTGAACGGCCTTGTTTAATCTGAATGGCCTTGTTTAATCTGAACGGCCTTGTTTAATCTGAACGGCCTTGTTTAATCTGAACGG
Organism: Staurois parvus; assembly: GCF_062004578.1. NCBI lineage: Eukaryota > Metazoa > Chordata > Amphibia > Anura > Ranidae > Staurois > Staurois parvus. The sequence goes on from NW_028317849.1 coordinate 3,312,694, forward strand.
CCTTGTTTAATCTGAACGGCCTTGTTTAATCTGAACGGCCTTGTTTAATCTGAACGGCCTTGTTTAATCTGAACGGCCTTGTTTAATCTGAACGGCCTTGTTTAATCTGAACGGCCTTGTTTAATCTGAACTGCCGTTGAGCTGAACTGCCTTGTTTAATCTGAACTGCCTTGTTTAATCTGAACTGCCATTGAGCTGAACAGGCTTGTTTAATCTGAACTACCTTGTTTAATCTGAACTGCCATTGAGCTGAACAGGCTTGATTAATCTGAACTGCCTTATTTAATATGAACTGCCATTGAGCTGGACTGCCTTGTTTAATCTGAACTGCCTTGTTTAATCTGAACTGCCTTGTTTAATCTGAACTGCCTTTGAGCAAATCTGAACTGCCTTGTTCTATCAGAACTGCCGTTGATCTGAACTGCCTTGTTTGATCTGAACTGCCTTGTTTGATCTGAACTGCCTTGTTTAATCTGAACTGCCTTGTTTAATCTGAACTGCCTTGTTTAATCTGAACTGCCTTTGAGCAAATCTGAACTGCCTTTGAGCAAATCTGAACTGCCGTTGAGCTGGACTGCCGTTGAGCTGGACTGCCGTTGAGCTGGACTGCCTTTGATCTGAACTGCCGTTGAGCTGAACTGCCTTGTTCTATCAGAACTGCCGTTGAGCTGAACTGCCTTGTTCTATCAGAACTGCCGTTGAGCTGAACTGCCTTGTTCAATCTGAACTGCCGTTGAGCTGAACTGCCTTGTTTAATCTGAACTGCCGTTGAGCTGAACTGCCTTGTTTAATCTGAACTGCCGTTGAGCTGAACTGCCTTGTTTAATCTGAACTGCCTTTGAGCAAATCTGAACTGCCTTTGAGCAAATCTGAACTGCCTTTGAGCAAATCTGAACTGCCTTTGAGCAAATCTGAACTGCCTTTGAGCAAATCTGAACTGCCTTTGAGCAAATCTGAACTGCCTTTGAGCAAATCTGAACTGCCTTTGAGCAAATCTGAACTGCCTTGTTTAATCTGAACTGCCGTTGAGCTGGACTGCCTTTGATCTGAACTGCCGTTGAGCTGAACTGCCTTGTTTAAACTGAACTGTTGTTGAGCTGAACTGCCTTGTTCTATCAGAACTGCCGTTGAGCTGAACTGCCGTTGAGCTGAACTGCCTTGTTCTATCAGAACTGCCGTTGAGCTGAACTGCCTTGTTCTATCAGAACTGCCGTTTAGCTGAACTGCCTTGTTCTATCAGAACTGCCGTTGAGCTGAACTGCCTTGTTCTATCAGAACTGCCGTTGAGCTGAACTGCCTTGTTCTATCAGAACTGCCGTTGAGCTGAACTGCCTTGTTCTATCAGAACTGCCGTTGAGCTGAACTGCCTTGTTCTATCAGAACTGCCGTTGAGCTGAACTGCCTTGTTTAATCTGAACTGCCTTGTTTAATCTGAACTGCTTTGTTTAATCTGAACTGCCTTGTTTAATCTGAACTGCCGTTGAGCTGGACTGCCATTGAGCTGGACTGCCTTGTTAATCTGAACTGCCGTTGAGCTGAACTGCCTTGTTTAATCTGAACTGCCTTGTTTAATCTGAACTGCCGTTGAGCTGAACTGCCTTGTTCTATTAGAACTGCCGTTGAGCTGAACTGCCTTTTTTGAGCTGAACTGCCTTTTTTGAGCTGAACTGCCTTTTTTGAGCTGAACTGCCTTTTTTGAGCTGAACTGCCGTTGAGCTGAACTGCCGTTGAGCTGAACGGCCTTGTTTAATCTGAACGGCCTTGTTTAATCTGAACGGCCTTGTTTAATCTGAACGGCCTTGTTTAATCTGAACGGCCTTGTTTAATCTGAACGGCCTTGTTTAATCTGAACGGCCTTGTTTAATCTGAACGGCCTTGTTTAATCTGAACGGCCTTGTTTAATCTGAACGGCCTTGTTTAATCTGAACGGCCTTGTTTAATCTGAACGGCCTTGTTTAATCTGAACTGCCGTTGAGCTGAACTGCCTTGTTTAATCTGAACTGCCGTTAGGCTTGACTGCCTTGTTTAATCTGAGCTGCCTTATTTAATCTGAACTGCCTTGTTTAATCTGAACTGCCTTGTTTAATCTGAACTGCCTTGTTTAATCTGAACTGCCTTGTTTAATCTGAACTGCCTTGTTTAATCTGAACTGCCTTGTTTAATCTGAACTGCCGTTGAGCTGAACTGCCTTGTTCAATCTGAACTGCCGTTAGGCTTGACTGCCTTGTTTAATCTGAACTGCCTTGTTTAATCTGAACTGCCTTGTTTAATCTGAACTGCCATTGAGCTGAACAGGCTTGTTTAATCTGAACTACCTTGTTTAATATGAACTGCCGTTGAGCTGGACTGCCTTGTTTAATCTGAACTGCCTTGTTTAATCTGAACTGCCGTTGAGCTGAACTGCCTTGTTCTATCAGAACTGCCGTTGATCTGAACTGCCTTGTTTGATCTGAACTGCCTTGTTTGATCTGAACTGCCTTGTTTGATCTGAACTGCCTTGTTTAATCTGAACTGCCTTGTTTAATCTGAACTGCCTTGTTTAATCTGAACTGCCTTGTTTAATCTGAACTGCCTTGTTTAATCTGAACTGCCTTTGAGCAAATCTGAACTGCCTTTGAGCAAATCTGAACTGCCGTTGAGCAAATCTGAACTGCCGTTGAGCTGGACTGCCGTTGAGCTGGACTGCCGTTGAGCTGGACTGCCTTTGATCTGAACTGCCGTTGAGCTGAACTGCCTTGTTTAAACTGATCTGTTGTTGAGCTGAACTGCCTTGTTCTATCAGAACGGCCGTTGAGCTGAACTGCCTTGTTCTATCAGAACTGCCGTTGAGCTGAACTGCTTTGTTCTATCAGAACTGCCGTTGAGCTGAACTGCCTTGTTCTATCAGAACTGCCGTTGAGCTGAACTGCCTTGTTCAATCTGAACTGCCGTTGAGCTGAACTGCCTTGTTTAATCTGAACTGCCGTTGAGCTGAACTGCCTTGTTTAATCTGAACTGCCGTTGAGCTGAACTGCCTTGTGTAATCTGAACTGCCGTTGAGCTGAACTGCCTTGTTTAATCTGAACTGCCTTTGAGCAAATCTGAACTGCCTTTGAGCAAATCTGAACTGCCTTTGAGCAAATCTGAACTGCCTTGTTTAATCTGAACTGCCGTTGAGCTGGACTGCCTTTGATCTGAACTGCCGTTGAGCTGAACTGTCTTGTTTAAACTGAACTGTTGTTGAGCTGAACTGCCTTGTTCTATCAGAACTGCCGTTGAGCTGAACTGCCGTTGAGCTGAACTGCCTTGTTCTATCAGAACTGCCGTTGAGCTGGACTGCCGTTGAGCTGGACTGCCGTTGAGCTGGACTGCCGTTGAGCTGGACTGCCGTTGAGCTGGACTGCCTTTGATCTGAACTGCCGTTGAGCTGAACTGCTATTGAGCTGAACTGCCTTGTTTAATCTGAACTGCCGTTGATCTGAACTGCCGTTGAGCTGAACTGCCATGTTCTATCAGAACTGCTGTTGAGCTGAACTGCCATTGAGCTGAACTGCTATTGAGCTGAACTGCCTTGTTTAATCTGAACTGCCGTTGAGCTGAACTGCCATGTTCTATCAGAACTGCTGTTGAGCTGAACTGCCTTTGATCTGAACTGCCATTGAGCTGAACTGCCTTGTTTAATCTGAACTGCCTTGTTTAATCTGAACTGCCTTGTTTAATCTGAACTGCCGTTGAGCTGAACTGCCTTGTTTAATCTGAACTGCCCTTCAACTGGACTGCCGTGTTTAATCTGAACTGCCTTGTTTAATCTGAACTGCCTTGTTTAATACTTAACTGCCTTGTTTAATACTTAACTGCCTTGTTTAATCTTAACTGCTGTTGAGCTGGATTGCCTTGGGTAATCTGAACTGCCTTTTGAGCTGAACTGCCTTTTGAGCTGAACTGCCTTTTGAGCTGAACTGCCTTTTGAGCTAAACTACCGTTGAGCTGAGCTGCCTTTGAGCTGAACAGCCTTGTTTAATCTGAATTGACTTGTTTAATCTGAACTGCCATGGAGCTGGACTGCCTTATTTAATCTGAACTGCCTTGTTTAATCTGAACTGCCTTGTTTAATCTGAACTGCCTTGTTTAATCTGAACTGCCGTTGAGCTGGACTGCCTTGTTTAATCTGGACTGCCTTGTTTAATCTGGACTGCCTTGTTTAATCTGGACTGCCTTGTTTAATCTGTACTGCCTTGTTTAATCTGGACTGCCTTGTTTAATCTGAACTGCCTTGTTTAATCTGAACTGCCTTGTTTAATCTGAACTGCCATTGAGCTGGATTGCCTTGGGTAATCTGAACTGCCTTTTGAGCTGAAATGCCTTTTGAGCTGAACTGCCTTTTGAGCTGAACTGCCTTTTGAGCTGAGCTGCCTTTTGAGCTGAGCTGCCTTTTGAGCTGAGCTGCCGTTGAGCTGAGCTGCCTTTGAGCTGAACAGCCTTGTTTAATCTGAACTGACTTGTTTAATCTGAACTGCCATGGAGCTGGACTGCCTTGTTTAATCTGAACTCCCGTTGAACTGAACTGCCGTTGAGCTGGACTGCCTTGTTTAATCTGGACTGCCTTGTTTAATCTGAACTGCCTTGTTTAATCTGAACTGCCTTGTTTAATCTGAACTGCCTTGTTTAATCTGAACTGCCTTGTTTAATCTGAACTGCCATTGAGCTGGATTGCCTTGGGTAATCTGAACTGCCTTTTGAGCTGAAATGCCTTTTGAGCTGAACTGCCTTTTGAGCTGAACTGCCTTTTGAGCTGAACTGCCTTTTGAGCTGAGCTGCCTTTTGAGCTGAGCTGCCTTTTGAGCTGAGCTGCTGTTGAGCTGAGCTGCCGTTGAGCTGAGCTGCCTTTGAGCTGAACAGCCTTGTTTAATCTGAACTGACTTGTTTAATCTGAACTGCCATGGAGCTGGACTGCCTTGTTTAATCTGAACTCCCGTTGAACTGAACTGCCGTTGAGCTGGACTGCCTTGTTTAATCTGGACTGCCTTGTTTAATCTGGACTGCCTTGTTTAATCTGAACTGCCTTGTTTAATCTGAACTGCCTTGTTTAATCTGAACTGCCTTGTTTAATCTGAACTGCCTTGTTTAATCTGAACTGCCGTTGAGCTGGACTGCCTTGGGTAATCTGAACTGCCTTTGAGCTGAGCTGCCTTTGAGCTGAGCTGCCTTTGAGCTGAGCTGCCTTTGAGCTGAGCTGCCTTTGAGCTGAACTGCCTTTGAGCTGAACTGCCTTTGAGCTGAACTGCCTTTGAGCTGAACTGACTTGCTTAATCTGAGCTGACTTGTTTAATCTGAACTGACTTGTTTAATCTGAACTGTTTTTTTTAATCTGAACTGCCATTGAGCTGGACTGACTTGTTTAATCTTAACTGCCTTGTTTAATCTGAACTGCTGTTGAGCTGAACTGCCTTTGATCTGAATTTCCGTTGAGCTGAACTGCCTTGTTTAATCTGAATTGCCGTTGAGCTGAACTGCCTTTTTTAATCTAAACTGCCGTTGAGCTGAACTGCTACTGAGCTGAACTGCCTTGTTTAATCTGAACTGCCTTTGAGCTGAACTGCCTTGTTTAATCTGAACTGCCGTTGAGCTGAACTGCCGTTGAGCTGGACTGCTTTGTTTAATCTGAACTGCCTTGTTTAATCTGAACTGCCCTTGAGCTGGACTGCCGTGTTTAATCTTAACTGCCTTGTTTAATCTTAACTGCTGTTGAGCTGGACTGCCTTGGGTAATCTGTTCTATCAGAACTGCCCTTGAGCTGAACTGCCGTTGAGCTGAACTGCCTTTGATCTGAACTGCCGTTGAGCTGAACTGCCTTGTTTAATCTGAATTGCCGTTGAGCTGAACTGCCTTGTTTAATCTGAACTGCCGTTGAGCTGAACTGCTATTGAGCTGAACTGCCTTGTTTAATTTGAACTGCCTTTGAGCTGAACTGCCTTGTTTGATTTGAACTGCCGTTGATTTGAACTGCCGTTGAGCTGAACTGCCTTGTTCTATCAGAACTGCTGTTGAGCTGAACTGCCTTGTTTAATCTGAACTGCCTTGTTTAATCTGAACTGCATTGTTTAATCTGAACTGCCTTGTTTAATCTGAACTGCCTTGTTTAATCTGAACTGCCTTGTTTAATCTGAACTGCTGTTGAGCTGGATTGCCTTGGGTAATCTGAACTGCCTTTTGAGCTGAACTGCCTTTTGAGCTGAACTGCCTTTTGAGCTGAACTGCCTTTTGAGCTGAGCTGCCATTGAGCTGAGCTGCCATTGAGCTGAGCTGCCGTTGAGTTGAGCTGCCGTTGAGCTGAGCTGCCTTTGAGCTGAGCTGCCTTTGAGCTGAACAGCCTTGTTTAATCTGAACTGACTTGTTTAATCGGAACTGCCATGGAGCTGGACTGCCTTGTTTAATCTGAACTGCCTTGTTTAATCTGAACTGCCTTGTTTAATCTGAACTGCCGTTGAACTGAACTGCCGTTGAGCTGGATTGCCTTGTTTAATCTGAACTGCCTTGTTTAATCTGAACTGCCGTTGAGCTGGATTGCCTTGGGTAATCTGAACTGCCTTTTGAGCTGAACTGCCTTTTGAGCTGAACTGCCTTTTGAGCTGAACTGCCTTTTGAGCTGAGCTGCCTTTTGAGCTGAGCTGCCTTTTGAGCTGAGCTGCCTTTTGAGCTGAGCTGCCTTTTGAGCTGAGCTGCCGTTGAGCTGAGCTACCGTTGAGCTGAGCTGCCTTTGAGCTGAACAGCCTTGTTTAATCTGAACTGACTTGTTTAATCTGAACTGCCTTGTTTATTCTGAACTGCCGTTGAACTGAACTGCCGTTGAGCTGGACTGCCTTGTTTAATCTGGACTGCCTTGTTTAATCTGAACTGCCTTGTTTAATCTGAACTGCCTTGTTTAATCTGAACTGCCTTGTTTAATCTGAACTGCCTTGGGTAATCTGAACTGCCTTTGAGCTGAGCTGTCTTTGAGCTGAGCTGTCTTTGAGCTGAGCTGTCTTTGAGCTGAGCTGTCTTTGAGCTGAGCTGCCTTTGAGCTGAACTGCCTTTGAGCTGAACTGCCTTCCTTAATCTGAACTGCCTTCCTTAATCTGAACTGCCTTCCTTAATCTGAACTGCCTTCCTTAATCTGAACTGCCTTCCTTAATCTGAACTGACTTATTTAATCTGAACTGCCATTGAGCTGGACTGACTTGTTTAATCTTAACTGCCTTGTTTAATCTGAACTGCTGTAGAGCCGAACTGCCTTGTTTAATCTTAACTGCCGTTGAGCTGAACTGCCTTGTTCTATCAGAACTGCCCTTGAGCTGAACTGCCTTTTTCGATCTGAACTACCGTTGAGCTGAACTGCCTTGTTCTATCAGAACTGCCCTTGAGCTGAATTGCCTTTTTCGATCTGAACTGCCGTTGAGCTGAACTGCCTTTGATCTGAATTTCCGTTGAGCTGAACTGCCTTGTGTAATCTGAATTGCCGTTGAGCTGAACTGCCTTGTTTAATCTGAACTGCCGTTGAGCTGAACTGCTATTGAGCTGAACTGCCTTGTTTAATTTGAACTGCCTTTGAGCTGAACTGCTTGTTTAATCTGAACTGCCGTTGAGCTGAACTGCCGTTGAGCTGGACTGCTTTGTTTAATCTGAACTGCCTTGTTTAATCTGAACTGCCCTTGAGCTGGACTGCCGTGTTTAATCTTAACTGACTTGTTTAATCTGAACTGATTTATTTAATCTGAACTGCCATTGAGCTGGACTGATTTGTTTAATCTTAACTGCCTTGTTTAATCTGAACTGCTGTTGAGCCGAACTGCCTTGTTTAATCTTAACTGCCGTTGAGCTGAACTGCCTTGTTCTATCAGAACTGCCCTTGAGCTGAACTGCCTTTTTCGATCTGAACTGCCGTTGAGCTGAACTGCCTTGTTCTATCAGAACTGCCCTTGAGCTGAACTGCCGTTGAGCTGAACTGCCTTTGATCTGAATTTCCGTTGAGCTGAACTGCCTTGTTTAATCTGAATTGCCGTTGAGCTGAACTGCCTTTTTTAATCTGAACTGCTGTTGAGCTGGACTGCCTTGGGTAATCTGAACTGCCTTTGAGCCGAACTGCCTTTGGGCTGAACTGTCTTTGGGCCGAGCTACCGTCGAGCCGAGCTGCCGTCGAGCCGAGCTGCCGTCGAGCTGAACATCCTTGTTTAATCTGAACTGCCATGGAGCTGGACTGCCTTGTTTAATCTGAACTGCCTTGTTTAATCTGAACTGCCTTGTTTAATCTGAACTGCCTTTTTTAATCTGAACTGCCTTGTTTAATCTGAACTGCCTTGTTTAATCTGAACTGCCTTGTTTAATCTGAACTGCCTTGTTTAATCTGAACTGCCTTGTTTAATCTGAACTGCCTTGTTTAATCTGAACTGCTGTTGAGCTGAACTGCCTTGGGTAATCTGAACTGCCTTTGAGCTGAACTGCCTTTGAGCTGAACTGCCTTTGAGCTGAACTGCCTTTGAGCTGAACTGCCTTTGAGCTGAATTGCCTTTGAGCTGAATTGCCTTTGAGCTGAATTGCCTTTGAGCTGAATTGCCTTTGAGCTGAACTGCCTTTGAGCTGAACTGCCTTTGAGCTGAACTGCCTTTGAGCTGAACTGCCTTTGAGCTGAACTGCCTTTGAGCTGAACTGCCTTGCTTAATCTGAACTGACTTTTTTAATCTGAACTGACTTTTTTAATCTGAACTGACTTGTTTAATCTGAACTGCCATTGAGCTGGAATGCCTTCTTTAATCTGAACTGCTTTGTTTAATCTGAACTGCCTTGTTTAATCTGAACTGCCGTTGAGCTGGACTGCCATTGAGCTGGACTGCCTTGTTAATCTGAACTGCCGTTGAGCTGAACTGCCTTGTTTAATCTGAACTGCCTTGTTTAATCTGAACTGCCGTTGAGCTGAACTGCCTTGTTCTATTAGAACTGCCGTTGAGCTGAACTGCCTTGTTCTATTAGAACTGCCGTTGAGCTGAACTGCCTTTTTTGAGCTGAACTGCCTTTTTTGAGCTGAACTGCCGTTGAGCTGAACTGCCGTTGAGCTGAACTGCCGTTGAGCTGAACTGCCGTTGAGCTGAACTGCCGTTGAGCTGAACTGCCTTGTTTGAGCTGAACTGCCTTGTTTAATCTGAACGGCCTTGTTTAATCTGAACGGCCTTGTTTAATCTGAACGGCCTTGTTTAATCTGAACGGCCTTGTTTAATCTGAACGGCCTTGTTTAATCTGAACGGCCTTGTTTAATCTGAACGGCCTTGTTTAATCTGAACGGCCTTGTTTAATCTGAACTGCCGTTGAGCTGAACTGCCTTGTTTAATCTGAACTGCCGTTAGGCTTGACTGCCTTGTTTAATCTGAGCTGCCTTGTTTAATCTGAACTGCCTTGTTTAATCTGAACTGCCTTGTTTAATCTGAACTGCCGTTGAGCTGAACTGCCTTGTTCAATCTGAACTGCCGTTAGGCTTGACTGCCTTGTTTAATCTGAACTGCCTTGTTTAATATGAACTGCCATTGAGCTGAACAGGCTTGTTTAATCTGAACTACCTTGTTTAATCTGAACTGCCATTGAGCTGAACAGGCTTGATTAATCTGAACTGCCTTGTTTAATATGAACTGCCATTGAGCTGGACTGCCTTGTTTAATCTGAACTACCTTGTTTAATCTGAACTGCCTTGTTTAATCTGAACTGCCTTTGAGCAAATCTGAACTGCCTTGTTCTATCAGAACTGCCGTTGATCTGAACTGCCTTGTTTGATCTGAACTGCCTTGTTTGATCTGAACTGCCTTGTTTAATCTGAACTGCCTTGTTTAATCTGAACTGCCTTGTTTAATCTGAACTGCCTTTGAGCAAATCTGAACTGCCTTTGAGCAAATCTGAACTGCCTTTGAGCAAATCTGAACTGCCGTTGAGCTGGACTGCCGTTGAGCTGGACTGCCGTTGAGCTGGACTGCCGTTGAGCTGGACTGCCGTTGAGCTGGACTGCCTTTGATCTGAACTGCCGTTGAGCTGAACTGCCTTGTTTAAACTGAACTGTTGTTGAGCTGAACTGCCTTGTTCTATCAGAACGGCCGTTGAGCTGAACTGCCTTGTTCTATCAGAACTGCCGTTGAGCTGAACTGCCTTGTTCTATCAGAACTGCCGTTGAGCTGAACTGCCTTGTTCAATCTGAACTGCCGTTGAGCTGAACTGCCTTGTTTAATCTGAACTGCCGTTGAGCTGAACTGCCTTGTTTAATCTGAACTGCCGTTGAGCTGAACTGCCTTGTTTAATCTGAACTGCCTTTGAGCAAATCTGAACTGCCTTTGAGCAAATCTGAACTGCCTTTGAGCAAATCTGAACTGCCTTGTTTAATCTGAACTGCCGTTGAGCTGGACTGTCTTTGATCTGAACTGCCGTTGAGCTGAACTGCCTTGTTTAAACTGAACTGTTGTTGAGCTGAACTGCCTTGTTCTATCAGAACTGCCGTTGAGCTGAACTGCCGTTGAGCTGAACTGCCTTGTTCTATCAGAACTGCCGTTGAGCTGAACTGCCTTGTTCTATCAGAACTGCCGTTGAGCTGAACTGCCTTGTTCTATCAGAACTGCCGTTGAGCTGAACTGCCTTGTTCTATCAGAACTGCCGTTGAGCTGAACTGCCTTGTTCTATCAGAACTGCCGTTGAGCTGAACTGCCTTGTTCTATCAGAACTGCCGTTGAGCTGAACTGCCTTGTTCTATCAGAACTGCCGTTGAGCTGAACTGCCTTGTTCTATCAGAACTGCCGTTGAGCTGAACTGCCTTGTTCTATCAGAACTGCCGTTGAGCTGAACTGCCTTGTTTAATCTGAACTGCCTTGTTTAATCTGAACTGCCTTGTTTAATCTGAACTGCTTTGTTTAATCTGAACTGCCTTGTTTAATCTGAACTGCCGTTGAGCTGGACTGCCATTGAGCTGGACTGCCTTGTTAATCTGAACTGCCGTTGAGCTGAACTGCCTTGTTTAATCTGAACTGCCTTGTTTAATCTGAACTGCCGTTGAGCTGAACTGCCTTGTTCTATTAGAACTGCCGTTGAGCTGAACTGCCTTTTTTGAGCTGAACTGCCTTTTTTGAGCTGAACAGCCTTTTTTGAGCTGAACTGCCATTGAGCTGAACTGCCGTTGAGCTGAACGGCCTTGTTTAATCTGAACGGCCTTGTTTAATCTGAACGGCCTTGTTTAATCTGAACGGCCTTGTTTAATCTGAACGGCCTTGTTTAATCTGAACGGCCTTGTTTAATCTGAACGGCCTTGTTTAATCTGAACGGCCTTGTTTAATCTGAACGGCCTTGTTTAATCTGAACGGCCTTGTTTAATCTGAACGGCCTTGTTTAATCTGAACGGCCTTGTTTAATCTGAACGGCCTTGTTTAATCTGAACTGCCGTTGAGCTGAACTGCCTTGTTTAATCTGAACTGCCGTTAGGCTTGACTGCCTTGTTTAATCTGAGCTGCCTTATTTAATCTGAACTGCCTTGTTTAATCTGAACTGCCTTGTTTAATCTGAACTGCCTTGTTTAATCTGAACTGCCTTGTTTAATCTGAACTGCCTTGTTTAATCTGAACTGCCTTGTTTAATCTGAACTGCCTTGTTTAATCTGAACTGCCGTTGAGCTGAACTGCCTTGTTCAATCTGAACTGCCGTTAGGCTTGACTGCCTTGTTTAATCTGAACTGCCTTGTTTAATCAGAACTGCCTTGTTTAATCTGAACTGCCATTGAGCTGAACAGGCTTGTTTAATCTGAACTACCTTGTTTAATATGAACTGCCATTGAGCTGGACTGCCTTGTTTAATCTGAACTGCCTTGTTTAATCTGAACTGCCGTTGAGCTGAACTGCCTTGTTCTATCAGAACTGCCGTTGAGCTGAACTGCCTTGTTCTATCAGAACTGCCGTTGAGCTGAACTGCCTTGTTCTATCAGAACTGCCGTTGAGCTGAACTGCCTTGTTCTATCAGAACTGCCGTTGAGCTGAACTGCCTTGTTCTATCAGAACTGCCGTTGAGCTGAACTGCCTTGTTTAATCTGAACTGCCTTGTTTAATCTGAACTGCCTTGTTTAATCTGAACTGCTTTGTTTAATCTGAACTGCCTTGTTTAATCTGAACTGCCGTTGAGCTGGACTGCCATTGAGCTGGACTGCCTTGTTAATCTGAACTGCCGTTGAGCTGAACTGCCTTGTTTAATCTGAACTGCCTTGTTTAATCTGAACTGCCGTTGAGCTGAACTGCCTTGTTCTATTAGAACTGCCGTTGAGCTGAACTGCCTTTTTTGAGCTGAACTGCCTTTTTTGAGCTGAACAGCCTTTTTTGAGCTGAACTGCCATTGAGCTGAACTGCCGTTGAGCTGAACGGCCTTGTTTAATCTGAACGGCCTTGTTTAATCTGAACGGCCTTGTTTAATCTGAACGGCCTTGTTTAATCTGAACGGCCTTGTTTAATCTGAACGGCCTTGTTTAATCTGAACGGCCTTGTTTAATCTGAACGGCCTTGTTTAATCTGAACGGCCTTGTTTAATCTGAACGGCCTTGTTTAATCTGAACGGCCTTGTTTAATCTGAACTGCCGTTGAGCTGAACTGCCTTGTTTAATCTGAACTGCCGTTAGGCTTGACTGCCTTGTTTAATCTGAGCTGCCTTATTTAATCTGAACTGCCTTGTTTAATCTGAACTGCCTTGTTTAATCTGAACTGCCTTGTTTAATCTGAACTGCCTTGTTTAATCTGAACTGCCTTGTTTAATCTGAACTGCCTTGTTTAATCTGAACTGCCTTGTTTAATCTGAACTGCCGTTGAGCTGAACTGCCTTGTTCAATCTGAACTGCCGTTAGGCTTGACTGCCTTGTTTAATCTGAACTGCCTTGTTTAATCAGAACTGCCTTGTTTAATCTGAACTGCCATTGAGCTGAACAGGCTTGTTTAATCTGAACTACCTTGTTTAATATGAACTGCCATTGAGCTGGACTGCCTTGTTTAATCTGAACTGCCTTGTTTAATCTGAACTGCCGTTGAGCTGAACTGCCTTGTTCTATCAGAACTGCCGTTGATCTGAACTGCCTTGTTTGATCTGAACTGCCTTGTTTGATCTGAACTGCCTTGTTTGATCTGAACTGCCTTGTTTAATCTGAACTGCCTTGTTTAATCTGAACTGCCTTGTTTAATCTGAACTGCCTTGTTTAATCTGAACTGCCTTTGAGCAAATCTGAACTGCCTTTGAGCAAATCTGAACTGCCTTTGAGCAAATCTGAACTGCCGTTGAGCAAATCTGAACTGCCGTTGAGCTGGACTGCCATTGAGCTGGACTGCCTTGTTAATCTGAACTGCCGTTGAGCTGAACTGCCTTGTTTAATCTGAACTGCCTTGTTTAATCTGAACTGCCGTTGAGCTGAACTGCCTTGTTCTATTAGAACTGCCGTTGAGCTGAACTGCCTTGTTCTATTAGAACTGCCGTTGAGCTGAACTGCCTTTTTTGAGCTGAACTGCCTTTTTTGAGCTGAACTGCCTTTTTTGAGCTGAACTGCCTTTTTTGAGCTGAACTGCCTTTTTTGAGCTGAACTGCCGTTGAGCTGAACTGCCGTTGAGCTGAACTGCCGTTGAGCTGAACTGCCGTTGAGCTGAACTGCCGTTGAGCTGAACTGCCGTTGAGCTGAACTGCCTTGTTTGAGCTGAACTGCCTTGTTTAATCTGAACTGCCTTGTTTAATCTGAACGGCCTTGTTTAATCTGAACGGCCTTGTTTAATCTGAACGGCCTTGTTTAATCTGAACGGGCTTGTTTAATCTGAACGGCCTTGTTTAATCTGAACGGCCTTGTTTAATCTGAACGGCCTTGTTTAATCTGAACGGCCTTGTTTAATCTGAACGGCCTTGTTTAATCTGAACTGCCGTTGAGCTGAACTGCCTTGTTTAATCTGAACTGCCGTTAGGCTTGACTGCCTTGTTTAATCTGAGCTGCCTTGTTTAATCTGAGCTGCCTTGTTTAATCTGAACTGCCTTGTTTAATCTGAACTGCCTTGTTTAATCTGAACTGCCTTGTTTAATCTGAACTGCCTTGTTTAATCTGAACTGCCGTTGAGCTGAACTGCCTTGTTCTATCAGAACTGCCGTTGAGCTGAACTGCCTTGTTCTATCAGAACTGCCGTTGAGCTGAACTGCCTTGTTTAATCTGAACTGCCTTGTTTAATCTGAACTGCTTTGTTTAATCTGAACTGCCTTGTTTAATCTGAACTGCCGTTGAGCTGGACTGCCATTGAGCTGGACTGCCTTGTTAATCTGAACTGCCGTTGAGCTGAACTGCCTTGTTTAATCTGAACTGCCTTGTTTAATCTGAACTGCCGTTGAGCTGAACTGCCTTGTTCTATTAGAACTGCCGTTGAGCTGAACTGCCTTTTTTGAGCTGAACTGCCTTTTTTGAGCTGAACTGCCTTTTTTGAGCTGAACAGCCTTTTTTGAGCTGAACTGCCTTTTTTGAGCTGAACTGCCGTTGAGCTGAACGGCCTTGTTTAATCTGAACGGCCTTGTTTAATCTGAACGGCCTTGTTTAATCTGAACGGCCTTGTTTAATCTGAACGGCCTTGTTTAATCTGAACGGCCTTGTTTAATCTGAACGGCCTTGTTTAATCTGAACTGCCGTTGAGCTGAACTGCCTTGTTTAATCTGAACTGCCGTTAGGCTTGACTGCCTTGTTTAATCTGAGCTGCCTTATTTAATCTGAACTGCCTTGTTTAATCTGAACTGCCTTGTTTAATCTGAACTGCCTTGTTTAATCTGAACTGCCTTGTTTAATCTGAACTGCCTTGTTTAATCTGAACTGCCGTTGAGCTGAACTGCCTTGTTCAATCTGAACTGCCGTTAGGCTTGACTGCCTTGTTTAATCTGAACTGCCTTGTTTAATCTGAACTGCCTTGTTTAATCTGAACTGCCATTGAGCTGAACAGGCTTGTTTAATCTGAACTACCTTGTTTAATATGAACTGCCATTGAGCTGGACTGCCTTGTTTAATCTGAACTGCCTTGTTTAATCTGAACTGCCGTTGAGCTGAACTGCCTTGTTCTATCAGAACTGCCGTTGATCTGAACTGCCTTGTTTGATCTGAACTGCCTTGTTTGATCTGAACTGCCTTGTTTAATCTGAACTGCCTTGTTTAATCTGAACTGCCTTGTTTAATCTGAACTGCCTTGTTTAATCTGAACTGCCTTGTTTAATCTGAACTGCCTTGTTTAATCTGAACTGCCTTGTTTAATCTGAACTGCCTTGTTTAATCTGAACTGCCTTTGAGCAAATCTGAACTGCCTTTGAGCAAATCTGAACTGCCGTTGAGCAAATCTGAACTGCCGTTGAGCTGGACTGCCGTTGAGCTGGACTGCCGTTGAGCTGGACTGCCTTTGATCTGAACTGCCGTTGAGCTGAACTGCCTTGTTTAAACTGATCTGTTGTTGAGCTGAACTGCCTTGTTCTATCAGAACGGCCGTTGAGCTGAACTGCCTTGTTCTATCAGAACTGCCGTTGAGCTGAACTGCCTTGTTCTATCAGAACTGCCGTTGAGCTGAACTGCCTTGTTCTACCAGAACTGCCGTTGAGCTGAACTGCCTTGTTCAATCTGAACTGCCGTTGAGCTGAACTGCCTTGTTTAATCTGAACTGCCGTTGAGCTGAACTGCCTTGTTTAATCTGAACTGCCGTTGAGCTGAACTGCCTTGTGTAATCTGAACTGCCGTTGAGCTGAACTGCCTTGTTTAATCTGAACTGCCTTTGAGCAAATCTGAACTGCCTTTGAGCAAATCTGAACTGCCTTGTTTAATCTGAACTGCCGTTGAGCTGGACTGCCTTTGATCTGAACTGCCGTTGAGCTGAACTGTCTTGTTTAAACTGAACTGTTGTTGAGCTGAACTGCCTTGTTCTATCAGAACTGCCGTTGAGCTGAACTGCCGTTGAGCTGAACTGCCTTGTTCTATCAGAACTGCCGTTGAGCTGGACTGCCGTTGAGCTGGACTGCCGTTGAGCTGGACTGCCTTTGATCTGAACTGCCGTTGAGCTGAACTGCCTTGTTTAAACTGATCTGTTGTTGAGCTGAACTGCCTTGTTCTATCAGAACGGCCGTTGAGCTGAACTGCCTTGTTCTATCAGAACTGCCGTTGAGCTGAACTGCCTTGTTCTATCAGAACTGCCGTTGAGCTGAACTGCCTTGTTCTATCAGAACTGCCGTTGAGCTGAACTGCCTTGTTCAATCTGAACTGCCGTTGAGCTGAACTGCCTTGTTTAATCTGAACTGCCGTTGAGCTGAACTGCCTTGTTTAATCTGAACTGCCGTTGAGCTGAACTGCCTTGTGTAATCTGAAATGCCGTTGAGCTGAACTGCCTTGTTTAATCTGAACTGCCTTTGAGCAAATCTGAACTGCCTTTGAGCAAATCTGAACTGCCTTTGAGCAAATCTGAACTGCCTTGTTTAATCTGAACTGCCGTTGAGCTGGACTGCCTTTGATCTGAACTGCCGTTGAGCTGAACTGTCTTGTTTAAACTGAACTGTTGTTGAGCTGAACTGCCTTGTTCTATCAGAACTGCCGTTGAGCTGAACTGCCGTTGAGCTGAACTGCCTTGTTCTATCAGAACTGCCGTTGAGCTGAACTGCCTTGTTCTATCAGAACTGCCGTTGAGCTGAACTGCCTTGTTCTATCAGAACTGCCGTTGAGCTGAACTGCCTTGTTCTATCAGAACTGCCGTTGAGCTGAACTGCCTTGTTCTATCAGAACTGCCGTTGAGCTGAACTGCCTTGTTTAATCTGAACTGCCTTGTTTAATCTGAACTGCTTTGTTTAATCTGAACTGCCTTGTTTAATCTGAACTGCCGTTGAGCTGGACTGCCATTGAGCTGGACTGCCTTGTTAATCTGAACTGCCGTTGAGCTGAACTGCCTTGTTTAATCTGAACTGCCTTGTTTAATCTGAACTGCCGTTGAGCTGAACTGCCTTGTTCTATTAGAACTGCCGTTGAGCTGAACTGCCTTTTTTGAGCTGAACTGCCTTTTTTGAGCTGAACTGCCTTTTTTGAGCTGAACTGCCGTTGAGCTGAACTGCCGTTGAGCTGAACTGCCTTGTTTAATCTGAACGGCCTTGTTTAATCTGAACGGCCTTGTTTAATCTGAACGGCCTTGTTTAATCTGAACGGCCTTGTTTAATCTGAACGGCCTTGTTTAATCTGAACGGCCTTGTTTAATCTGAACGGCCTTGTTTAATCTGAACGGCCTTGTTTAATCTGAACGGCCTTGTTTAATCTGAACGGCCTTGTTTAATCTGAACGGCCTTGTTTAATCTGAACGGCCGTTGAGCTGAACTGCCTTGTTTAATCTGAACTGCCGTTAGGCTTGACTGCCTTGTTTAATCTGAGCTGCCTTATTTAATCTGAACTGCCTTGTTTAATCTGAACTGCCTTGTTTAATCTGAACTGCCGTTGAGCTGAACTGCCTTGTTCAATCTGAACTGCCGTTAGGCTTGACTGCCTTGTTTAATCTGAACTGCCTTGTTTAATCTGAACTGCCTTGTTTAATCTGAACTGCCATTGAGCTGAACAGGCTTGTTTAATCTGAACTACCTTGTTTAATATGAACTGCCATTGAGCTGGACTGCCTTGTTTGATCTGAACTGCCTTGTTTGATCTGAACTGCCTTGTTTGATCTGAACTGCCTTGTTTGATCTGAACTGCCTTGTTTAATCTGAACTGCCTTTGAGCAAATCTGAACTGCCTTTGAGCAAATCTGAACTGCCTTTGAGCAAATCTGAACTGCCTTTGAGCAAATCTGAACTGCCGTTGAGCTGGACTGCCGTTGAGCTGGACTGCCGTTGAGCTGGACTGCCTTTGATCTGAACTGCCGTTGAGCTGAACTGCCTTGTTTAAACTGATCTGTTGTTGAGCTGAACTGCCTTGTTCTATCAGAACGGCCGTTGAGCTGAACTGCCTTGTTCTATCAGAACTGCCGTTGATCTGAACTGCCTTGTTCTATCAGAACTGCCGTTGAGCTGAACTGCCTTGTTCTATCAGAACTGCCGTTGAGCTGAACTGCCTTGTTCAATCTGAACTGCCGTTGAGCTGAACTGCCTTGTTTAATCTGAACTGCCGTTGAGCTGAACTGCCTTGTTTAATCTGAACTGCCGTTGAGCTGAACTGCCTTGTGTAATCTGAACTGCCGTTGAGCTGAACTGCCTTGTTTAATCTGAACTGCCTTTGAGCAAATCTGAACTGCCTTTGAGCAAATCTGAACTGCCTTGTTTAATCTGAACTGCCGTTGAGCTGGACTGCCTTTGATCTGAACTGCCGTTGAGCTGAACTGTCTTGTTTAAACTGAACTGTTGTTGAGCTGAACTGCCTTGTTCTATCAGAACTGCCGTTGAGCTGAACTGCCGTTGAGCTGAACTGCCTTGTTCTATCAGAACTGCCGTTGAGCTGAACTGCCTTGTTCTATCAGAACTGCCGTTGAGCTGAACTGCCTTGTTCTATCAGAACTGCCGTTGAGCTGAACTGCCTTGTTCTATCAGAACTGCCGTTGAGCTGAACTGCCTTGTTCTATCAGAACTGCCGTTGAGCTGAACTGCCTTGTTCTATCAGAACTGCCGTTGAGCTGAACTGCCTTGTTCTATCAGAACTGCCGTTGAGCTGAACTGCCTTGTTTAATCTGAACTGCCTTGTTTAATCTGAACTGCCATTGAGCTGAACAGGCTTGTTTAATCTGAACTACCTTTTTTAATCTGAACTGCCATTGAGCTGAACAGGCTTGATTAATCTGAACTGACTTGTTTAATATGAACTGCCATTGAGCTGGACTGCCTTGTTTAATCTGAACTGCCTTGTTTAATCTGAACTGCCTTGTTTAATCTGAACTGCCTTGTTTAATCTGAACTGCCGTTGAGCTGAACTGCCTTGTTCTATCAGAACTGCCGTTGATCTGAACTGCCTTGTTTGATCTGAACTGCCTTGTTTGATCTGAACTGCCTTGTTTGATCTGAACTGCCTTGTTTGATCTGAACTGCCTTGTTTGATCTGAACTGCCTTGTTTGATCTGAACTGCCTTGTTTGATCTGAACTGCCTTGTTTAATCTGAACTGCCTTGTTTAATCTGAACTGCCTTTGAGCAAATCTGAACTGCCTTTGAGCAAATCTGAACTGCCGTTGAGCAAATCTGAACTGCCGTTGAGCAAATCTGAACTGCCGTTGAGCTGGACTGCCGTTGAGCTGGACTGCCGTTGAGCTGGACTGCCTTTGATCTGAACTGCCGTTGAGCTGAACTGCCTTGTTTTAACTGAACTGTTGTTGAGCTGAACTGCCTTGTTCTATCAGAACTGCCGTTGAGCTGAACTGCCTTGTTCTATCAGAACTGCCGTTGAGCTGAACTGCCTTGTTCTATCAGAACTGCCGTTGAGCTGAACTGCCTTGTTCAATCTGAACTGCCGTTGAGCTGAACTGCCTTGTTTAATCTGAACTGCCGTTGAGCTGAACTGCCTTGTTTAATCTGAACTGCCGTTGAGCTGAACTGCCTTGTTTAATCTGAACTGCCTTTGAGCAAATCTGAACTGCCTTTGAGCAAATCTGAACTGCCTTTGAGCAAATCTGAACTGCCTTTGAGCAAATCTGAACTGCCTTTGAGCAAATCTGAACTGCCTTGTTTAATCTGAACTGCCGTTGAGCTGGACTGCCTTTGATCTGAACTGCCGTTGAGCTGAACTGCCTTGTTTAAACTGAACTGTTGTTGAGCTGAACTGCCTTGTTCTATCAGAACTGCCGTTGAGCTGAACTGCCGTTGAGCTGAACTGCCTTGTTCTATCAGAACTGCCGTTGAGCTGAACTGCCTTGTTCTATCAGAACTGCCGTTGAGCTGAACTGCCTTGTTCTATCAGAACAGCCGTTGAGCTGAACTGCCTTGTTCTATCAGAACTGCCGTTGAGCTGAACTGCCTTGTTCTATCAGAACTGCCGTTGAGCTGAACTGCCTTGTTCTATCAGAACTGCCGTTGAGCTGAACTGCCTTGTTCTATCAGAACTGCCGTTGAGCTGAACTGCCTTGTTTAATCTGAACTGCCTTGTTTAATCTGAACTGCTTTGTTTAATCTGAACTGCCTTGTTTAATCTGAACTGCCGTTGAGCTGGACTGCCATTGAGCTGGACTGCCTTGTTAATCTGAACTGCCGTTGAGCTGAACTGCCTTGTTTAATCTGAACTGCCTTGTTTAATCTGAACTGCCGTTGAGCTGAACTGCCTTGTTCTATTAGAACTGCCGTTGAGCTGAACTGCCTTTTTTGAGCTGAACTGCCTTTTTTGAGCTGAACTGCCTTTTTTGAGCTGAACTGCCTTTTTTGAGCTGAACTGCCGTTGAGCTGAACTGCCGTTGAGCTGAACTGCCTTGTTTAATCTGAACGGCCTTGTTTAATCTGAACGGCCTTGTTTAATCTGAACGGCCTTGTTTAATCTGAACGGCCTTGTTTAATCTGAACTGCCTTGTTTAATCTGAACTGCCTTGTTTAATCTGAACTGCCGTTGAGCTGAACTGCCTTGTTCAATCTGAACTGCCGTTGAGCTGAACTGCCTTGTTTAATCTGAACTGCCTTGTTTAATCTGAACTGCCATTGAGCTGAACAGGCTTGTTTAATCTGAACTACCTTGTTTAATATGAACTGCCATTGAGCTGGACTGCCTTGTTTGATCTGAACT
Source organism: Staurois parvus (assembly GCF_062004578.1). Classification (NCBI taxonomy): domain Eukaryota; kingdom Metazoa; phylum Chordata; class Amphibia; order Anura; family Ranidae; genus Staurois; species Staurois parvus. The sequence continues at coordinate 3,333,409 of NW_028317849.1, forward strand.
GCCTTGTTTGATCTGAACTGCCTTGTTTGATCTGAACTGCCTTGTTTGATCTGAACTGCCTTGTTTAATCTGAACTGCCTTGTTTAATCTGAACTGCCTTGTTTAATCTGAACTGCCTTTGAGCAAATCTGAACTGCCTTTGAGCAAATCTGAACTGCCTTTGAGCAAATCTGAACTGCCGTTGAGCAAATCTGAACTGCCGTTGAGCTGGACTGCCGTTGAGCTGGACTGCCTTTGATCTGAACTGCCGTTGAGCTGAACTGCCTTGTTTAAACTGATCTGTTGTTGAGCTGAACTGCCTTGTTCTATCAGAACGGCCGTTGAGCTGAACTGCCTTGTTCTATCAGAACTGCCGTTGAGCTGAACTGCCTTGTTCTATCAGAACTGCCGTTGAGCTGAACTGCCTTGTTCTATCAGAACTGCCGTTGAGCTGAACTGCCTTGTTCAATCTGAACTGCCGTTGAGCTGAACTGCCTTGTTTAATCTGAACTGCCGTTGAGCTGAACTGCCTTGTTTAATCTGAACTGCCTTGTTTAATCTGAACTGCCTTGTTTAATCTGAACTGCCATTGAGCTGAACAGGCTTGTTTAATCTGAACTACCTTTTTTAATCTGAACTGCCATTGAGCTGAACAGGCTTGATTAATCTGAACTGACTTGTTTAATATGAACTGCCATTGAGCTGGACTGCCTTGTTTAATCTGAACTGCCTTGTTTAATCTGAACTGCCTTGTTTAATCTGAACTGCCGTTGAGCTGAACTGCCTTGTTCTATCAGAACTGCCGTTGATCTGAACTGCCTTGTTTGATCTGAACTGCCTTGTTTGATCTGAACTGCCTTGTTTGATCTGAACTGCCTTGTTTGATCTGAACTGCCTTGTTTGATCTGAACTGCCTTGTTTAATCTGAACTGCCTTGTTTAATCTGAACTGCCTTTGAGCAAATCTGAACTGCCTTTGAGCAAATCTGAACTGCCTTTGAGCAAATCTGAACTGCCGTTGAGCAAATCTGAACTGCCGTTGAGCTGGACTGCCGTTGAGCTGGACTGCCTTTGATCTGAACTGCCGTTGAGCTGAACTGCCTTGTTTTAACTGAACTGTTGTTGAGCTGAACTGCCTTGTTCTATCAGAACTGCCGTTGAGCTGAACTGCCTTGTTCTATCAGAACTGCCGTTGAGCTGAACTGCCTTGTTCTATCAGAACTGCCGTTGAGCTGAACTGCCTTGTTCAATCTGAACTGCCGTTGAGCTGAACTGCCTTGTTTAATCTGAACTGACTTGTTTAAACTGTACAGCCTTGTTTAATCTGAACTGCCTTGTTTATTTTGAACTGCCTTGTTTATTTTGAACTGCCTTGTTTATTCTGAACTGCCTTGTTTATTCTGAACTGCCTTGTTTATTCTGAACTGCCTTGTTTAATCTCAACTGCCTTGTTTGATCTCAACTGCCTTGTTTGATCTCAACTGCCTTGTTTGATCTCAACTGCCTTGTTTGATCTCAACTGCCTTTAATCTCAACTGCCTTGTTTAATCTGAACTGCCGTTGAGCTGAAATGTCATTAATTTGAACTGCCGCTCAGATGACCTTCCGTTAATCTGCCTTCAAGCAGACCAGACTTTTAGGCAGGTCATCTATCATACCACCCAGCAGACCAGATTTTAATCGGGCCATCAATCAGACCAGCCAGCAGACCAGACTTTAACCAGCCATCAATCAGACCAGCCATCAATTAAGCCAGCCAGCAGACCAGCGTTTAATAGGCTCAACCAGCAGAAAGGCCTATAGGCAGCCAAGACCAGCTTTGACAGTGCAACTAGCATGAGCATGATCACGTCATGTAGGATCTTCCTCAGCCTGACTCATCTGTGGCAGCCCAGACGTAATACAAAAAAGTGGTCCTAATTTCCAGTATTCAACCCATATCTCATGCCTGTGAGTTTTTTCCTTATTTTTTTTTGGTCTCCTTGTTTACACTGCAACATGAAACCGAGTAAATTAAGATTTTTTTTTTACAGAAAAAGATCATCCTACTATTGTGTAGTCCCAGACAAACCCTATAGAAAAAGAGAATGAATCAATAGCTAATTCAGTTGTTAGTTGTAGTTTGCCACAAACTTCCACTGCCGTAATAACTAAAAAGACAAATGATGGTGATGCTGGAAAGACCGTTAAAAAACGCTGTTTTAGTACACATTGGCTGGATCAGTTTTCATGGCTTGCTTACTCCAAGGAAAATGATACAATTATATGTAAAGTTTGCAGTCCGTTCCCCCAAATTTCAGATGAAAAATGGGCAAATGGCGTAAAAGCTCCATTTAAAAGGGAAACATTTGTATGGCATGACAAATGTAATAAACACAGAGAGAATATTGATAGGGCAAAGGCTAGAGACAACCCTGAAGAAAGACCTTTAGCTATGTGTATCAGAAAAATGGACGCAGCAATGTTTCAGCACATGACACACACGTTCAACATTGCTTATTACGTAGCTAAATGTGAAAAGCCATTTCTAGATTTCCCTTATTTAATAACATTGAGTGCCAAACTAAATGTGCCAGTTCTGCAAAAATATGGAAGTAATGTTCAATGCAAACAATTCATTCATTTCATTGCAATAATCAGAGAAAGTCTTGTTGCAAACAATAAAAAGTCACCTTTTGTTGGCAGCATGACTGACGGATCTACAGATCGAACCTACACTGAACATGCAAACATTTATGTCCGTTATGTTTTAGAAGGAGACGTCAAAGAAGATTTCTTGGATACATTTGCGCTAGAAAATGCTACTGCCGAAGGTTATTTCAAAGGATTGACTGCCTTTATGGATATTTTGCATCATAATTACAGAGGCTCTTCATGGGTTGCAGGCTTGGGAACAGATGGAGCTGCAAGCATGCTTGGCCACAAGTCAGGTTTAGCAGTCCAGATGAAAGAAGTCTGCCCACAGATGATCAGCATACATTGTGTGGCTCATCGCTTGCAGCTAGCGATCTTAGATGTTTGCAAGGAAATGCCATACCTACAAACATTTGATGAGGTGGTGCGGCGTGTCTTCAAATATCATTGCTCAGCAAAACGCCTTATGCAACTTAAAGATCTCGCAAATACTTTAAGTGAGGAAATCTTGAACATTAAAGATGTACGCACAGTGCGCTGGTTATGCAGCAAACTTGAGGCCTTGCGTGCTTTTCTGCAAACTGGAAGACAGTGGTGAGACATTTTGAGCAGATATCAACTGATGGATCATCTGAATCTGCTAAAGTTAAAGGCATCCTGAAAGACCTGAAACAGCTGAAGTTTGCGACACTTTTGCATTTCCTATTCGATTTTTATAGCAAGCTGAAACCTTTGTCAGAGAGTCTTCAGAACAAGGAACTTATGATCTGTCAGGTAAAAAAAAACTATGCAGTTAAAACTCTTCAGGATCTTTCTGATGGGAAAGGAAAAAAAGAACTTAAATTTCTTAGTAAGTTTACAGAAGATGGAAAACTACATGGGCTGCAGCTGACCAACCTTCAAGCTGGTGACAGAGAATTTCAGTCTATACGCCAATCTGTATTGGCCAAAGCAGAAAGATATTTAATTTTGAGGGTTTCCTCATTCTCCTCAGATATTGTACAATCTTTCAATATATTTAACAGTGTGTCTTGGCCAGACAAAGCACACATCCTCAACTTTGGATTGACTGAGTCGCACAGAATTGCAAAACATGTTTTTGATAATCAGTTTGAAGACAAAATTGACCTGTTAGAAGCAGAGTGGGCTGACCTAAAACTCTCCATTCAAAATGGACTCTCTTTTAATGAGACTCTGAAAAGATTGAATCGGCAGAAAGAAAGATTCAGCAACATACTCCCTCTGGTCAATTTCTGTGCCGTACTTCCCCCAACAACCGCCTCATGTGAACGTGGCTTTAGCTACCAAAACAGAATAAAGATGGTCTATCGTTCATCACTGACACTGGAGACTTTGGATGATATTTTGATGATTGCCATTAATGGACCACCACTAAAAGATTACAATCCAAACACAGCCATTGATAAGTGGTATTTTTCATCATAAAGGGGACGTTACACAAGGCTTGGTCCTGCTGTACAACAAAAACCATAGCAAATCTTGATGTGAAACTGGCTTCCTACTGCTTTTTGGCATCCAAAAAATGATTTTTTTGGTGTGTTTTTTTTCTTCATGGAATAAATTGCAATCCACACACAGCCATTGAAGTGGTATTTTGCATCAGAAAAAGGATATTACACAAGTCTTGGTCCTGCTGTACAACGAAAACCATAGCAAATCTTGATGTGAAACTGGCTTCCTACTGCTTTTTGTCATCCAAAGAATTATTTTTTTGGTGTTTTTTTTTCTTCATTGAATAGATTGCAATCCACACACAGCCATTGAAGTGGTATTTTTCATCAGAAAAAGGGTATTACACAAGTCTTGGTCCTGCTGTACAATACAAACCATGGCTGCTCTATTATCACATCTTTGGTAAAATGTTTACTATTGTTATGCCATGTTTTTTGGCATCTAAATAAGCACTTTTTTGTTTTTTTCTTAATGCAGTGCTTCTCTAAGCTTTCTTTTAATAAGATGCTGGAAATATAAAATTCTAAATGTTTACTATTGTTATTTATTTTATGCAATGTTTTTTGGCCATCAAAAGAGGCACTTTTTTCTTAATGCCACACTTCTCTAAGGTCTCTGCTGGAGATAAAAAATACAACATGTTTACAGTAACTATTATTCCATGTTTTTTGGCATCAAAATAAGCACTTTTTTATGCTATTCTTCTGTAAACTAAACTTACATCTTTTAAAAGAGACTTTAGTTACTAAAGTCTCTTTTTAAAATGCAGGAGATAAACATAAAAAATACAAAATGTTTACTACAGGTTTAAAGCTGTAAAACTTGATATTTTGATTGCACCCTATTGCTATTAATCTATTGCTGTTATGTTTAAATTGACATAATAAAGAGGAAGGGCTCGGGCGGGTGATGCTGCGGGAAAAAGAGACGACACCGGTGAGCTTGGAAAGGATGCTTCCTTTTCTAAATAGATATCCGTATTTTTCAGGGGGGCTCACCTGCTTCGGGAGGGTTTTTTGTATGGCTTCTGGAACCCCTGCGATCTTCTCTTGCCCCCTCCTCAGGCGGATAATTTGTGCTCGGTGGTGTCTTTGAAGCTTGCGAAGGAGGTGGCGCTGGGGCTCTGGGTCACATGGTGGGTTCTTTTTGGCTCTCCGCCATTGCCTAATCTGATGGTTTCGCCGTTGGGGGTGGTGCCTAAAAAGGAACCAAATTAGTTTCGTCTTATTCATCACTTGTCTTATCCTAGGGGGGGTTCAGTTAGTCGGCACATTGACCCGGAGTTGTGCTCGGTTTCTTACACATCGTTTAATGCGGCGATTTGTTGGGTTTGGCGTTATGGTCGGGGGCACTTTTGGCTAAAATGGATGTTGAGTCGGCTTTTCGCCTCTTGCCGGTGCATCCCGACAGTTTTCATTTGTTGGGCTGCAAGTGGCAGGGTGGCTATTTCGGTGATCGCTGCCTGCCCATGCGCTCTGTTTGAAGCTTTTAGCTCCTTCTTTGAGTGGGTGGTTCGTGACGTGTCGGGGATTCCTTCTATCATTCATTGTCTGGATGACTTCTTGTGTATTGGGCCTGCTGCTTCGAACCAGTGCCACGTGCTTTTGGCAACAGTGCGGCATATGGATGATCGTTTTGGTGTTCCTTTGGCTCCTGACAAGATGGTGGGCCTGACCACGGTTTTGAGTTTTTTGGGTATTTTGATTGATACGGAGGCCATGGAATGTCGGCTTCCGGACGACAAGGTGGCTGATTTGCAGGCTACTGTGTGTGCTGTTCGGCAGTGTGGAAAAGTTTGGTTGCGACAGTTGCAGTCACTGCTGGGGAAGCTTAATTTTGTGTGTCGGATTATGCCTATGGGTCTCATTTTTAACCGTTGGTTGGTGGCTTCCATGGCTAGGGTTACTGCACCTGGGCATCGTATTAGTTTGTCGTGGGAGCTTAAGGCAGATTTGTTGGTGTGGGAAACTTTTCTGGAGTCCTTTAATGGGAGTTCGGTGTGGATGTTCGAGGCTTTGAGTAGTGCAGATTTGGAGCTTTTCACGAATGTGGCGGGGTCGGCAGGCTACAGTGCCTATTTTGATGGTTAGTGGAGTGCCGGCCTGTGGATTGGAGGGAGGCGGATTTTACGCATAATTTGGTTCTTTTGGAACTTTTCTCGATTGTTTTGTCCGTGGTGTTATGGGGTCCGTTTTTTTGAGATAAGATTTGTTTCCATTGTGATAACCTTGGGGTGGTGGGGTCGATTAACTGTGTTACCGCATCTTCTCTTCCAGTGGTTCGTATGCTTCACCAGTTGGTTTTGTCCTGTCTGCGTTTAAACTGTCTTGTCTATGCTGTTCATGTACCTGGTTGCACTAATTCCTTGGCGGATGCTCTTTCTCGGTTTCAGTGGGACAGGTTTCGCTCGTTGGCTCTGGGAGTGGCGCAACTGGGGGTTCCTTGTCCGGATTGGCTGTGGAAGGTTGCCTTGGAGTGACGGCGGCACTGATTCGTCGTTCGGTGAGCGAGACTACTTGGTCTGCTTATTCTGGGGTGTGGGAGGAGTGGTTTGCTTTGGTTCACAGTGCGGGGGTGGTGTTTCAGAATTGGAGGCTAGGTTTTTTGTGTTGTATTTTATTGCTAGGAATTTTGAGGCACGCATCTCAGTGTCTATGTTGGGATGGGCAGATCATACTAAGGAGTTTTTGGAGCGACAGGTGGTCAAGGGATATCGGAGGGAATGGCGGTCTGTTGATACCCGTAGGCTTGTCTCTTTTGCATTGTTATGTTCCTTGTTGGGTGTTCTTCCTCGGGTGTGCTCCTCCCGTTACGAAGTCATTTTGTTTTGGGCGGCCTTTGCGTTGGCTTTCTTTGGGGCACTGAGTATTGGGGAACTTGTCAGTTCTTCTAAACGGGGGTTGGATGGTTTGTCGGTGGCGGATGTGGAGTGTAGTGAGGTGTCGGTTGTTTTTTGGATCCATCGGTCAAAGACTGACCAGGCGGGTTGGGGTGTTCAGATGGAATTATATCCAGTGCTTGATTCTGTTGTGTCCGGTCCAGGAGGTTTCCAGGTTCTCGTAGGTACCTCCAGGGGGAGGTGGTCCTTTTTGTTGCACGCTGATGGCTCTGCGCTATCTCGGTTTCAATTATTTATGTTTTTCAGAAGGGTTTGTTGGCTTTGGGGCTTTGTGCGACTGATTTTGCCTTGCACTCCTTCCATATTGGGGCTGCCACTGGGGCGGCTAGGTGGGGGTTACATGAAGGTGTGCTTCGCCGTATTGGTCATTGGGAATCGCGGAGATATCGTTTGTGTGTTCATCCGCAGTTATTGTAATGGTTCTCCTGTGTGGGTGGTGGGGTTGTAGTAGTTGTTGTATGACTATTTGGTGGTTTGGTTTTTCCTGTTTTTCCATTACAGATGCAGGTCCATGTTTGGTGTGGATCCTTGGGCAATCATATGTGTATTGGGGTGCTTGTAGGGCGGACGTGCGACCAGCCGGTCGGCAGTTTGGGATCCCTCGGGAGGAGTCCTCGGTGCGTTGGATTGGCGCGCCGGGCTTATTGTGGGAGGTTGAGCGTTTTGTTTGCCTGGATAGGGCTCCGGCAGTGTTGTTGGTTCATGCGGGGGGTAATGATTTGGGGATTCGTTCCATGCGTAATCTGAGGAGGGACATTAAGATTGATTTTCTTCACATCCGTACGGCGTATGCAGAGACGGTTTTCGTGTGGTCAGAGGTGGTCGCGCGTAAGCAGTGGCGGTTGGCCAGGTCTGTTGTGGCCTCGTATAATGCTGAACAAGGAGGTTTCCAGGTTTGTTGAGCGGAATGGTGGTTTAGTAGTGCGGCATCGGGTGCTGCAGGTGGACACTTGGCAGTATCTGAGGGGTGACAGGGTTCACTTGAATGCTGTGGGTGTTGATTTGTGGACTTTGGGTCTGGAGGATGGCATTCTATGTGCCCTGCGGGTGTGGCGGTCCACACAAACATAACGTCATGTTTGTGCGTTGGTGGCGGGGTGCAAGGTCCTTGTTGGTTAAGGTGGGCACAAGAAAAAGGCACTTTGTAGGAACCTGTCTGAGGTACCGCTTCCAGTTGTGCTGGTGGGGGTATCTGCGGTGGTGTCTCCGAGTTGATGTTGCGGCTGGAGGCCTAGTTAAGCAGGACGCAGGTATTCGTTTTTCTTGATGCCTATTGGGACCCTGCAGGAACGTATGTTTATACTGTGTTTTTTCTGTTTAAAAAATTTTATTTATTGATGGTTGTAATAAACGGACGGTTTTGGGCCATTAACTCCATTTGTTGTCAATGTGATTACTTAGGTTAAGGATGGGGGTAGTAGGTATTGTTTGAGTGGGACTTACAAGCCATCTTTAGTCCTCTGGTCAAGGAAGGCCCGGAGTAAGAAGAAAGAAGACCTGAACGAAGGGCCGGCATAACAGGGGTTAAAGGGGGTTGGGAGAGGCAGAGTTCCATTAGCATAAGGAGGGTCAAGATAGTTAAGGAAGGAGTGGGTGGAGCTACGAGGGGTGGTCTTACAGGGTGTGGCAGGGTTTTTTTTCAGTCTGGAGAGAGTTTTCACAGTGCAAACTTCCCGCCCGCCTGTTGTTATATGGTTTGTCTGGGTGGTGGTTGTGCCATATTGGTGCTTGGGGACATTTTGCAGGGTGCAAGGTCCTCTTTGGTTAAAGTGGGCACAAGAAAAGGCACTTTGTAGGAACCCGTCTCAGGTACGGCTTCCAGTTGTGTTAGTGGGGGCATCTGCGGTCGTGTCTCTGAGTCGGTGATGTTGCGGCTGGAGGCCTAGTTAAGCAGGACGCAGGTTTTTGTTTTTCTTGATGCCTATTGTGACCTTGCAGTAACGTATGTTTATACTGTGTTTTTTCTGGTATTTAAAAAATTGTATTTATTGATGGTTGTAATAAACGTCCGGTTTTGGGCTATTAACTCCGGCCGGTTTTGGGCTATTAACTCCATTTGTTGTCAGTGTGGTTACTTAGGTTAAGGATGGGGGAGTAGGTATTGTTTGAGTGGGACTTACAAGCCATCTTTAATCCCCTGGTCATGCACTCTGTGTTTCCTTTATCTGGTTCTCTTTGCTTCAATAACAGAGCACATTTTTTACTGACAGCCTGAACTATGAAAGAAACTGCTAACAGAAGCTAAAAAAAAGAAATGATGTTTAAAGAATATAAACAATATTTAAACATTGAGAATGCCTAGAATAAGTAATCTATGCCTGGCTTTACAATGAAATGTCAAAACAGCGTAACCAAATGTGAGCTTGACTAGGATTACAAAAGACCTGAGGAACCTCAGGATGGAGTGGAAAAACAAGTTGTGCAGTGTGTATAGTACTGTAGACATTGCATATTTACCCACAGTATCCTCCTAATTACTGTTCCATAAGTGCCAGAGGGGAAGGAGTCAGAGTGTAGAAACAGGTAGTAGAAAATACGATGCTTGAGTCACCAAACTGTTTTTCTGCTGTAGGTTTGATTTACAATGGTCACACTGATGCTCTCAGTGAGGGTGTAGGGTGTGTTGTTGCATGAGAATCTCTATGTGCATACCCTTTGCATAGTTATACATGGTTGTGTGCAATAGCTGACACATTGGATGCTACCTAAAATGAGTAGTCAGTTGGGGCTCGTTTGTACATGCAGTGCCTTCTGAAGAGGGCATTTGACAGGCAGTGAAGAGCAGTTATATCGTCTCCTCACCGCCTGTTTTAACCCCAAACCCTGCACTAATGTGCTGCATCAACGTACATTGCACACACTTGCCCCCGTTCAGCGAGGAAAATTTTTGCTGCACCGCAAAGTATCGGGGTCACAGCATGTGTACACCCCGGTCATGTGCCTTTGCAGCTTAACCACTTCAAGTCCGCACACTTTCACCCCCTTCCAGTCAAGGCCAATTTTCAGCTTTCGGTGCTACCACTCTTTGAATGACAATTGCACGATCATGCAACACTGTACCCAAGTGAAATTGTTAGCATTTCTTTGAGACAGATAAAACTTTCTTTTGGTGGTATTTATACACCACTGGGATTTTTATTTTTTTGCTGTATAAATGAAAAAGTCCAAAAATTTTGAAAAAAAGAGTGTTTTTCTTATAAAAGTTTGCAAATAAATAATCTTTCTTCATAAATCTTGACCTAAATTTATTCAGTTATCTATTTAGTAAAAAGAAAATAATCCAATATAGTTTACAACCAAAAATTATAATTTTTCAAAATTTTTTTTTTTACATTTTTATTTTTTTCATATTATTTGTTTTTTTTAACATACTGTCACTCTAGCATTACAATGTCACCAAAATGACACTGTACTACTTGTGGGGGGTAATGAAGATTTTTTTTTTTTGTTTTACACTGTTTGCTTTTACACCCATAAAGGCTGTAAAAGCAATCATTTCTCCTCTCTGACTGCATTCTTTCAGCCTTTGAGAAATACTGTGAGAGCTGTGATTGGTCACAGCTTGTCACATGGTACAAGGTTGTTTTGAATAGCCTTGTACCATGTGACCTCTGTGATCATTCACAGAATTCACAAGTAGTAAACAATGATGCCAGGAAGTGACATCTTGTTTACTACTGATCACATGAATCAGGGACCTCACATAGTGGGTCCCGTACAACGATCTGTGTACACCGGACACAGATCGTAGCTCTGTGCAGTCCCAGGGAGCGCACACAGGCAATGGATGTGGGGGACGTTTAAAAATGTCCCCCCCACATTGGCAATGGTCCCTTCCAGCCATTTATCGGCATGGGCCAGACGGAAAGAGGTTAAAGTAGTTGTGAACATACAATGTTAGACACTTTCTAACTCAGTGATAGCTAAGCAGGCACCATGACTGCTTTTTCTTAGTTTCATAAATTACCTTTCTTACTTTTTTTATAAGGTTTGAAAATTCTGTCGTGACCATGCATCTCTTCTTCCTGATAAATACTGGGTGGGGTTACAGGACACTGTGCCGACACGCAATGTGCATCTGTTCCATAGTCTGTCCAGTCTGAGGCAAGATATAGGCTGTGCTTGAGCAGGAGGCATGTCCACAAGGCAGGCTGTGATTGGTCAGGGGGCGTGGTGGCTGAACAAACCACCCAATACATTACAAGCTGTGTACCTGCACAGTGTCCTTCACCTCTGAATGCCCAGCCTAAGGATGGCCATGCAAGCACCAATCAGCTTCTGTGCTTTGTGTGCTCAGTTTAGAACAAGGAAGAAAGGTGACTTGGATCAACTAGGTACGTCAGATGGAAGAAGTACATGAAAATAGACTATGTAGGTTGTGAACAAGCACATAGAAAAAAAATATTTAGGGTAAAATGCACTGGGGAGCAATAAAAATGCAGCTAGACCACACGTTTTATCTCCCCACCAACCACAAGTGTAAATGAGGCCTCAACTAACAATTATATTATTTAGCTAATTATGAAGGTACTGTTGCAGGACAAAATAAAAAAGAGGGGGATTGAGATAGATGGGAGAGAGAAGGAACAGGGGTTGGAATGTGAGTGTGGGTGACACAGGGGAATAGGGGCAGCAAGCAGACCCAGGCTCTCCCCTCTTCCATTCATGCAGGGGAGAACTGTGCTGGCTGGGCACTGTGAGTGTCAGAGTCACTCATCTATGATGGCGCATGATGACGTATGTTTACGGACAGCTTCTCCCATCCATGGAATTTTATGGGGAGAAAACAGGCTATTTTTTAGAAACTGCCCATAAAAATACAGAACAGTTGGCAACCCTGCTGGAGATACAGGTGTGAGAGCTCAACAGGTTAACATACCTTTCCATGTTTAGAATAATCGGAAAGAATGCTACATTCAGCCAACCAGTGATTATTAGGTATTTAAGAATGAAACTACAAACATACCACACAGTAAATGAGTGGAAAAAAGTTCATACCCTCTTAGTCATTTTACTTTTTGTTTGAATTGCAGTTTCCAGCAGATAACCAAAATGATTGCTTTCCTTGCTCTGTTAAAATATTTCTTTTGAAGAAGTGCATATAAGCTCTTGTGGATTCAGATGAGCCATGAAAAGACATCAGGCCTGTGATTCCAATAGAACTCCATTTAATAAAGAGTTTTGGAAACACGAAATGCGTAGCATTCCAACAGCACATACTGTATGAGGTGGTGTCAAAAAGTTTTGAGACTAGTTTTGTAACACACCAGCAGATGGCAGCACAAGGCTGCACGCACAGTCACAGGGAACACCAATCTTCATAAGTCAGTGTACCAAAAGACAAGGTCCTGTGTACATCGGGAGCTGTGCAACTAGTGCTATTCTGACCACATGTGTTACCATGTCTGCTATTTCATCATGGACAGCGAGTTAGAACAAGCAAACGTGAAATTCTGTGTGAAACTGGGCAAATCACTGGATCTCCACAATGGTGTGAAAAGGGCATTTTGGGGGGTTGAGCTTGTTGAAGGTCTTCCTGATCTCTCATCGTCTTCTAGTGATGGTCTTCTGATCTTGAAGCACATGTGCCGCTCAAAACACTTAAATGGCTCATTGCAGCAGCGCTGTAAACTTGCCAAATCATGTCAAACTCTGTGGAAGATTTGCCCAGTTTCATGCAGAATTTCACATTTACTCTTTGTTTTAACTTGCTATCTATGATGAAATAGCAAACATGGTAATGCACGTGTTCAGAATAGCACCAGTTGCACATCTCCCAATGTACACAGGACAATGACTTTTGGCACACTGACTTATTTGGTGCTCTCTGTGACTGTGCATGCAGTCTTGTGCTTCCATTTGTTAGCATGTTACAAAACTAGTCCCAAAACCTTTTGATGCCACCTCATACACCAAACAGTCTGGTTTCTGTTTGTAAGACTGCATGCTCTCATGCTTTCTATAATGATATCATATGGTGGTATAATGTTTTGCATTATGATCTCCTCTGCAGCAGCCATAGAAAAATTGTAGAGTGATGCTGATTTAAATGAAAAGTCAGAGGACATTTTATTGTCCCTGGTTACTGCAGTCTGACACATTGCAAAACGTAGATTTTTAATATGCGATTGAGGGTCCTTTTTATAATAGAAAGTAGGGATGAAGTTTAGGTCCATCAAAAAAGGCATGAGATTCCCCCCTCAATTCATACCAAGCCCCTTGGGTCTGGAATGGATTTTGAGGGGAATCCCCACACCAAAATTAAAAACAAATTGGTGTGCGGGTCCTCCCCAAAATTCATACCAGACCCTTATCCGAGTATGCAGCCCGCAGGTCAGAAAAGGGGGGGAACGAGCGAATGCCTTCCCACCCTTGAACCATACCGGGCCACATTCCCTCAACATGGGGGCCCCCCCAAAGCACCTTGTCCCCATGTTGATGAGGTCAAGGGCCTCTTCCCCACAATCGTGGCCAATGGTTGTTGGGGTCTGTGGGTGGGGGGCTTATTGGATCCCGAGATCCCACCCCCCCAAGTGAATAAATATGGGGTACATGGTAACCCTACCTTTCACAATAAAAAAAGTTTGTAGTGTAAAAATGACAGGAGACAGTATTTGACAAGTCCTTTATTAAAAAACAAAAATAAAAAAAATGTCCCCTGAAGTAGCTCCAACGTCAATCACAATGCCTGCCCAATCGACCTGAAAAAAAAAAACAAAAAAAAAAAAAAACGCTCCACTCCCGATGCTGGCTCCCACCATCTGACAGCTGCACCGGGAAGACAGTTTTTAAATACTTGATGACATCACAAGAGGACAGGGGCGACATCATCATGCTCTGTGATTGGCCAAAGCATTGCACCTGACTTGCCTTTGCATTTTAATACAGAAAATCACACAACCTTTTTTAAATCACGCCACACCAAAAGGCATGATGTTTTGTTACAGGAGTTTTGGTGCATGCAAAAACACGTTCGCTAATATGGTGTGTTAAGTTGCCAGTAAAAATTAATGGCATTGCAGCACCCCTGCCAAATGGAGGAATGTTTTTTGTGCGCAATGCACAAATATGAGCCTAGGCTTATCGAATGTCCTGTAGATAGCAAACTTCTGTGTCTCTTAGGTAATTTTAGGGTGAGGAGAGGGAAGAATTTTTTTATTTTAAATTGCTAATTTTTTTACAGCCTCTCCACATGCACGTAAGAGGATGTATGTTTTTTTTTTCACAAGGAAAATGTCCTAATTGTTGACTGCTGCAATTAAAGTGTATCTGTGGTGCAGGGGTGGTTATGAGAAATGGTCCTCTCCAACCAGGATATTTCATGAAACCTGTAGATAAGCAAGAGAACCAGTACCTGTGCTACAGTTGTGTCCAAAATTATTCAACCCCCACTGAAATTGAGTGTTTTGGCCAGTTTGACATTGCTTTTGATCATTCAGTCATCTTGCTTACATTTACATTAAAGAGGCACTTGTAGGTCAGACAAATATAACATAACAGTTATAATGAAATAACCACAAATGTCTTTTCTGTGCTCACAGCATTATCAGTTTTATTCAACCCCCAAGTGACATTCAATCTTAGTACTTAGTACAGCATCCTTTTACAGTTATAACAGCTTTTAAACGTGAAGCATAGCTTGACACAAGTGTCTTGCAGCGATCTACGGGTATCTTCGCCCATTCTTCATGGGCAAAGGCCTCCAGTTCAGTCACATTCTTAGGCTTGCGCACTGCAACTGCTTTCTTTAAGTCCCACCAGAGGTTCTCAATCGGATTTAAGTCTGGTGACTGCGATGGCCACTCCAAAATGTTCCAGCCTTTCCTCTGCAACCATGCTCTAGTGGACTTGGAGGTATGCTTGGGATCATTGTCCTGTTGAAAGGTCCAACGTCTCCCAAGCCTCAGGTGTGTGACGGACTGCATCACGTTTCCATCCAATATCTCCTGGTACTGAAGAGAATTCATGGTACCTTGCACACGCTGAAGCTTCCCTGTACCTGCAGAAGCAAAACAGCCCCAAAGCATGATTGACCCTCCACCATGCTTCACAGTAGGCAAGGTGTTCTTTTCATCATAGGCCTTGTTCTTCCTCCTCCAAACATAGCGTTGATCCATGGGCCCAAACAGTTCTAATTTTGTTTCATCAGTCCACAGAACACTATCCCACAACTTTTGTGGTTTGTCCACATGGCTTTTGGCATACTGCAGTCGACTCTTCTTATTCTTTGGAGACAGCAAGGGGGTACGCCTGGGAGTTCTGGCACGGAGGCCTTCATTACGCAGTGTGCGTCTTATTGTCTGGGCTGAAACTTCTGTACCCACATCTGACAAATCTTTTCTCAGTTCCTCAGCAGTCACACGGGGACTTCTCTCCACTCTACGCTTCAGGTAGCGCACAGCAGTCGAAGTCAGCATCTTCTTTCTGCCACGACCAGGTAGCGTTTCAACAGTGCCCTTTGCCTTGAATTTGCGAATGATGCTTCCTAAGGTGTCTCTTGGTATGTTTAACATCTTTGCAATCTTCTTATAGCCATTGCCCTTCCTGTGAAGAGAAATCACCTCTTCTCTTGTCTTCCTGGACCATTCTCTTGCCTTCACCATGTTTGTAACCACACCAGTAAATGTCTAGAAGGAGCTGAGTATCACAGTCATTTTAAAGCTGCCTAATTGGTGCTTATTATGCTTGATTGCTGCTCGGTGACATCCACAGGTGTTTTCAATACCTGATGGAAAGCACCTGTATGAACCTCTGTTCTTCAGAGTGGTAGTCTTTAAGGGGTTGAATAATTGTGGCAATGAAGAAACCACATAAGAACCATTTACTACTGTATTACATAAACAATTGATGTCATTTTAGTTGCATTTGGGTAGTTACAACGTCCTTGTAGGATTTGATTCTGAATACAATTCCAAATGTACACTATAGTCCCTAAACCCCTTTACAGCATTGGGGGTTGAATAATTTTGGACACAACTGTAAGTGGAAGAGTGGGTTTGAAAATAAAGTTCACAGGGCCTCTGTGAACAGAAAGGATTCCCTTCTCAGTTATCTAACCAGTAATATAATCAAAGTACTTGAGAGAACAGGAACTACTGCAGCCAGAATATAACATTACCCATAAGTATATAGATACACACCGGTATGGGAATAGTATGGGCTTTATATAATAAAATAGCAGCAGGAATCCTGGTAGAGTTATGCATATATACCTAGGTATAAATATAGTAGTTATTAAAGTGATAAAAGCTCATTTTTTAAATAACAAACATGTTATACTTACCTGCTCTGTGCAATTGTCTTTGTTGGAGATTCTATATATAACCGTACAGAACAGATGGTGCACAATCCACGTGTTTTTTCTCTCTTCTCTACAAACAGGAACTTTATTAGAGAGAAAAGACATAGAGTTTAATCATAGATGCAGTTAAAACTTATAAACACTGTCATCTACTGGTTGAATAATATATCTCTACTGAACATTGAAGTACTGTAGTTGCAAAAAAATACATGAACAATGTATTCCAACACCCACACTCAAAACTATTCCTTATATTAGTCCCATTTCAGTTCTATAAATCTGTTTCTTGTAAGTAGTTTTGTCAAAGCATCTGATTCACTTTTGTTTCTCATGGGTTGGAAGTTTTTGCATCTCATCCCATGAATCTGGCTCTGGTTTTAATGCTTTGCGAGCAACATAGTACAGATGTTTGGTTGTGTTCTGTCTCTCCAATCTAAGCATTGAAAGTGTGATCTCTGTAGCTTACAGTTGTGATGAGATAGCGATAACTCCACTCTTAGTTGAATAACACAGGCAGTGACTCGATCAGATGACACCTTGTAGATCTTGTGAAGTTTATTCCATAAACTGAGAGAATCTTACAACAATGAACATCTGATAGGTCAAAAGATCATAATGTGATCTGCTTCATGACATGAGGCTTGAAGCTGAAATGCCTTACTGGGAAAAAGGGTGGGGCTATCTATACAGCATGAACTAAGCCATAAGAAAGGGAGGAGCAGAGACAAAATATAAAGAACATTTAAAGGCATATGACAGTCATGTGAAACATGACACTCCCCGTCGAAATCTATGATTTCTATTATAAGAAACTTTAGTCCAATATAAGAAATGAAGATTCTTTCAGGAACATCTGCAAAACAAGAAAGAAAGGAAGAACAAAGGAAAACAATGCAAACATTTAGCATAATACTTGCAGATGTTGGTCTCAAAAGTCCAGGCTGAGACATTGAAATCCGTATTCAGTGGGGAAGGCAGCAACTTGCACTATGCCTTCTTACCTCCCTTTAAATCAAGTTGGTGACTTGTCTTTCTCTTTGGGCAAAAGAAGTACTAGTTCCTTTATAGGCCTGAAGTAAAGGTGTGTAGAACCTTCTGTCATGGTGGATATAGCCAAGATGTGTCCAAGAAATGCAGTAGTAGGTACTGCACGACTGCCGCGGTCAGCAGGGTTGAGGCTAGTGGGAACATAATGCCATTGTTCAGGCGTAGAGAACTTCCTTATGCGTTCCATTCTATTGCTGACATACATGTAGAACTGTCTGGTGCGATTGTGTATATGTCCTAGCACTATTTTGCTGTCTGTATAAAAGTCAAAGGAGTCTATTTCAACATCTGTTTCAAGTTCTACAAGCTCAGCAATTTCCACAGCTAACACAGCTGCACAAAGTTAGAGCCTTGGAATAGTATGTGCAGGTTTTGGTGTGAGCTTGGTCTTGCCCATGATAGATCCTACAACCACTTTACCGCTGGAAACCATAGCTCGAAGATAAGCCACTGCAGCAATGGCTTCTTTGGATGCATCAGAGAAGACATGAATCTCTCTTCTGGCGGCAATTCTTTAAGGATGCTTGGGTGTAAGAGCATGGTATCTGGAGTTGTTCTAATGCAATTAGAGACTGTTTGCAGGATTCCCACCTTTGTTGTTTCTCCTTGGGTAAGGGGGTATCCCAGTCTGAGCTTTCAGAAGTAAGTTGTCTCAGGAGGTGTAATGAAACCTAAGGGATCATAAATGCTGTTCACTGTAGACAAAGCTCCTCCCTTGTGAAGGACTTGTCACAGGCTGATGCTTGAAATGTGAATGTGTCTTGCTTAACATTCCAAAGCAATCCAAGACTGCGTTGTGTAACAGAAAGGTCAGATCCTAGTTGGAATTTCTTCACACTGACAGCATGGTCATCAGAAGGAAAGGCTATCATGACCTTGTCGCTGTTAGAGATGATTTTGTGAAGTCTGAAATTCACAGTGGCAAGCATGTTCTGGGTTCTAGTAAGAAGGTTAATAGCTTCTTCTTCATCAGGCAGAGATTTGAGTCCGTCTACATAGAAATTCCTTTTGACAAACTATCTTGCATCTGATCCAAATTCTTTCTCACCCTCTTGAGCTGTTTTCCTCAGTCCATAAATTGCTACTGCAGGAGAAGGACTGTTACCTAAAACATGTACCTTCATTTGGTAGTCTATGTCTTCATCGTTGACATCATTATTGCGGTGCCATCGGAACCTGAGGAAGTTTCTGTAGTCTTCACGGACCATGAAACAGTGGAACATCAGCTGAATGTCAGCCATAACAGCAATTGGCTCTTGTTTGAAGTGAAGTAAAACTCCTATGAGATTGTTGTTCAGATTAGGCCCAGTGAGAAGATTGTCATTGAGGGAGATGCCTTCATGACGAGCACTTGAGTCAAAGACCACCCTAATCTGATCAGGCTGGTGAGGATGGTAGACACCAAAGCATGGTAGGTACCAACATTCTTCTCCTTCCGTAAGAGGAGGTGCAGGCTCGGCATGATCTCTCTCAAATACCTTCTGCATAAAGTCCACAAAGTGCCCTTTCATCTCAGGCTTCTGGTTCAAACTGCGATTTAAAGAAACAAACCGTGATTCGGCGTGTACCTTGTTGTTTGGTAGTCTTTCTTGGGGTCCGAAGTGGTAGAGGTGCTACCCAACTGTTTGAATCATCTTGGTAGAACTCTTTACTCATGGTTTTCAAGAATTCTTTGTCTTCTATGGTGGCTGCCAACTCATTGTCTTTAGTGGTTACCTCAAACACTGTGTTGCCGATGTTGTCATCCCAGAGATTAAGAGCTTTCTTATTGTCTTTTATGATGTGCCGTTGTGCAACTTTTTCAAACAGTCTTTCTTTCATGATATATTTATGAGGTCGCTGTGCAGAACAAGTTGTTTGTCCATTTGACAGGACATGTGTTTTAAAGGAAGAGACTGAGTAGGACCTTCTGTCCTTGTCTAGGCAGACATTGCCTATCATGACCCATCCTAGATCCAGACGCTGAGCATATGGTGCATTGTGTGGATCGTTGATTTGATGATGAACTTTGTGCACCCTTAGAATGTCTCGACCGAGTAACAGCAGGAGATCGGCACTTTCATCGAGGGCTGGTATTCGGTTGGCTATGTGCTTTAAGTGAGAATGGTGAAAAGCAGCTTCAGGAGTAGGGATCTCCTCTTTGGTGTTTGGAATCTGGTTGCACTCAGTGATAGTGAGCAAAGATATTTCCACATTGTCATTCAGAGGAGTAACTACAAGACCACTGGCTCTCCTACCTAAGACTTCTGTACTGTTGGCACAAGTGCTTAGGGTACAAGGCAGAACATCTCCAGTTATGTTCAATAGTTAAAAAAACTGTGTTCTTGCAAGAGATCTGTCACTCTGATCATCCAGAATAGTATACAGTCTTATGGCCTTTTCAGGTTCACCTTTGGGGTATACATGTACCAAGCATACCTTTGCACAGGATTTGTCACCGAATCATTCTCCACAGACCTCTCTACATTTAGAGAACAGTGGGGTGGTAGGTGCTGCTTGATCTGGGCTCTCACCACCTTCCTTTGCCTCAGGAAGGTTGTTTGTGAGCGTAGCAGAGTAGTGCGAATATTGATGAAGAGCTTGCACATGGTCATCACTGTCACACTCTATACATTTGATGATCGCTTTATAGTCCTTTGCAAAGTGTTCTGTGGAGGCACAGCATTTGTAGCAAACCCCAAATCTCTTCAAAAGTTCTTGGAGGGTTTTCTTTCTGAAGCCGATACATTTCTTAAGTGGATGTGGTTTATGGATTGGACACTGGCGATTTGGGTTCTCAATTCTCTTGTTTTGATCAGTCAAGAACTGTAGCAGGTGCAGGTAGAACATTAGTCCTTTTCACTAACGCTGGACCTCTATGGTCTCTGTGCAACATACATGTATTTGTAGGTCTTGGAGATAGTGTACTGAGAAGGTTGCAGTCCCCATATGAGAAACTTGGGTCATTCTTAGTGTCTGCAATTCTTTTGATGAACTTGCGGAAGTAGGAAAAAGGAGAAAAAGCAACTCTCTGTTCTTCCTTATACTTTGATCCAAATGCTGCCCCATCTTTCTTGAATCCATATGGTAGCTTGAGAACAATAGATTTGATGCCATGAGAGGTGTCAAGGTAACTGAGACCAGGTAAATTGATGTCAGCCTTAGCAAGTTGAAGCTCTAATAGAACATTGCTGAGTTCTTGAAACTTTAGATTGTTGCTAGCAGAAATCCTTGGGAAGCTTTGCAACCTTTTGAATAAAGCATTTTCAATGGCCTCTGGGCTGCCAAAGGTATGTTCAAGTCTGCCCCAAGCAACATTAAGGCCTGCAGCAGTGTTTTCAATATGAACTGCTTTGAACCTCTTGATGCGTTCAGTAGACTGGGGACCTAGCCATCTGATGAGCAGATCTAATTCCTCTGTGGCATTGATGTCTAGGTCACTCATTGTGGCCTTAAAAGTGGATTTCCAGCCTCTGTAATTTTCAGGCTTGTCACAAACTTGGTGAGGCCTGTCTTAACAAGCCCTCTGCGAAGTATTTATTTAGCAAACTGACATGTCCGTGTTTTCAGATTTTGGGTGCATGACTGCAGGTGGAACAGAGTTGGTTACGATGGTTGGTGGACTTACATGGAGTGACTTGGGAACATATGTTGCTGCTAAGGCATTCAATGCTGGAACTGGCTTAAAGTCCATTGGCATGTTGGTTTGTAGAGTAGTGCGTTTGCTAGGAGGTACTCTGTTGGTGCCAAAGTAAGGTGGACAGTCTATTAACCACTTCATGTCTGGACACTTTCACCCCCTTCCTGTCCAGGCCAATTTTCAGCTTTCAGCACTGTCGCACTTTGAATGACAATTGCGTGGTCATGTAACACTGTACCCATATGAATTTTTTTAGTTTGTGAATCACAATTGGTTGTGATTGACAGCAGCAGGAACCAATGGCTGTCTCTGAGCCTAAGAGAAGGCAGAGAGCTGAGACAGCAGCCACTCTCATGAACACTGCTTGATCAGGATCGGGCTCAGGTAAGTATTAGCCATGCCTCGCCCCATCCCCCTGATCCCTTGTCAAAGAGCAGCTCCCACTGCTTTTGATCTGCCCTGTGATAAGGGAGTGGAGAGAGCCGCTAAAATCTCTAGATCGCGTTGGGGCTCAGTAAGTATACTCAGTCAGTATAAGGGGGGCTGAAGAGTGATTTCAGTCACAGAAGGTTTTTAACCTTAATGCATGAAGATAAAAAACCTTCTGCCTTTACAACCACTTTGATAAAGATATGTCCAGGTGATTGTTACAGCAAAGTCCTGTTGCAGTGGCTCCATAAGATGATCGAAATGTGGAATCTGTCTTGGTGTCAAAGACTTGAAGACACAATCAATGATGATGGTATGATCCTCCAACCATCGTCCGACCAGACTGAAGCACCGTGTCAGGGCTCCGGGTATGACCAGAGGTGTGTGGACTGACACAGGGAAACACAGACTTCAGATATGGTATAAATAAGACAATTTATTAAGACTAACAATACAAATGTAAACGCAGTGCACCAAACCCCAAGCTGACACAAATACATACAACAAGGTGAAACAAACCCAAACTGATTTAGATACACAGGTACATACACATATAGAGCACAACGTAGTAAGGCAGGCCAGGTCGATAACTATCGGGCAGGTAGGTACAGGAGGAGCAGGCGGAGAGAATGGTCAGGGTCACAAGCCAGGGATCAAACAGGAGAAGTCAGCAGAGGTCAGGATCAGGCAGGGTTGGCAACAAGTCAGGCAGGAACAGGAATGCAGGTTACAAGATACAGGGGCCCATGGAAAAACACACACCAAGGCACCGACTGCAGGTCTGGCCATCCCTTAAATACACCACCTGCAATCAGCCCCAGGTGATGGCTAATTGCCGAAGTGAACCTCTGGTTGTTGAGAGCACCCGCTGGCCAGCCCTGGTACTGCAGCCCACAAGGCAGGTGAGTCCCACCACTATTGGCAAGTCCATTCCTGACAGTACCCCCCCTCAAGGAGCGGCCTCAGGACGCTCCAAACAGTCCTAGCTGGGCAAAATGTTCCACCGCCCGGGTCCGGTGACTGGCGGGATATCAAAGACTGGCACATCGGGCTGGGCACTTCGGGCTGGGCACCGGACGGAGGAACTTCGGGCTGGGCACTGGACGGAGGAACTTCGGGCTGGGCACCGGACGGAGGCACTTCGGGCTGGGCACCGGACGGAGGAACTTCGGGCTGGACACCGGACGGAGGAACTTCGGGCTGGACACCGGACGGAGGCACTTCGGGCTGGACACCGGACGGAGGCACGTCGGGCTGGGCACCGGACGGAGGCACATCAGGCTGGGCACCGGACGGAGGCACATCAGGCTGGACGCCGGATCACCAGGCAGAGCGGCGGGCACCGGGCCACCAGGCGGAGCGGCGGGCACCGGGCCACCAGGCAAGCACCAGGTCTTCTGGCAAGACTGCGGGCACCGAGTCGTCTGGCAAGACTGCGGGCACTGAGTCGTCTGGCAAGACTGCGGGCACCGAGTCAACTGGCGGAACAGCGGGCATCGAGTCAACTGGCGGAACAGCGGGCACCGAGTCGTCTGGCAAGACTGCGGGCACCGAGTCGTCTGGCAAGACTGCGGGCACCGAGTCGTCTGGCAAGACTGCGGGCACCGAGTCAACTAGCGGAACAGCGGGCACCGAGTCGTCTGGCAAGACTGCGGGCATCGAGTCGTCTGGCAAGACTGCGGGCATCGAGTCGTCTGGCAAGACTGCGGGCACCGAGTCGTCTGGCAAGACTGCGGGCTCCGAGTCAACTGGCGGAACAGCGGGCATCGAGTCGTCTGGCAAGACTGCAGGCACCGAGTCGTCTGGCAAGACTGCGGGCACCGAGTCTTCTGGCAAGACTGCGGGCACCGAGTCGTCTGGCGGAACAGCGGGCATCGAGTCGTCTGGCAAGACTGCGGGCACCGAGTCGTCTGGCAAGACAGCGGGCATCGAGTCGTCTGGCAAGACTGCGGGCACCGAGTCGTCTGGCAAGACTGCGGACACCGAGTCGTCTGGCAAGACTGCGGACACCGAGTCGTCTGGCAAGACTGCGGGCACCGAGTCGTCTGGCGGAACAGCGGGCACCGAGTCGTCTGGCAAGACTGCGGGCACCGAGTCTTCTGGCAAGACTGCGGGCACCAAGTCGTCTGGCGGAACAGCAGGCACCGAGTCGTCTGGCAAGACTGCGGGTACCAAGTCGTCTGGCAAGACTGCGAGCACCGAGTCGTCTGGCAAGACTGCGGGCACCGAGTCGTCTGGCAAGACTGCGGGCACCGAGTCGTCTGGCAAGACTGCGGGCACCGAGTCATCTGGCGGAATAGCGGGCATCGAGTCGTCTGGCAAGACTGCGGGCACCGAGTCGTCTGGCAAGACTGAGGGCACTGAGTCGTCTGGCGGAACAGTGGGCACCGAGTCGTCTGGCAAGACTGCGGGCACCGAGTCGTCTGGCAAGACCGCAGGCACCGAGTCGTCTGGAAAGACCGCGGGCACCGAGTCGTCTGGCAAGACCGCGGGCACCGAGTCATTTGGCAAGACCGCGGGCTCCGAGTCATCTGGCAAGACCGCGGGCTCCGAGTCAACTGGCCCGACAGCGGGTTCCAAGTCAACTGGCATAATAAGATCATCAGGCTGGATCGGTTCATCAGGCTGGGTAGAGACATCAGGCTGGGTAGAGACATCAGGCTGAATAGAGACATCAGGCTAAATAGAGACATCAGGCTGGGTAGAGACATCAGGCTGAATTGTGGGTGCCGAGGCACCAGGCTGAACCATGGAAGGCGGGTTCTCAGATGGCAGGCTGACCGGTTTGGATACTGGCAGGATGGTTCTGGTTGGAAAGAATTTTCGCTTTTTTCTGGTTTTAGTTACTGGAGCACTGTAAGTAAATGCAGGTCTGTAAACAAATGGAGCAGCTGAAGACAGAGAAGAGCTGGAGGATGGAACAGAGGAGGGAGCAGTTACTACAAAGGGCTTCTTTACAGGGTTAAAGAAAGGATAGGTGCAGCGAGTGGGAGCAGGGGACTGGTATGTGGTAGTTAGCAGAGTATACTGGGCTGTCACTGGGGGTGCTGTCGGGGATGCAGGAAGAGTGCCTTGAGCAGAGGAATGATGTTGCAAGCCGACTGAGGCTGGGTGCAACAAGTCTGACCATGTCTGCAGTATGGGTTGAACAAAGCTCTGCTTACACAAAGCCTGTCTGGTCAAAGACTGCACTGCGTTTATACAATCTCTTAGTACCTGTTGTGAACATGCAGAATAACGCTCCAGAAAGTAATCCACATCATCCTCTAATAACCATACCAGGGACTCTACCTGGTCGGCACTAAATGGCGGGAAAAATTCATCCCTGCATTCGGGGGTACCAGATGAAACCAACTCAGCACAAACCTGAATCAATGGCTGCACCTCAGAGAATTCTGTGCCCTGATCTACTAGGCAATGACCGATCCTTATACACTCTAGTAGTTGATCCCGGGGATACTCCATCAGAGTCTGATAAGCATAATCCCTGTCATCAAACACTAGCAGAGATAAATACACCACCTCATCAAGATCCATCCTTCCCAGCAACAATAAGCCAAGATGGCTTCCCTGTGCAGCCACTTCTGGTCAGGATTGGCCTTGGTGTAATGTCAGGGCTCCGGGTATGACCAGAGGTATGTGGACTGACACAGGGAAACACAGACTTCAGATATGGTATAAATAAGACAATTTATTAAGACTAACCTGACCCGGAGGCACATCAGGCTGGACGCCGGATCACCAGGCGGAGCAGCGGGCACCAGGTCACCAGGCGGAGCGGCGGGCACCGGGTCGTCTGGCAAGACTGCAGGCACCAAGTCGTCTGGCAAGACCACGGGCTCCGAGTCATCTGGCAAGACCAAGGGCTCTGAGTCAACTGGCGGAACAGCGGGCATCGAGTCGTCTGGCAAGACTGCGGGCACCGAGTCGTCTGGCAAGACTGCGGGCGCCGAGTCGTCTGGCAAGACTGTGGGCACCGAGTCGTGGGGCAAGACCGCAGGCACCGAGTCGTCTGGCGGAACAGCGGGCACCGAGTTGTCTGGCAAGACTGCGGGCACCGAGTCGTCTGGCAAGACTGTGGGCACCGAGTCGTCAGCCTATCTACTGTGTGTCTTAGTCCTGAATAACTTCTAATCTGCCATGCAACTGGACCTCTAATTATCCATTGGCCATCAGATGCCTAACCTTGCTCTAGCCCATGACTATTGAGCCCCGAGCTAAAACTAGCTAAAGAATCCCATAGCGGAAAGGAAATGATTAAATAAAATAGCAGGAGCTGCATATAAACACACGATAACAAGGGGAAGAAATACTGTACTTCTGTCACCAGTCTTTATATTTATTTTTTATATTGTATATATATGTAGTACTGTGCATAAGTTTTAGACAGTTGTGAAGAAATGCTGTAACGTAAGAATGCTTTCAAAAATATTTTTTAATTGTTTATTTTTATTAATTTACAAAATGCAAAGTGAACGTACAGAAGAAAAATCTAAATCAAATTAATATTTGCTGTGGCTATCCTTTGGCTTCAAACCAGGATCTATTCTTACACTTGCAAACTTTATACATTTGCAGGTGTCAAAGTGCAAGTCAGAGATTTTCTATGATCAGAGTCAGGTGTATGATTAATCAATTATATCAAGCAGGTGCTAATGATCATAAATTTCAGCCCTGCATAATGAGACAGAGACTGCAGGGGCAAAAGAAAGACACAAATGCCAAAGTGTAGCCGCAGCGAACAGGAAATTGAGAGCTCTGGTATCTGATAAGCGGAGATACAGCTCGTGATGCACTGTGGTAGCACCAAGTTCAGTGAACAGGGTACACCAGGACATACATAGAATCAGAGTCAAAAACAGGAAGAGGCTGGCAAAAATCAGACAGCGAGGTACAGAATCAGTAGGCAGAATCAGGATCAGTATTCTAGTCTGGGGTCGGTAGCAGAGGCAGACAGCAGACATGAACAAGTGGGGATAATTGAAGAGTAAATCAGTGCGGAAGCCAGGTTGGTAACAGGATCATGGATGCACATCAAGACTGGATCATTGGGATAAGGCTGAAGACCATACAGCACAGGATTCACTTTTAAATAGGCTGCTTGTCAGCAGTGCGTGCACATTTGTGCACACACTCACACGTGCGGGCAAATGAGCAATCTGTCTTTTATGCTTATGCCTATGCCTATGCGCACGCATATTAGCTAAACAACATGTCCTATACTGATGGCTGGTACCACGTTTCTGACACACAGTAATTAACTGAAACAGAAACAGCTGTGTAGTAGGCTTGAAACAGGGGTGAGGAACAGCCAATCTCTGTTACTAAGTTGAGGTTGTGGAAGACAGTTTCATGTCACAGGTCATACGCCATGGCAAAACTGAACACAGCAGCAAGACACAAGGTAGTTATACTGCATCAGCAGGGTCTTTCCCAGGCAATAATTTCAAATCAGGCTAGGGTTTCAAGGTGTGCTGTTCAAGCTCTTTTGAGGAAGCACAAAGGTATTGGCAACGAGCAGATAAAAGACACATTATGCTTACTTCCCTTTGACATTGGAAGATGTCCAGCCGTGCCATCAGCACAGAACTGGTGGAAACCAGTGGGATAAATGTACACCCATCTACCGTCTGGACAAGTATGGCCAGAAGTGGTCTTCATGGAAGAATTGTCAAAAAACCATACCTACAATGTTGAAACAATGCTAAGCGACTTAACCATACATAAAAATGTAGGAGCTGAGGTGCAGAAAAATGCAGCAGGAGGCAGTTTGTTCACAAAGGGCTGGAGAGCGGTACAATAATGAATGTTTGCCAGGCAACAGTGAAGCATGGTGGAGGTTCCTTGCAAGTTTGGGATTGCATTTATGCAAAATGGAGTTGGAAATTTTGGCAAGATCAATGATGTCCTCAGTGCTGAGAAATACAGGCATATGACTTATCCATCATACCATCACAGAGGCATGTGATTGACCCCAAATGTATTCTGCAGCAGGACAACAACCCTGAACATACAGCCAATGTCATTAAAGTGGAACTTCACCCTCTAAGTCAAAACTGACTATTTTTAATCCTTCTACTGCTAGCTTTAGTAAATAGATAGGAAAGTATATCCTATTAACGTGTTTTAACCGCTTGCCGCCCTGCCACTGTGTATATACGTGTGCAGGGCGGCAGTGGAGCGCAAAACCACGTTTAAAAACGGGTTCCGCGCTCCCGACACTTTCGCCGGCAGGGGGCGCGCGCGCGCTCCCGCCGACCCGCGGGTGATCCGATTCGATCCAGGAGGGATCAATCATTAGATTTCAGCCAGTGATTTCTGGCTGAAATCGGATGATCGGTCCCTGTCCTATCCTGTCCTGTGTTGATATTTACACAGGGCAGGATATGATGTCATTCTTCTCTGCCTGGACACATTCCGTTCCAGACAGAGAAGAAGAGACATTTAAACGTGAGTAAAACAGCACACTGACAGTTAGAACACAGTCTAGGACACATTTAACCCCCTGATTGCCCCCCCCCAGTTAACCCTTCACTGCCCTGTCACCAGTGTCACTGATCAGTGAAGCGATTTTTATTGATCACTGTATCAGTGTCGCTGGCGACTTCCAATAGTGCTAGCGCCCCTCCCAGATAGCGCCAGTTTGCACCCCAGTACACCAATAAAGCCATTTAACCCCTTAATTTCCCCCCCCACCCCCCCAGTTAACCCCTTAACTGCCCTGTCACCAGTGTCACTGATCAGTGAAGCGATTTTTACTGATCACTGTATCAGTGTCGCTGGCGACTTCCGATAGTGTTAGCGCCCCTCCCATATAGCGCCAGATTGCCCACTAATACACCAGTAGTCCCGTCTAACCCCTTGATCGCCCCCCCCCCCCCGAGTTGACCCCTTCACTGCCCTCTCACCAGTGTCACTGATCAGTGAACCAATTTTTACTGATCACTGTATCAGTGTCGCTGGCGACTTCCGTTAGTGTTAGCGCCCCTCCCAGATAGCGCCAGATTGCCCGCTAATACACCAGTAGTCCCGTCTAACCCCTTGATCGCCCCCCCACTCCCTGAGTTGACCCCTTCACTGCCCTGTCACCAGTGTCACTGATCAGTGAACCAATTTTTACTGATCACTGTATCAGTGTCGCAGGCGACTTCCGTTAGTGTTAGCGCCCCTCCCAGATAGCGCCAGATTGCCCGCTAATACACCAGTAGTCCCGTCTAACCCCTTGATCGCGCCCCCCCGAGTTGACCCCTTCACTGCCCTGTCACCAGTGTCACTGATCAGTGAACCATTTTTTACTGATCACTGTATCAGTGTCGCTAGCGACTTCCAATAGTGTTAGCGCCCCTCCCAGATAGCGCCAGTTTACCCGCCAGTACATCAGTAATCCCATTTAACCCCTTGATCGCCCCCCCCCCCCCAGTTAACCCCTTCACTGCCCTGTCACCAGTGTCATTGATTACAGTGAACAGATTTTTACTGATCACTGTATTGGTACTGGTGACTTGGTACTGGTGACTTCCGATAGTTTTAGCGCCCCTCCCAGATAGCACCAGTTTGCCCGCTAGTACACAAATAATCACATTTGACCCCTTGATTACCAGGAACACGCTTACTTGCACGCTAAACCTTCATTGCTAGTATAGTGTCTGATTGGATCAATATCTTTGATCAGATCAGCGCTATACCAGCATTCACATTACTTTAGTATCCCCAAAAACGCAGTGTTAGCGGGATCAGCCCCAACACCTGCCAGCACCTGCGTTTAGCCCCTACGCCCCCCCCTTCTCCCCCGGCAAGTGCAGTGTCAGTAGATAACTGTCACTTGATACATATTACACACAAAACCGCAGTGTTCACAGAATCAGGCCTAATATCTGTTAGCACTTGTCGGTAAATTTTTTGTAGCGGTTCAAGCAGTCCCTGACAGCCAGGCGCTCTTTTTCCCGTGAGTCGCACTAGGTACCTGTAAATTTAGTGGCCAAAATGTCTAAGCAAAGGTACACTAGTGAAGAGGCCTATAGGATTCTGAGCATGTCAAGTGAGAGCGAAGGGGAAGACTCACTGGCAGAACCAGGCTCAGAATACGAACCTATAGACAGCAGCGGCACCCTGACAGCTAGCTCAGACGACGAGGAAGTGGTCCCTGCTAAGGTCAGGCGTACCCGATCCCATTCACAGGTTGCTGAGGTGGTACAAATGCATGATGACTCTCATATGCAGCAGAGTGCCAGTACTAGTGCCGCAGTATCTTTTGGTGAACTGGCGAGCACCAGCGGCCTAGTACGTCCTGGTCGTAGGCATACCAGCACTGCAGTATCACTTGGTGACGTGGCGAGTCCCATAAGTGCAGTACAAGCTGGTGCGGTGGCGAGCACAAGTAGTGTCCCGCGGCCACCAAGAATTCGCAGACAGGCCCGTAGAGCCCCTAGTGTCCTTCTGGATGTGCTTGCAAATCCCGATTGGCAGCCCACAAATTCTGCAGCACCCGTACTTCCCCCATTCACTGCCCAACCCGGAATTCAGGTGGAAACAGCAAATTTAAATACTCCCCTTAATTTTTTTGAGCTGTTTTTCACAGAAGATCTTTATGCATTGATTGTGGATCAAAGCAATTTATATGCACGCCAATTTATCGCCGCCAACCCAAATTCAAACCTTGCCAGACCATTCGCATGGAAACCCATTACGGTTTCCGAATTTAAAGTTTTTTTGGGCCTAACCCTCAACATGGGCATTAATGATAAAAATCAATTGCGGTTGTATTGGTCCACCGACCCTCTTGTTCACATGCCCGTGTTCTCTGCTGCCATGGCCAGGCATAGATATGAGAGTATAATGCGTTTTATGCACTTCTACGACAACTCACTCAGTCGTCCTCGCGGTGACCCTGAATTTGACCGGCTCCACAAAATTCGGCCCCTCGTAAATCACTTTAACCAAAAATTTGCAGATGTGTATACTCCCCAGAAAAACATCTGCATCGATGAGTCCCTCATTCAATATTCTGGCCGCCTTGTAATCAAACAATATCTCCCCAGCAAGCGTGCCAGATATGGGATCAAGATGTATAAGACCTGTGAGAGGGCAACAGGCTATACATGTAAGTTTCGGATTTACGAGGGAAAAGATAGTTACTTGGAGCCCCCCGGATGCCCAGACTACATGGGGAGCAGTGGCAAGATAGTTTGGGACTTGGCGTCATCCTATTTCCATATGGGGTACCACTTATACGTGGACAATTTTTATTCAAGCGTGCCACTATTTAGACATTTGTTCAATTTGGGAATTTGCACATGTGGCACTGTGCGATCTAATCGCCGAGGCTTCCCCCAACGGCTTGTAAATACCTGTCTTAAAAAGGGGGAAAAAGCCTGCTTGAGAAATGAAGAATTGCTCGCAGTGAAGTGGAAGGACAAACGGGATGTTTACCTCCTGTCTTCCATTCACGCAGATACGACCGTCCAAATTACCACGGCAGCTGGTGTTGTTGAGAAGCCCCTCTGTGTCCACGATTATAACCTTAACATGGGAGGGGTGGACTTCAATGACCAGATGATGCAGCCGTATTTAGTTTCCCGAAAATCCAAACGCTGGTACATAAAAGTGTCAGTTTATTTATTTCAATTGGCTCTATATAATGCTTTTGTTCTCTATAAAGCAACTGGACATAGTGGATCATACCTAAATTTCCAGTTAGAGAACATCAGGGCCCTTTTGTATCCAGAAGGTGCTGCGCCCCAAATCCCTCTCCCAGATGCAGTTAGCCGTCTGCATGAGAGACATTTTCTCGATACCATTCCTGGTACCCCAACCCAAAGAAGACCCCAAAAAAGATGTCGTGTCTGCAGCAAACGTGGAATTAGGCGTGACAGTCGCTATTGTTGTCCCTCCTGTCCTGGCCAACCTGGCCTCTGCATCAAGCCCTGCTTCCGCCTCTACCATACACTAGTGAACTATTAGTATAGGGTACAGCACGGCACAGATCAGGGCACATTTACACAGGGTCTCAAAAGATGTTAGGTAGTCAGGAAACTGGCTATCGCATTTGGAGAGACCCTACCAGCTGTTTAAATGTTTGAAGTTTGGAAAAAAAAAGTTAAAAAAATAAAAAAAATAAATAAAAGTACAAATACCCCCCAAAAAAATAAAAAAATATAAAAACCAAAAATAGTTATAGTTTTTTTTGTTGTTGTCATTTTTGTGATTGTTCGACTTTCACTGGTTTATTGTTGTTTTATTGTTAACCATTTCTGTTTGCAGGAATGCTTTCAGCTGCAGCGTTGACCTGTTTATTCTGACAGCAACAGGAACTTGCTCTCAGAATAGACATAAGTCAGCGTGGGCAGCGCTGTTGGATGAGATTTTTCATCCGCAGTTATAAAAAACAGAATATATGCCAAAGCATGGGGGCCTGGGGTGG
The DNA here is from genome assembly GCF_062004578.1 of Staurois parvus. NCBI lineage: Eukaryota > Metazoa > Chordata > Amphibia > Anura > Ranidae > Staurois > Staurois parvus. The sequence goes on from NW_028317849.1 coordinate 3,365,209, forward strand.
CCAGTGGGTGGATGGCCCCTATGCTTCGGCATATATATTTTATATTTGTTGGCACATTTCATATGTGCCCACCATTAGAAGTGGGTGGATTGAGGGAGGTTTCTAATGGTGGGCATACCACCACACACTTTTCCTTATAAAGTTGTTTTATTGAGTTTATGTTTTATTGTTAACCATTGTTGATTTCTTTGCAGGAACGTCAAACTGCAGCACTGACCTGTTTATTCTGACAGCAACAGGGTCTTGCTTTCAGAATAGACATAAGTAGGTGTGTGCAGTGCTGTTGGATGAGATTTTTCATCCGCAGTTAAAAAAAAGAGAATATATGCCAAAGCATGGGGGCCTGGGGTGGCCAGTGGGTGGATGGCCCCCATGCTTCGGCATATATATTTTATATTTGTTGGCACATTTCATATGTGCCCACCATTAGAAGTGGGTGGATTGAGGGAGGTTTCTAATGGTGGGCATACCACACACTTTTTCTGGCAGAGATTTCTTCTCTTTTTTTTCATTCAGCCCACAGGCTGCATAAAGAAAAAAAGAACATAGCATATACACCCAACAAGGACCAGTGACGTATTGGTACATCACTGGACTTTGAATGGTTATACCAGGGTGATGCCTGCAGCTGCAGGCATCATCCTGGTTTTATTTTTTTCAGCCGGCAATGGGCTTTCATGTAAAAGCATTCCTAGTGGTTAATTAGCTGCAGAATTGCCTTTACAAGCAGCGGGAGAAAATGGCCCCCCTCCCCCTCCCTGAGATAGCATTAAAAGTGATTAAAAAATAAATAAATTAAAGGGACAGTGTAAAAATAATTAAATAAATCAGAAAAAAAGAAAAAAAAAAAAAAAAGGACCCTCGCCCATCCGCGCACGCGCACACCTGCGGTCGTGAGCGTTGACCCTTTCCCAGTATGGAAACAGCGATTGCACCATGCATGTGAGGTATCGCCACGAACGTCAGAACAAGGGCAGTAATTATAGCTCTAGACCTCCTCTGTAAATCTAAAATGGTAGCTTGTAAAGGCTTTTAAAGCGTTGCCTATAGATATTAAAAATGTATGCAGTTTGTCGCCATTGCACAGGGCATGCGTAATTTTAAAGCATGTCATGTTTGGTATCTATTTACTCAGCATAGCATCATCTTTTATATCATACCAAATAATTGGCCAATATATTGTAATTTTGTGCATTAAAATTAAAAAAGTGTATATTTTTCAAAAAAATTGCGTTTGAAAAATCGCTGTGTAAGTAATATGTGAGATAAAAAATTGCACCACCCACCATTTTATTTACTAGGGTGTCTGCTCTAAGAAAATATATAATGTTTGGGGGTTCACTTTAATTTCCTAGCAAAAATACAGATTTTTTAATGTGAACAAAAAGTGTCAGAAAGGCTTGGTCTTCAGGTGGTTAGAAGAGTGAGTGATGTGTGGCATAAACCTCTAATGCTGGGCATAAAATGCCCCCACCCCTCAAAATGACCCCTTTTTGGAAAGTAGACACCCCAAACTATTTGCTGAGAGGCATGTTGAATCAATAGAAGAATTTATTTTTTTACCACAAGTTTTTGGAAAATGAAGAAAGAAAATAAAAATATATTTTTTCTTTTCTTTTTTATATTTCAAAACCTTGTGAGAAAAAATTAGATCTGCAAAATACTTACCATGCCTCTTTTTAAATTCCTTGGAGTGTCTACTTTCCAAAAAGGGGTCATTTGGGGGGGTTTGGTGCTATCCTGGCATGTCAGGGCCTCCAAAACTGTGATAGGTAGTGGGGAAGTGAAATGAAGAAGTTACGCACTTTCAGGCTTTCAAAGTGCTCATTGGATTTCAGGCTCCTGTATGTGGCTAGGCTCCCAAAAAGTGTCACACGTGTGGTATCCTCATACTCGGTAGAAGTAGCAGAATGTATTTTGGGGTATAATTCCACATATACCCATGGCTTGTGCAAGAAATAAATCATTTAAATGACAATTTTGTGTAAAAAAACAAAACAAAAAAAAAGTTTTTGTCATTTTCCAGAAACTTGTGGAAAAAAAATAAATCTTCCATGGACACAATGGCCCTGATTCACTATTGGGCGTGGGCGCATATTTATGGGCTTAAGCCCAATTTTCATGGGCGTCCGTCATTTTTTACCCTGCAACCTAATTCACTATTGAGCAGAGCCCATAAGCAGATGCCCAATCTAATTCACAAAAAGACACACGCCCGAAATCAGACTCACAAAACAGACTTGCTAAGAAGCAAGTCTAAAACCATGAAAAATCACTGCAGAGACATGTTCACTTAGAAATTTGCTTTGCCAAATATCAGGACTTCACTTTAAACAATATCTGCTATTTCCAAAAAAATTAAAAATGTGTTAAAAATCGTTTTTTTCAAGGAAATCGACACAGTAAAAATCTAGAAGCCCGTGCAGTGTCTTTGGCAGATACAACTGAGCATGTGCAGAACACATTTTAGACTTCTGCCATGGGCGTTTGCTTTTTAGCCACTGACTAATAGTGAATCTGATTGTGGATTCCTCTGAGAACCGGCACTCGCTCGCGACTATTGTGTTTAATAAACAGCACTAAGCATATCTTCATGTAATCTAACTAGATTTCCTTAGTTCTAGTGATTCTATTTTTGTTTCTTATCCTTTATAATTATTTCTGTAATGATTTTACTTATTTCAAAGGTCTAGATAATATTTATTTTGACAGCTGAATGTAAAAATAAAGGTCCACAATAAAAAAAAAAAAAAAAAAAACAGCGTGGGTCCCCCCTCTCATCCATACCAAGCCCTTCAGGTCTGGTATGGATATTAAGGGGGAACTCCACGCTGAAATTTAAAAAAAAAAACAGCGTGGGTCCCCCTCAATATCCATACCAGACCCTTATCCGAGCATGCAGCCCGGCAGGTCAGGAAAGGGGGGAGAAGAGCGAGCGCCCCCCCCCCTCCTGAACCATACCAGGCCACATGCCCTCAACATGGGGGGGTGCTTTGAGGCAGGGGGGCTCCCCCCCCCCCAAAGCACCTTGTCCCCATGTTGATGAGGACAAGGGCCTCTTCCCCACAACCCTGGCCGGTGGTTGTGGGGGTCTGCGGGCGGGGGGCTTATCAGAATCTGGAAGCCCCCTTTAACAAGGGGGCCCCCAGATCCCGGCCCCCCCCCTACGTGAACGAGTCTGCGGTAGATGCTCCCGCAGACTCCTTCACAAAAAAAAAAAGTGTGGTGTAAAAAAAACACAGTACAGGGTCTTTGACAAGTCCTTTATTAAAACAATGTCCCCCGAAGTAGATCCAACGTCAATCACGGCGGCGGCGGCAGGGACCCGAAAAAAGAAAAAAAAAAAAAGGTTCCGCTCCCGTCGGAGGCTTCCAGCCATGTGAAGAAGAGGCTAGCTGACAGTTCTTATATAGGTATGGGGCGGGGCCAGCCGGGCACATCATCCCCGCCCCTTACCTATTTGAGAAATGTCACCCTGTCTCTCCGCTGAGGCTAACTAGCTGAATGCAGGAGACAGTCTGACATTTCTTATATAGCTATGGGGCGGGGCCAGCCGGGGACATCATCCGAGTGACCCGCCCCATGTCACATGCTTGCTGTTCCCGGCTGGCCCCGCCCCATAGCTATATAAGAAATGTCAGACTGTCTCCTGCATTCAGCTAGTTAGCCTCAGCGGAGAGACAGGGTGACATTTCTCAAATAGGTAAGGGGCGGGGATGATGTGCCCGGCTGGCCCCGCCCCATACCTATATAAGAACTGTCAGCTAGCCTCTTCTTCACAAGGCTGGGAGCCTCCGACGGGAGCGGAACCTTTTTTTTTTTTCTTTTTTCGGGTCCCTGCCGCCGCCGCCGTGATTGACGTTGGATCTACTTCGGGGGACATTGTTTTAATAAAGGACTTGTCAAAGACCCTGTACTGTGTTTTTTTTACACCACACTTAGTTTTTTTGTGAAGGAGTCTGCGGGACCATGTACCGCAGACTCGTTCACGTGGGGGGGGGGCGGGATCTGGGGGCCCCCTTGTTAAAGGGGGCTTCCAGATTCTGATAAGCCCCCCGCCCGCAGACCCCCACAACCACCGGCCAGGGTTGTGGGGAAGAGGCCCTTGTCCTCATCAACATGGGGACAAGGTGCTTTGGGGGGGGAGCCCCCCCTGCCTCAAAGCACCCCCCCATGTTGAGGGCATGTGGCCTGGTATGGTTCAGGAGGGGGGGGGCGCTCGCTCGTCCCCCCCCTTTCCTGACCTGCCGGGCTGCATGCTCGGATAAGGGTCTGGTATGGATATTGAGGGGGACCCACGCTGTTTTTTTTTTTAAATTTCAGCGTGGAGTTCCCCCTTAATACCCATACCAGACCTGAAGGGCTTGGTATGGATGAGAGGGGGGACCCACGCTGTTTTTTTTATTATTTATTTAATTCACGGAAATAATTTAAAATTCAGCTGTCAGTGGGAAACCCCGATGACAGCTGAAACATTCCTTCTGTCCCTGCAGAGAGCTCCGCTATTATATTTGACATTAAAAAGTATAGAGACTGCAACATTGTATCCATTTGTATCCATTCCGGATATAGATGTTTTTATTCGGATACAAATAGATATAATGTTGCAACCTTTATACTTTTTAATGTCAAATATAATAGCGCAGCTCTCTGCAGGGACAGAAGTAATTACTTCGCTATTATATTTGCAGGCCGTAGATGGGGCGAAAATCGAACAATTTTTTTGCCATTGGTGGTAACGTCGGCCCATTGAACAACCGATTTTTTTTTTTTAAAACGGTCAGTTTTCGCCCCATCTAAGGCCTGCATTTTTCTTTTTCTTATTCTTTTTTTTTATTCTTTTTCTTGCAGGTCATGGCTCATGTGCAGATTATTTATCTGTTAAAAGATCAGCCAATTTGCCGATCATTGCAGCTAAAATCGGCCGATCTGCAAAATCGGCCAATTTTTATCCAAATTTACCAATTAAAAAAAGTTGCAAAATCCCCAAAAATGGCTGACCAATTAACCCACTAACGGGCTGAAAATCAGCCGATTTTTTTTGCGGACGATTTTAGACCCATGTAAAGCAGGCCATAGATGGGTCTAAAATCGGCCGATTTTTCTGCCGAAAAGAAAATCGAACGATTTTCGGGCCGTTAGTGGGTTAATTGGTCAGCTGTTTTTCGGGATTTTGGCACATTTTTTTTATCAGTAAATTTGGAACAAAAAATTTTCAACTTTACTGGTAAACAAAATATGCTAAAATCCCAAAAAATGGCTGACCAATTATCCCAATAACGGAAGAGGCCCTTGTCCCCATTAACATGGGGACAAGGTGCTTTGGGGGGGAGCCCCCCTTCCCCAAAGCACCCCCCCATGTTGAGGGCAGGTGGCCTGGTATAGTTCAGGAGGGGGGGCGCTCGCTCGTCCCCCCCCCTTTCCTGACCTGCCGGGCTGCATGCTCGGATAAGGGTCTGGTATGGATTTTGGGGGGATCCCCAAGCTGTTTTTTTTTATTTCAGCGTGGAGTTCCCCCTTAATATCCATACCAGATCCGAAGGGCTTGGTATGGATGGGAGGGGGGACCCCACGCTTTTTTTTTTTTTTTTTACATTCAGCTGTCAGTGGGGAACCCCGCTGACAGTTGAAACATTAACACATGGCTGTCGCTCCTACAATCCCGCATGAGTTATGTTATCAACTCATGCAGCATTTTAGTAGCGAAAACCAATGCAGCGCTCATGTTTCAGCTGTCGGCGGAGTTCCCCACTGACAGTTGATGTAAAAGTATTGCAGGGAATTATAAACAATTTGTAAAAAACCCGGCGTGGGGTCCCCCCTCCCATCCATACTAAGCCCTTCGGGTCTCGTATGGATGTTAAGGGGTAACTCCACGCTGAAATTAAATAAAAAACAGCATGGGGTACCCCCCAAAATCCATAACAGATACTTATCTGAGCATGCAGCCCAGCAGGTCAGGAAAGGGGGGGGGGACAAGCGAGCGCCTCCCCCCCTCCTGAACCATACCAGGCCACATGTCCATACCAAATTATTCAAACATTTGTAAACAGACCAATTAACTGAAATGGTTTGGCATTTGTACCCCAAATATGACGTTCCCTGAGGCATTGGTAAACCGAGGTACGCCTGTATTAGTATTGCAATCCTTTGTATTGGGATACATAGAACCATCATACATGTGAATTGGCAACATAGCACAACATTTGTGTCACATTGGAGATATCTGGTAGTTACACTGAACTTGCCCAGGGACCTAAGATTGATTCACAGCACAGAAATACAGGCTGGATTAGCAATGTAGCTCCGTGGATTAGTGGTTAGCACTACTGCCTCACAACTCTAGGGTTGTCGGTTTGAATCCCAACCACGGCAAGGAAGTAGTATGATCTCCGTGTGTGGCTGTCTTCAAATAGATGTTCTGGCAACATCTTTGCTTTCTGTCTAAGTGATCCCTAAAATGTGAATTAGAATGAGGCCTTGTCTGTTGAAACACCTTCAAAGCTGCACCTTATGTGAATGTCATACAATGGGGTAAGATAAGAGCCTGGAGCACTAATAGATTTGATAATGATGGTTTACACTCCACCCACTTTTGTGAAGGATTTGGCAAGCAAAGAGCTGACAGAGAGAGAGAAGAGCGAGCCAGTGAGATGAAGAAGAGTGAGCGAGAAAAACATACTGAAGAGTGATAAAGAGAGACATACAGAAGAGTGAGCGAGAGAGAAGAGCGAGCCAGTGAGACAAAGAAGAGTGAGCGAGAGAGAAAAGACTTGGTTGGTGAATCCACACATCAAACTTGTCACAAATACTGGTATGGATTTTTCCACCAAATGCAAAGCAGACCGCACGCCTTCAAAGATTTATTTCCTTTGTTAATTCTCCTGCTTCGTTCACACTATATGCAAATGAAAATTACTGTTTAAGTTGCCAATTTTACTGTGTTTTCTAGAGAATTACTAACTAGTTGTGTTTTCAATTGTGTGTAGCATTGCGATTTCTATTTGAGTCTAGATGTTAAATTGCTAATAAATGGCCAAAATCTTCAAATACCTTTGAACTCTCACTGCAACAAATGGCGTACGTTAATACACTCACATTCACATTCATTATATCCAATATCAGGTACCATGTCAATTCACAAATCGCACCTGAAATTGCACACCCTGGATGCGACTTGTCATGCGATTGGCATGGCCAGCAACTTGCCCTTTGCATGGCAAATTGCACACAATGTTACTGGGGGCTAACACCACTGTCACATCTAATCCGATGCGGCAATTGCCCAACTTACAGTGAAGTTGCACGAGTTCACAATCCAATTGGATGTGAACAGAGCCTACAGTGGCCAATAGGGTGCGACTTGGTCTACGATTTGCAAGTCGCCTGTAATGCCAATTGCATGGCAATCGCAAACAATGTTACTGGGGGCTACCCGGTCACATTAAAGCAGATTTCTAAGTGGTGTTATTGACACCACAGTCACATCATGTGACTTGCATAGAAGTTGCATGATTTCAAAGTTAGGGTACATGGTGATTTCAAGTGCAATTTGCAAGACAATCGACACCGATCTCTCAGCAAATTGCATGAAAAGTAGTGTATTCATTACTCTATTATTACTTGCGGCTCCTACCAAGTTTGAACCACAACAATATGAACGCTCCAATAGCGTGCACATTGAGTGGGACTTGGCATGTGATTTGCACAACATGCAAGTTGTAAATCGTCTGCAAAGTCGCACCCTATTGTCTGCTATTAGAGTGACCACATGGGTGCGTTTCAAACACTGATTTCTATAGTAGTACATGTACTACTTTAGTGGCAATTTGCATAGAGATCTGTGTCAGATGTCTTGAAAATTGCATTAAAATGGTCAACTTTACTGTAAGTCGCAGGATTTGTAAATCAGCTTTGCCCAGAGTGTAATGTTTGGTGATGTTTGATTTCTGGAGTGTTTTGCCAATTGATGGGAAATTCACCATACTAGTCAAATCGATTTGTCATTTTCAGTATTGCATACAAGATGTGGTCATGTGACTGTCTTAACTCATGCGAGAATCTGGAGGGAATTGTGACCATAGTAGCAATAACGGTTCCAATTGGGGTTCCCTTTCACATCCCTGCTCAATGTTCTGTTGTATGCTGCACACGTACATTTCACTGTATATATCTTTCTGATTTGTGGGGCCTGTATACCAAGGGTTAATGCAAGTAGGAAGCGGATTCATCAGGTGAAAACACTTTCACTGACCAAATTAAGGTCAGTGGTGGGTGAGGCTTCATTGGGTGTGGGGCCTTGTTTGGCGTGCTCCAAATACAACCTAGCTTATATAAAGATGTGCAGTAGGGAGTGATTTGGCCTGTTACTAGGCCGGGTGGTTTGTGACCAAGTCCTTGCTTGTAGTGGTTTGGGGGAAGAAGAGATTTTGTGCTGAATTGCCCCAGACACCACTCAGGCTGTGTTTGGAAGTGGGCTGGAAATGTTTGCATATTTTTGGCCTTGTAAAGTGTTTGTGTGTTATTGCACAATGATTGTGTTTTTTCTCTTTGCATTGAAAGCCTCACACATGTCAATCGTTTTGTTTAAAATCTGCTCTTGTTTTAATTTTGCTTGCTTATTTAGACTCCAATGCATTTTTCTGACAAACCTGCTGACAAATGTATGTGTAGGGGATTTGTAGAGGTGGGAGGGGATTTGTAGAGGTGGGAGGGTTTTTTTTCACATGCTTTGTTTTCTTGATATTTTGATCTGAAGACTTTTTTTTTTGAATGGATCTTTATACTACGTGATTGTGTAAGTAAATCCTATGTGCATGAAAATGTTACTTGATTCATCTTCCCCTTTGTTTCCTGCTATAACCTGAGCACACACAGTTCACTAGAAGTATCTTTAGATTGTAAGCTCTTATGAGCAGGAGTGTTTTATTTTTGCCACATCAATCCTATTTTTGTGACTCACCAAGATATTGACTGTACCTACTTGTTCCTGCTGACCAAATAAATGACGATATATTTGATCAATAAATATTTGACCGATGTTTTTGTGTTTATTTTATGTTCAATATATGAACAACCTTAATAGTTACTTTGTATACTTATATAATCTGCTCAAATGTAGCTTGTAAGAGCGTGAATATGCAAGTGTGTGCAAACTGGCTTTTTCAAAACCAAAAAAAAAAAACCCACTTGCACCACAATATTATGTACTAATGAATGTCACATTCACTGTGCAGCCAGCTACAGGTTTTCTACAATTCGATTTACAGTAATAAAATAGTCCACACTTTGTTGATTTTTGGCCCTTGGCAACAAATATTAGCCAAGGTTAAAAAAAACAAATCAATAAGAAACACACATTTGCGAAAGCTATCATAGCCGCACATAAAAATGCGCGATTGCAAACAAATAAGCACCAAACAGGTGTCCGCATGGCGCATGAACGGCTATCCTGGAAGTCCGTCATCACGTGCGCGCGCACCCGGAAGTGGTTGTGGGGAGTGTAAGTGGATGAGAAGTGGTTGGAGGTTTTGTGTTGGTTGAAAATTTTGATAACCTTATTGGCATTTGGACATGGCGAGAGCACAGTTATCAACTGAGGAGATGATCCATATATGTACAGTAAGTGTGGCCATTGCAAACATGTTTATAACATGTGAGGGACAGGTAATTGCAATTTTGTGGGTGGGGCCTAGCAGAATCTCACTTGGTGCACATGCTACTTATCTGTACATTAGCTCCTGGGTATTGATGGGTCAATGATATTAACCACTTGCCTACTGGGTACTCCTACCCCCTTCCTGTCCTGGCCAATTTTCATCTTTCTGCACTGTTACCCTTTGAATGACAATTGTGCGGTCATGCCACATTGTACCCATCTTAAATTTATATCAGTTTTTTCAGACAAATAGAGCTTTCTTTGGGTGGTATTGACTTGCTGCTGTGTGTTTTACTTTTTGCTCGATAAACCACAAAATAGCTCATAATGAATAAAAGTCTGTTTATATTATAACATTTGGTAAACTGGTAATTTAGCAACACTGATGTGCGTTGATGAGGCAGCACTGGTGGGTGGCACTGCTGGCCACAGGTGGGCGTAACTGTTGGGTGGCACTGGTGGGCACTGATCATCGGGGCCGACCCCTGCTTTGATAACTGCTGGTTCTCGGCAGTACTTTCCACACATTCTGATAGCGTGATGAAAGTGCAGCCAAGACCCGGCAAATGCATTTCCCGGTGATCAGCGTGTCATTGGACATGGCTGATCACATGGTAAAAAGCCGCTGTGATTGGCCTTTACCACATCACGTGATCAGCTGTGTCCTTAGGACACAGCAATCACGGAGAGCGCGTTCTGCCAGGATGTCATATGACACCCTCCCAGAGCTGCCTGGATGCAGTGTAGCGTTATTCGGCTATCTGCGGTCGCCCAATAGGTAACCAGCTAGGCCTTCATGGCTAATCTTTGAATATCTGGACATGTATACTGCGTATAATGCATTACATTCTACAATGTGTTGGTGTACATGGTATTACAGTGTGCAATGCGTTGCTGGATTCTGCATGACAGTGGACAGCGTATCACAGTGTGCAATGCGTAGCTCCATCCTGCATGACAGTGTACAGTGCATTACAGTCTACAATGTGTGGGTGTACACGGTATTACAGTGTGCAATGCGTTGCTCCATCCTGCATGATAGTGTACAGTGCATTACAGTCTACAATGTGTGGGTGTACACGGTATCACAGTGTGCAATGCGTTGCTCCATCCTGCATGATAGTGTACAGTGCATTACAGTCTACAATGTGTGGGTGTACACGGTATTACAGTGTATTACAGTGTGCAATGCGTTGTACACTGCAGTGTGCACTAAAGCATTTTACACTCATGCACTGTACACACTAACGCATTTTACACTCATGCACTGTACACACTAACGTATTTGACATTTTTAGTGTGCAATGCATTAGTGTGCAATGCCTTGGACAGTACAATACATGTGCATACCCTGAAAAAGGGTCCTGCACATTTTTGGCCCGGATGCGGTGCAATTTGAGGTGTGCAAAATGTTTGTCTCTAATTGCAACGCACACAAATTGCATGTGATTTGCCCAGGAGTGCGGTGTTAGACCACAATGCATGTATGTGAAGCCAGAATAAAAGGATGTGGATTTTGTCTACTTTTACTTGCGCATGTTAACATTATGTAAGTGCATTTTTTTTCTGTTTAACATGCTATAGAAATGCAACATGCATTTGGATGGAGTGTTTTTGTATGTGCATTTTGGAAGTATTCTAAACACACATTGACCCTAGGGCCACACCATATCTTATGCAGGCCATAGATGGGTCGAAAATTGGCCGATTTTTCGTCCGAAAATAAAATCGGCCGATTTTCGGATCGTTAGTGGGCTATTTGTTCGGCCGTTTTTCGGTATTTTGGCAGATTTTTTTTTTCGGTAAAGTTGGAAAAAAAAACGGCCGAATTTGCCGATCGGCCGATTTTCGCGGCAATGATGGGCAAATTGGCCGATTTTTTACTGATAAAAAATCTGCACATGAGCAGTGACCTGCAAGAGGAAGACAAAAAGAAGAAAAAGAAGAAGAGGATGAAGAAGAGGATGATGATGAAGAAGAAGAAGAGGATGATGATGATGAAGAAGAAGAAGAGGATGAAGAAGAAGAAGAAGAGGATGATGATGATGAAGAAGAAGAAGAGGATGATGATGATGATGAAGAAGAAGAAGAGGATGATGATGATGATGAAGAAGAAGAGGATGATGATGATGAAGAAGAAGAAGAAGAAGAAGAGGATGATGATGATGATGATGAAGAAGAAGAAGATGAAGAAGAGGATGATGATGAAGAGGATGATGATGATGAAGAAGATGATGAAGATGAAGAGGATGATGATGATGATGAAGAAGAAGAGGATGATGATGATGATGAAGAAGAAGAGGATGATGATGATGATGAAGAAGAGGATGATGATGATGAAGAAGAAGAAGAAGAGGATGATGAAGAAGAAGAAGAAGAGGATGATGATGATGATGATGAAGAGGATGATGATGAAGAAGAAGAGGATGATGATGATGAAGAAGAAGAAGAAGAAGATGATGATGAAGAGGAGGATGATGATGAAGAAGAATAAGAGGATGATGATGAAGAAGAAGAAGAAGAGGATGATGATGATCAAGATGATGAAGAAGAAGAGGATGAAGAAGAAGAGGATGAAGATGATGAAGAAGAAGAGGATGAAGAAGAAGAGGATGATGATGAAAAAGAAGAAGAGGATGATGATGAAAAAGAAGAAGAGGATGATGATGAAGAAGAAGAAGAAGAAGAAGGATGAAAAATGAGAGGAATTCCAGTATGGCAAAAAGTGTCCCTGCAGAGAGCTCCGCTATTTCTTTGACAGTTCCTTGACATTTACAGCGGTTGCAACATTGTATCTATTTGTTTCCGAATAAAACATCTGTATCCTAAATGGATACAAATAGATACATTGTTGCAACCGCTGTAAATGTCAAGGAACTGTCAAAGAAATAGCGGAGCTCTCTGCAGAGACACTTTTTGCCGGCTGTAGACGGGATGAAAATCGGCCGATTTTTTTTTTACCATTGCTGGCAACGTCGGCCGCTTGAACAACCAATTTTTCATTTTTTAAAAGAAAAATCGGCCGTTTTTCTCCCCGTCTATGGTCTGCATAAGCATTAGTGTGCCTGGGGGAGGGGGGGACCTTTGGCCTTTCCAAACACAGTAGATGCTCCAAGAATGTTTCCTTGAACTCTTGAAATGGTTAAAAAGGAAAGACACTCTAGATAGCCTGCACTGAGAATTGACTGTCATGATGACGTGTCAATGATTATTTGCTCTCATTTTTCAGGAGTGGTACTGCTTGCGGTTGAAGCTGGTAGAAATCCACCTTCACGTCCTCCACTCACCTTCACTTGTGGCCAGTGGATATTTTGTGGCTGCAGGCAAGAACTGGCATCGAGGACCTGCATAATGACCCTGGCATGCCAGAGGTGGTTTGGAAGCAGCACAGCAATTTGACCATCCCTTTCCTCTATGTTGGTTTTAGGGGTGCAGAATTGCTTCTCGTTCGTGAACGGACTGTCGCCGGATATCAGAGTCCCCATATTTTCAAGATATGTTTTAGCCATGTTGGCTTATTTTTATGTTATTTTCCAAGTGTGTCGCACCTAACCGCACAGTAGTGTGGTGCCATGCGTATTTGTGGCTGTGAATGGGGCTGTTTTTAATAGACGTGTGTAGGTGCAACAACGTTTTCATCATGGTACCTGCGCACATCTACATAGGGCATTGCATTTCTTTGCTGTGCTGGAAAATGTGTGTTCTTGCATGCGTTTCTGCACCACCAATGGTGTGAACAAGTCCTAAGGGCTGGTTCACACTATAGAAACAGTCTAGATGTGTTCCTGATGGGTTTTTTTCATGCCCTTTTGGCATGCATGTTTAGTGTGTTCCAGTACATTTTGAATGCGTTTTGGACATGTTTACATTGCATTTTTATATCCCTTCCACTTATTTTTTTCTATTTTCTTTGTATTCAATGTAGTTAGGGACATGTGCGTTTTAGTACATTCAAGGACGTTTCAATGTGTTCCAGTACAGTTCTGTGCAGAAACAATGCAGCGTGGTCAACTTTGTTTACAGCACCTGCAATGCACTGAAAATGCAAGTGCTGATGTGAACTATGACATTGACAACCATATAACCTTCTTTCTGTGCGTTTGTGATGCCGAAAAAGCAACTGAAACACATGTAGTGTGAACTGGCCCTAAAGTTTATTAGAGGTCAGGGAACGGGACTGACCAGGAATTGTGAATTCAATCAGACTAGTGGTGAGATACAATCAGCAATTGTATAATAATGTGAGATCTGAGCTGTAGCTGATAGAAAATGAGACACATTCACTTGATCAGTAAATAGATAGTTAAAGAGTGGGGCGGTGATCCATAGATTTGCATATGGGACAGGTGATGGCGGGGTGGGGGAGGGGGTCAAGTTGTATAAGGAGACAGATTTAAAAGAGAAAAATGTTACAATGAAATATACACAGCATGAAAATGGCACATTTCCTAATTGGCAGAAGAGTACATTCATCCACTTTCTAGTCATTAGGCAAAATCATAATTGTTTGATCAATATTCCTGGCACTGACACAACCCAGAAAATTGATCTCCATTTTTTTGGGATGTAGCCATGACCGGGATTAGAACCCATGACCCAAGTGCTGTAAGTTCTGAGCTCTAACCACTAAACCACTGTGGGAGACACAGTTTGAGCTATAATGTAGAATAGTTACATTGTTTAAAAATGATAGAGCGAGCTGGTCACTGATATAGACTACTAAAATGGTATTACACAAGATAAATATAACCACGAACAGTAGTGCATGAACTCGTGAAAGGTCATCCACCCCTGTGACAGTGTACTACACTATTGAGCACCTTTCTGGCTCCTGTGGCTGAGCTAATTCCTCCCCAGGACCATTTGGGCACCCACCCTGATGGATGGATGGATGGATGGAGCTGGATGACTAACCCATAACTGCCAGCATACCGCTGCACCCCCAGATGTGTGGAGTGTATAACCCATACACATTAATACTTTTGTTCTGGTGAGTGTAGACCAGTCCCAAGGGTGGTTTACCTTTCACGAGTTCATGCACTACTGTCCGTCACGGAGAGACCACACGTGCCATTCATAGGCACTCTCTGAGTTGGTACTCTCACACGAAGGACATTCCATTATTCAGGAATGATTCTATGAACTTATTTTAGCACCATTTACAATATTACATCATTGTTGCAATTCTTTGCACTTTTTGGTTTTTACATGCGTTCATTATTGATCACATGCATTTATAGCGCTGCACTTGTCTTTACCATAGAATAGTTACGTGATTAAAGAGAATGAAGATATATAATTATATTGGGAAATTAGAAGTATATAAATTATTTGAGATATAAGTGTGTAAATGTTTAACATTTGAGTACAGAATGTATGACATTCATTAGTAAATGCATTAGTTTCCTGATCATTTTGGAGACACAGCAAGAAAATAAATAGAAGAAAATAGAAAATTCTAATACAGGTGTACAGGTGTATTTATAACATTCTAAGAATTCTTTTGCCATCATGAAAACGCCAATGTAAATAAAGCCCGCGCTTGTGCGCCATCTAGCGAACATATCCGGTATTGCACCTAAAAATGTGCCAGTGATAGCAAAGTAGTCAATAGACGCTCGTCAATGAGCTTGCTAGACGCTGGTCAGACGACTGATTGATTGACCGGAGTCTGCCTGAATGGTCAGTCTCTGCTATTACACTCACATCTTAGTGAATCAGGGCCAATATGTCTCTCAGCAGATAGCTTAGGGTGTCTGCTTTCCAAAAAGGGGTCATTTGGGGGTGTTTGTTCTATCCTGGTATTTTAGCACCTCAAGAGATGTGATGGGCGGTCAGAAAGTAAAAGCTGTGTAAATTTCAAATTATCTATACCATAGTTTGTAGACGCTATAACGTTCACACAAAGCAATCAATATACACTTATTGGAATTTTTTTTACCAAAAACATGTAGCAGAATACATTTTGGCTTAAATTTATGACTAACTTTGAGTTTACGATATATTTTTTATAGCTGAAAGTAGAAAAAAAATTTTTTTTTTCAAGATTTTCGTGTTTTTTTGTTTATAGCGCCAAAAATAAAAAGCGCACAGGTGATCAAATACCACCAAAAGAAAGCTCTATTTGTGTGAAAAAAAGGACGTAAATTTCGATTGGGTACAGCATTGCATGACCGCGCAATTATCATTTGAATTAGTGCAGCGCTGTATAGCAAAAAAAGGCATAAATTACAGTATCTATACCATAGTTTGTAGACGCTATAACGTTCACACAAAGCAATCAATATACACTTATTGGGATTTTTTTTACCAAAAACATGTAGCAGAATACATTTTGGCTTAAATTTATGACTAACTTTGAGTTTACGATATATTTTTTATAGCTGAAAGTAGAAAAAATTGTTTTTTTTTCAAGATTTTCGTGTTTTTTTTGTTTATAGCGCCGAAAATAAAAAGCGCACAGGTGATCAAATACCACCAAAAGAAAGCTCTATTTGTGTGAAAAAAAGGACGTACATTTTGTTTGGGTACAGCATTGCATGACCACGCAATTATCATTTGAATTAGTGCAGCGCTGTATAGCAAAAAAAGGCATAAATTACAGTATCTATACCATAGTTTGTAGACACTATAATGTTCACACAAAGCAATCAATATACACTTATTGGGATTTTTTTTTACCAAAAACATGTAGCAGAATACATTTTGGCTTAAATTTATGACTAACTTTGAGTTTACGATATATTTTTTATAGCTGAAAGTAGAAAAAATTGTTTTTTTTTCAAGATTTTCGTGTTTTTTTGTTTATAGCGCCAAAAATAAAAAGCGCACAGGTGATCAAATACCACCAAAAGAAAGCTCTATTTGTGTGAAAAAAAGGACATAAATTTCGATTGGGTACAGCATTGCATGACCGCGCAATTATCATTTGAATTAGTGCAGCGCTGTATAGCAAAAAAAGGCATAAATTACAGTATCTATACCATAGTTTGTAGACGCTATAACTTTCACACAAAGCAATCAATATACACTTATTGGGATTTTTTTTACCAAAAACATGTAGCAGAATACATTTTGGCTGAAATTTATGACTAACTTTGAGTCTACGATATATTTTTTATAGCTGAAAGTAGAAAAAATTGTTTTTTTTTCAAGATTTTCATGGTTTTTTTGTTTATAGCGCCGAAAATAAAAAGCGCACAGGTGATCAAATACCACCAAAAGAAAGCTCTATTTGTGTGAAAAAAAGGACGTACATTTTGTTTGGGTACAGCATTGCATGACCGCGCAATTATCATTTGAATTAGTGCAGCGCTGTATAGCAAAAAAAGGCATAAATTACAGTATCTATACCATAGTTTGTAGACGCTATAACGTTCACACAAAGCAATCAATATACACTTATTGGGATTTTTTTTACCAAAAACATGTAGCAGAATACATTTTGGCTAAAATTTATGACTAACTTTGAGTTTACGATATATTTTTTATAGCTGAAAGTAGAAAAAATTGTTTTTTTTTCAAGATTTTCGTGTTTTTTTGTTTATAGCGCCAAAAATAAAAAGTGCACAGGTGATCAAATACCACCAAAAGAAAGCTCTATTTGTGTGAAAAAAAGGACGTAAATTTTGATTGGGTACAGCATTGCATGACCGCGCAATTATCATTTGAATTAGTGCAGCGCTGTATAGCAAAAAAAGGCATAAATTACAGTATCTATACCATAGTTTGTAGACACTATAATGTTCACACAAAGCAATCAATATACACTTATTGGGATTTTTTTTTACCAAAAACATGTAGCAGAATACATTTTGGCTGAAATTTATGACTAACTTTGAGTTTACGATATATTTTTTATAGCTGAAAGTAGAAAAAATTGTTTTTTTTTCAAGATTTTTGTGTTTTTTTGTTTATAGCGCCAAAAATAAAAAGCGCACAGGTGATCAAATACCACCAAAAGAAAGCTCTATTTGTGTGAAAAAAAGGACGTAAATTTCGATTGGGTACAGCATTGCATGACCGCGCAATTATCATTTGAATTAGTGCAGCGCTGTATAGCAAAAAAAGGCATAAATTACAGTATCTATACCATAGTTTGTAGACGCTATAACGTTCACACAAAGCAATCAATATACACTTATTGGGATTTTTTTTACCAAAAACATGTAGCAGAATACATTTTGGCTGAAATTTATGACTAACTTTGAGTTTACGATATATTTTTTATAGCTGAAAGTAGAAAAAATTGTTTTTTTTTTCAAGATTTTCGTGGTTTTTTTGTTTATAGCGCCGAAAATAAAAAGCGCACAGGTGATCAAATACCACCAAAAGAAAGCTCTATTTGTGTGAAAAAAAGGACGTACATTTTGTTTGGGTACAGCATTGCATGACCGCGCAATTATCATTTGAATTAGTGCAGCGCTGTATAGCAAAAAAAGGCATAAATTACAGTATCTATACCATAGTTTGTAGACGCTATAACGTTCACACAAAGCAATCAATATACACTTATTGGGATTTTTTTTACCAAAAACATGTAGCAGAATACATTTTGGCTGAAATTTATGACTAACTTTGAGTTTACGATATATTTTTTATAGCTGAAAGTAGAAAAAATTGTTTTTTTTTCAAGATTTTTGTGGTTTTTTTGTTTATAGCGCCGAAAATAAAAAGCGCACAGGTGATCAAATACCACCAAAAGAAAGCTCTATTTGTGTGAAAAAAAGGACGTACATTTTGTTTGGGTACAGCATTGCATGACCGCGCAATTATCATTTGAATTAGTGCAGCGCTGTATAGCAAAAAAAGGCATAAATTACAGTATCTATACCATAGTTTGTAGACGCTATAACGTTCACACAAAGCAATCAATATACACTTATTGGGATTTTTTTTACCAAAAACATGTAGCAGAATACATTTTGGCTTAAATTTATGACTAACTTTGAGTTTACGATATATTTTTTATAGCTGAAAGTAGAAAAAATTGTTTTTTTTCAAAATTTTCGTGTTTTTTTGTTTATAGCGCAGAAAATAAAAAGCGCACAGGTGATCAAATACCACCAAAAGAAAGCTCCATTTGTGTGAAGAAAAGGACGTAAATTTTGTTTGGGTACAGCATTGCATGACCGCGCAATTATCATTTGAATTAGTGCAGCGCCAAACAGCAAAAAAAGGCCTGGTCATTAAGGGGGGTAAATCCTCTGGGGCTCAAGTGGTTAAACCCTCCTGCCTGCATGCCTAAACTAAGGGCAGATGGATTCCAGGAAGTAAATGCTGCATGACTTATCTGTCATAACTCAAGATGGTCGCTGCCAAATATGCTAGGGAGGTGTTTTTCAACATGATTTCTCAGCAAACTAAAGCATGGAGATACCAAGGGATGGGCAAGTTTGCTCTGAATATTAAAAATTACTTAAACAGCGTTTTTGGTTTGTGGTGCTCAGATGCAGTCAAGTTCCAATAAACGAACTATCTTTGGTGTGAAGAAAAATAAGTAGTCCTGAAAGTGATGGTTTGGCCCCCACAGAGCCCTGATCTCAATGTATAATTCTCTCTGAAATTCTATAAAGGGTCAGAAGGAGTCAAGGCAGCCTACATCCTCAGAAGATATGTGGCTAGTTCTCCAAGATAAACAACCTACCTGCTGAGTTCCTAAAAAAAAAGAACTGTGTGTAAATGTACCTAGAAGAATTGATACTGTTTTGAAGGCAAAGGGTGGTCAACTAAATATTGATCTGATTTGGATTTCTCTTCTGTTCATTTACTTTGCATTTTAATTGATTAAAATAAATTAACACTTCTATTTCTGAAAGCATTCTTAATTTACAGAATTTTTTCACACCTGCCTAAAATTATTGCACAGCACTGTTTAGATATATACCCAAAACTATGGGCAACAATAGTAAACTATTAAATACGCTCCTTCCTTACCCCAGACACCACTAAACTACTCGTTCACTCCCTGATTATCTCACGCCTTGACTACTGCAACTCCCTCCTCATCGGCCTACCCCAGTGCAAACTCTCCCCGCTTCAGACCATCCTGAACTCAGCTGCCAGACTCATCCACCTCACCAGCCGCTCCACCTCTGCCACCCCCCTCTGCCTCTCCCTCCACTGGCTCCCCATTGCCCAACGCATTAAATTCAAACTGCTCACTCTGACCTATAAAGCCATTCACAACACTGCCCCTAACTACCTCACCGACCTGATTCCCAGGTACCACCCTACCCGTACCCTTCGCTCTTCACAGGACCTCCTTCTATCTTGCTCCCTGGTCTCCTCCTCCCACGCACGACTGCAAGACTTCTCCAGGTCCTCCCCCATCCTCTGGAACTCACTACCCCAATCCATCAGACTGTCACCTTCCCTCCTCACCTTCAGGCGCTCCCTGAAAACCCACCTCTTCAGGGAAGCCTACCCCACCCTCACCTAACAGCCGCTGCCCTTCCCTCCTCCTACCACTCCATCCCCCACAGCCGTTTCCTCCTGTACCTCTACCCCCTCCCTCCTAGATTGTAAGCTCGAAAGAGTAGGGCCCTCTTACCCCTTGTGTGCTGTTTGATGTTACTGTACTGTTTCATGTATTGTCCCCCCTCTATTGTACAGCGCTGAGCAAACCCTTTGGCGCTATATAAACTCGATAAATAAATAAATAAATAAAAATTAACATAGGAACACTTGCCTAATGGATTAGCAAAAGTTCTTCCATGGAGCTGTGTGGTCTCAGCTCCTTTCTCTCCCTGCTTCTTTCCTCTGGGGTTTCCAACCCAGCAACACAGAGATAGGAATTGGTGTACAAAATACCTCAGTGACATTAAGCAGCCAGTTATTTACAAATACATTAAGTAGAGGGCAGAAGATCCCTAAACATATATTCATTTTCACATTGTATTTTAATTATTTCTATCCTACTCCTATTACTCTGAACAGTCTCGAGGTTTTTAAACTTACATTGTGAAGATCCATGCACTTCATTGAATTCTGTGACACATATACACTATGTGAGTAGGCACTGCTATGTCACACGTTTCATATAGCCCCCTTTCTGAACTACATAGGTGTTAAAATTAGGAGTTTCAGGAGCTGAATGATTTCGTTATTCGAGACTGATGTTTTCAATAGCTGAACCCAGGATTAATTAAGGCATTTTTGTTGGCCCACAAATCAGATACATCACAAATGACAAGCATTTGAAGATCTGCTAATGAGGTCAAAAACTGCCTGGAAAGCATTCAAGGATGTTATTGAGAATTTTCTTGGCAACTTCAGTGCAGTTGCTAAACATGGTGAAAGGTTTCTCCAGGACATTGCCACTATGGAAAAACGGTATTAGGGCAAGTGGAATCCATTTTTGCTGGCTAACTAAAGTTGGACACAGCAGCAAAATGCTCTGAACACTAGTACAAAGGAAAATAAGCAGCAAAACACTTTTAGCCCTGTTAAATTTATGCAGCATGTCAGAAGCATTATCCAATGAAATACGAGAGGCATCCCAAAAAGAGTGGCTGAAGAAGGAGCACGTATGCGCCGAACGCGTGCCAATCAGCCTGTTGGCCCTCCCTCTTCCATTTTAGTAGCTAAGATAAGACCTTTAATAACAAATGTACAAAACATCTCACAAAGGAAGGAAATGACTCGCATAAAAGGTGGTATTGGCTCCTCCATCCAAGGTATATTCCAGTTATGGTGAGCAGTGCTGGAAGCATCGTATCCCGCTGTGCACTCAGCCGCGCTGGGGGTAGCCAGAATTCCAGGGACATTGAGAGATGCAATTTTTAATATTCAAAGCAAAATCCATCCATGTCTCCATGCTTTTTTTTCTGCGTAGTCACTTTAAAAAAATACCCCTAGAATTTTCTGGCCATGGCCATCTTGAGTAGGGGCAGATGATTCATGTAGCAATTCCTGGAATCTGTCTGTCCGTAGCGCAGACATACAGGCAGGAGGGTGTGCTTAGCTAAGAAAACCCCTCCCTTCTTGAAGACTCCTGGGATGTGTTACATCATTTGCCTAGGCATGGAAAGTAAAGAAATATATATATATATATATATATATATATATATATATATATATGGTTTAAAACAAATATAATTTCCTATCTATTTACTAAAACTAACAGCATAAGGTTCAAAAATAGTTAATATTGAATGTAAGAGTGGAGTTCCACTTTAAGAGGTTCTTTTGGAAAAATTGAACTTGGAAGACAATGTTGCTATGCAGTATGTAGGTTAGAAGTAAACTAAAAACAAAGAAATTTCACGCTAAGAGAGGAATTCTATGATGAATGCAGGTACAGAAATGAGTCACAATACATACAAATATGCTTGACAATTCTAAACAGCGTGGTAGTATGGAAACGTGCCACTCTTACATTCCTATGATGTAGCAGTGGACTTTTTTCAGCAACTGAGCTTCTATAATCCGTATCTTTAAGTCCTTGTGCACACCGCAGCTCAAAGAAGCTGCTCCTACAGGCATTTGAGCTGTTTTGAGCTTTTACTTTTCTCTGCCTGTTAAACCCCCTCCATGTTAACCTATGTGTCCATGCATACTATAGGCGTTTTCAGTTTACAGGCAGAACCCCCCCCCCAAAGTTTTTTTCTGCCTGTAAACTCATATGTCTGTAAACTCCTGAAAGCACCTATAGTGTGCACGGACACATAGGCTAACATGGGAGGGGGTTAACAGGCAGAGAAAAGTAAGAGCTCCAATGCCTCTAGGATGTATGAAACAGACTAGCCATAAAAATTCATAATATATAGAAAAAAATACCCCTGAGCTGCTGTACTATAATGACCCCTACAGCAGGGGTGTATTTACCACATGGCAAACAAGGCATTTGCCTATGGTGGCATTTTTCAGGGGGGCAGCACCTCTCTGCAGAAGAAGGGATGAAAGAAGGGACAAGCACACCATGGGAATCCGAGGGAGGCTGGGGGCTGCTTGATGGTGTATGCAGAGCCTGACTCTCGTTCCAGTGGATGTCTGGAACTGTGAAGATGAGTGTCTCTCTATTGCGGGGGGGGGGGATAGTGGAAGATTCTCCCAGGTGGGGATCAGGAGTGTAGTTGGTCAATTTCGGGCTCTCTCCAGAGGGGGAAGGGGGGGGTGGTGTTGGTCAGCGTCCGTGGGGGCAGACAATTTTTGTATTGCCTAGGGTAGCACAAAACCTAAACAAAACCTAAATACACCACTGCCTACCAGTGTGTAAATATAGTAAATATATAAGAATAGTGAAATATATTGATATATATCAATGAATGAACATTGTTGCCACGTGAAAAACACAATTATATAAATAGACAATTTTACAATGTTGAAGAATCAAATAAATGTTTGAAATCACAAATTTCATGTTTCTAAGTACAATACAATGTTCATTTAAATTAATAACTCATCCAGAATTATGTTAAATCATAAAAAAAAATAAATAATAGAAATTTAAATAAAAATAAAATAGTGAATTCCAAAAGGGCTGAAAATCTTCAATCTCCCATAACCCAAATAAAGTGTTCAAACAACTGAGTAAATGTTTTATTCAAAATTCTATATAATCATAAAAATTAAATAGTGAGTTTAAACAAATATGAACAAATAGAAGATGTAGAGCAGAGAGGACGATCCAACAAAAAAAGAAGGGAGTAGTAGAAAGTGGGATATTTAATTTACGTAAGGCAACTCTCAGAGGATATGAAATAAATATTTTGAACCTGGGATTTGAAATATGCACCAAGAGAACCGTTGGATAGGTTTGAAGTGTTTTATTCCCATAAATACATTATAAAATTGAATCTTATTAAGTACTAATTAGGAAAGCTCCAGAATAGGAATAGTAGACAGGTGATGGAGGTAATTGGTTTAGATAGCAGATTTAGGAATAGGTCCACTGGAAATCAGTAACAACCATTACGTTGAAATCTTTAACCACCTGCCAACCATACTATAGCCGAAAGATGGCTACAGTGCGGATGTCGAGTTCTGGGAGGTCATCCATAGACATCCTTCCAGAACCCCGTCCCCTGTGCGTCCCCCGGGATGCTCATTGGGTGCACTCTGTGATTGCTGTGTGTTTCAGACACAGCTGATCACAGATTGAAGAAAGTGCCAATTACATCAGGCTTTTACTATGTGATCAGCTGTGTCCAGTCACAGCTGATCACATGTAAACAGACTTGCCGGTTATCAGCAGTCCTTTCCTCAC
Organism: Staurois parvus; assembly: GCF_062004578.1. Lineage (NCBI taxonomy): Eukaryota > Metazoa > Chordata > Amphibia > Anura > Ranidae > Staurois > Staurois parvus. The sequence continues at coordinate 3,389,076 of NW_028317849.1, forward strand.
ACGCTGTGTCTGTGTGAAGAGAGGAAAGCCGGTTCCCGGAAAAACTGTCAGTCACAGTTTACACTGATAATCAGGGGATTGACCATTACTGCCCTGACTATCAGTGCAGCCGAGGGGCAGACTGACCATTTGGAAACTCGGGTACTGCCCGAGGGCCCGGGGTCAGAAGGGGGCCCCATGAGATACCCCTGGTACCTTTTTCATAGGATTTTTTGAGTTTGGGCAAAGACACAGGGGTCCCATGATCCCCTTTTGCCCGGGAGCCCTATGAGTTGTCAGTCTGCCCCTGGTGCAGCCCCATCAGTGCAGTATATCAGTGCCCATCAAAGCATCCTCATCAGCGCCTCACCATCAGTGCAGCTTATCAGTGGCCATCAGTGCCGCCTCATCAATGCAGATCAGTGTCCATTAGTGCAGCCTCATCAGAGCACATCAGTGAAGAAAAAATTTTTTTAACAGAAACTAGAAACCTTTTTTTTTTTCAAAATTTGTAGTTTTTTTAGCAAAAAATAAATGCCCAGTGGTGATTAAAAACCACCAAAAGAAAGCTCTGTCTCCAAAAAATTATAAAAATGTTATATGGAGACAGTCTTGCATGACCGCACAACTGTCATTCAACGTGCACCAGCACAAAAGTTGAAAATTGGCCTGGGCAGGAAGGGGGTAAAAGTTCCCTGTACTGAATTAGTCAAGGGAAAACAAGTGTTTTTCTATGTAGAGTAGTTTCTATATAGGAAAGGGAATTAAGAAATTGGAGAAGAGGAATGCTGTTGTGATTAGGTCAACAGATAAAGGGCGGGGGTGGAGTGTGATTTGCAATAACAATAATCTGGCTGCTGAGAATGAGACATCCAAATTGTTGTCTGATGGTGATATACTGTTAGTTTTAAAAAGGAAAGCAAATAAAAAGTTTAGGAAAAATGTGGTAATGAAGAAGGAGGCCTAGTAATTTAACCAATTTCAGTAAGAACTGCTGTAATTTAAAAGAGAAGTATGGACTTTGAAAACAAACAAAACATTTATACTCACGTAGGTGGATGCATCTGTCCCCTGCCGGCTCTGTAGTGAGAACTGAGCGATCAAACACTGCTGATCACTCAGTTCTCCCTTCCACTCTGAGCAGACAGCCGTGACTGTCAGCCTCTGGCTCTCTGTTCTGCCCTTTCTTCGCTCACTGGAGAGCTGGGCTGTGGGGGGCAGGAGGGGCTGGCTCAGGTTCTCAGTGGCTCTCTGAGAGGCTGAGCCATGTTCTGCTCAAGGCTTCTGGGTGGATCCCAACCATATGGTCAGGATCTTTTCAGAGTCTGGACCAGTGGAGTGACGTCAGCTTATAGTGGACCTTAGCCTGTTGTCAGCAAAAAATTGGAGCACAGGAGTGCAGAGCGAATGGTAATGGATATGTTCTGATTTTTTTTTTTTTATCAAAGGAAAACTGGCCCAAAATAGTAAAAAAAAAAATATATACTGTATATATTTTTTAAGCTGTGTGTTTCTTGTTACTACCATAACCTACCACCAAAGAACAACCCAAAATAAATTCTCCAGCTCTTGCCGATTGCAGCAATACCAGATATGTGTATGTTATTTGTTATTTGTACCTGTAGTACAGCCCAGAAACAATAGTGCACATTTTGTTTTTGTCTGTTTTTTTACCTAAAACACATTGACACTAACTGACACTGATACTAATTTTTTTTTTAAATCCAGACCTTTGACCCTGACCGTTTTGACTTTGACCTTTGAACCTGACCTTGACCCAAACACTAACCCTGGCACTGAACTAGGTCAAACCTTTTTTCTTTTCTTTTTTAATAGTTATTTATCTTTTTTTTTTACAAATATTTTTTTTCCCTCTATGCCAGGAGTTAGTGAGATCCAATGTATCTCTCTCCTCCATTCATAGACAGAGAAAAAAAAACAATGGGGCTGGGCTGTACAGTGACTGATCACTGTGATCAGAGGCTATCACAGTGATCATGTGACCCAGAATCGGGAGTACCGGGTCCTAATCGTTAGAACAGGACCCGGTGCTGTCAGTGACACAGCGGTCTCTGTGCTGGGAGCGTGCCACGCGGCGTGCTCGCAGCAGAAAGAGAGGTATGCAAATATGCAGCCCCTCGGAAAAAAGCCCAGTTCTGTGAGGCCGCATATTTGTGTAACGTCGGCGTCAAGGGGTTGAAATGCTCTCCAAGATACTGATTAATTAGTAAGGGATGGTGATCTCTTGTTGTTTTGCTTCATTTTCCCCTTATTTTATTTTTCCTTTTTCCCCCTCCCCCCCTTTTTTTGTTTATTTTGTGTGTCTCTCTTTGTTAGGATACCATATCATTTGGGATATCGGGATTAACTATGGATATGGGTGCCCACCTAGGACTATTTTTGCTGCTCCCTTTGCAAGCTGATGTCTTGTATCCCTACCTGTGTAGGTATGTGAGTCTGCGGAGGACAGTTTTCAATACTTATGTTTCCTTTGGAATTTGTAATATTAATGTTCTTTGTACATATTTTCTAGTTAGGACAATTGTTTCTCTGCCTCCAAGTTCTACGGTCCTGAAGAAGCTGACTAGCGAAACGCTTCGACCTTTTGGAGAATGTAATGCTATAGAGAACATTGTTGATATATTAGGGCTGTTTAGCCATGTATTGTTTTTAAACAAACATATTTTTGTGGCTTACTTAATAAAATATGAGTCTGTCCTATACTGTACCAGTAAAGTCCCATAGTATTTTTATGGTTTCTTTAAAAATACTATGGGACTTTACTGGTACAGTATAGGACAGACTCGTATTTTATTAAGTAAGCCATAAAAAGGGCACCTTTAGTTCTATTGCCCCCCACCTCCCAAATGGCCATTTTTCGTCACCATTGCATGTAGCGCAAGAATATAGTGGTGGTGGAATGGATATTGAGGCAAGTATAGATTTGTGGAGAGTGTGGGTCTTTTTCAGACAGGGGATCCCCTACAGTGGAGTTCCCGCTACAACATTGTGCTCACACCCCACCTTCTAAGCCCCCTCTCTCTCCACAATACCCCTTGTCAGCCACAAAAGTGCCTTCTTCCACTTTGCTCTGCAGAGCTCCTCAGCCCTCACAGCTTAGTACAGAACCTCATCCTTTCAAAGTACCAGTAATCCTGCCAAAGTGCCCCCATCCGCCCACAGAGCCCCCTATAGCGTCCTTAACCCTACTGTAGAGACATACCCCCTGGCAAAGCACTTCATCTCCCCATTCCACCTAGTGTGATCCCCACTCACTGAAGAGCCGCCAGTCCCCTACAGCTGCCTGCAGGGCCCCCCCCCAACACACACTCACACACACTCACACTCCCCTCAGCTCCCTGCAAAGCCTCTAATATTTTCCTCTCATTGGCACCAAAGCCAGAGCCTTTTTCCCTCTTACTGATCACTACTCACCTCTGTGTCCTTCCTCCCAATGACCACAAACACTGGGTCATTCTTCATTCTACTCACCACCTAGTCGGGGCATTTTTTTCTTGTACTTACCAAAAATGCTTGTGCATTTTTTTTTCTTCCTATTGATGCTGATGCATTTTGAGGCTGGGAAACTGACCACAGACATTGGGAACTTCCCTAATCACTGATGCCACCATATATTTTAAGCTGATGGCTTACTTGGGTACAGTAAAAAATGCTTATATAATAAAAAAAAATTGACAATACACATATTTAGTGCCAACAGTTTTACGTATTCACATGAATCCCTGTCATTAAGGAGCTTACAATCTAAGGTCCCTATTTCACAAGCATACATACACGGGTAAATTTAAACAGAAGTCAACTAACTTATCAGCATGTGTTTGGAGTGTGGGAGAAAAATAAAAACAAGGGGAGAACATGCAAACGCCATACAGTTAGGGCTCGTTCACACTTGACTTTATTTCTCACTCTTGCCAAACACCCCTATAGTGTTTGACAGACGTTAGGCGTTTGGGAAGCATTTTTAACTCTCCTTATACACTCCCCAAATGCCCTATGCGCAGTTTAGAGGCGGTTGATAGGCGTTTGCTAAGCGTTAAAACCGCACCACAAACTCCTATAATGAAATTAAATGGTATTAACACTCCACAACCGCCTCACAACAGCACCACAAATGCCTGCCAGGCGTTTGCGGAGCGGCACCATAGACTTGAATGGGAGGCTTCAACTCCCCCTGACTCGACACGAGGTGTCAGTTTTGCTGTGATGCAATGCGACGCTAACGCTTCCGTGTGAACAGCACTGTGTGCTGCCATGTGCAGAATTTTCATAGGCGTTTGAGAAGCATTAAAAACGTTTCCCAAACGCCTGTCTGACGCCTGCTGACAAAGCTAGTGTAAACGTAGACTTAATGACTTAGCCGGGATTCTGACTTAGGACCCCAGTGTTATAAGGCAGAAGTGTTAACCACTAAGCTGCTGTCTTGCCCACATATAACTGATTTTCCTGGTAATAAAATGACTTTTCTTTTGCAGTTTGCAGCCAGCTAAAGTTCAGTTCAGCAGAGCACAAAACATATGCTGTACTTGCGTTCCATGCATTATGTGCTTATTTGTACAGTTACAATACAATATAGTTTTACAGATACTGTACATAAAAGATTTTGATTACCTTAGCATACCTATACATCCAAGGCAAACACATTTTATCATTAAAACAATACCGAATACCAGCTGATTGATGGTACCCTTGATTGTCCAGAGAATAGGGGATGTGTTTTTACTCCAGGGAGACAGTAACATACACAAATAAAATACATGTATGAGAAGACTGTTTTACCTGCCAAAGGATTTTATTCCTGTCCCTCCACTCCTGAGATATACAAAACCCTTTCACACAATACAGCTCTGCCTAGCAGGTCAAGAGACCTGATTTTTTCTGTGTTTCAGGAAAGTTATACTTTTAAGATCAGAGCGCTCCCCTAGCCTGTGACTGGACAGTGAAAGGAGAAGCAACACAGCACAGCAGTTTATCTCACTATCATTCTGTTCTCTCCTTTATCAGCATGCTCCTTGTCACTATGCAGGACAACAGAATGGCTCCTTGTGCTGTGTCTCCAATCTGTACTGTATGGGGGAATGCATAAAGCTGATAACTGGTTGAATTCAGATACACTGCTTGCATTAAAAAATACAAATACAGAGTTGCATTAAGGTACAGGATAAGTTAAATAAACAAACCTTTTATACTTACCTCCATGCTGCATCATCAGTGTTGAGATGCAGCTGTCCATGCTGGCTCTAAGATCGAGTACTCTGTAATCACATGACTGCTGATCGCTCAGTTCTCCAAGTGGAGAGGGTATAACTGTCAGTCACAGCTCTCTGCTCTCTACTCCAGTGCTCAGTGATACGCTGGGCTGGAGAAGGGGCAGGGTCGGCTGGCTCCAGCTCTCAGCCATGTGTCGGACTGCCTGGCACCCTGCATGGGTGCCTCCACCAAACAGTGCCTCCTGCCCTTCAAACCCTTCCAGCAGACCAATAGCGAATACCAACCCTTTAATCCAAGCATGATAGACAGACAAGATTTTGATGTAAAACCATAGGAATCTTTTTATTGAACAGAAATACAGCTTTTTATATGCTTCAAAAATAGGAGCAATCACCACATGAACAATAACAAACAAAAATATTACACACTCAGGTAAACATATTCCAATGGTTAGGTAACAAGGTAAGGATAACAAATGACTAATCACATCAGGAGCATTAGTAACTTACTCAATTAACATTGAGAATTCACACCTAAAATAAATGTACACAATGGGGAAATTACACAATGGGAGAAAGACACTTCACGCCTAGACAGGATAGGCAAATACAAGTACCACATTACAACAGTAAACACATAACACCTTAATAAACAGATAACACATAATGTCAGGAGACCCCAGTACCAGGCTGTTTTGAGCCAAATATAATTTTATGCTTTGAGTCTCTGAGTCTAGGATTGGTTGAAGCAGTCAATGCTGGTTTGGGCTGTTGATTCTATAGGTCCCAAATCTGTATCCTGGTTCTCCAGTTCTCAGTCTGTGTGTTTTGGGGAGACATGAACTTGAATTTGAAATAAAACTACTGCAAAAGTCCCCCAGGAACACACGTGCCAAAGAATAGAACCCCCTCAAACGCCAGGTCCCATAGTCAAATAGGCAAGAGGCTAGCCTGCCGTCCCCTTCAAAAGCCCCTGTCCTGTTGGGTCTGTCACAGGGTCAGCTGTCAGTTAGGCAGCAGGGTGGATCCTGATAATATTGTCAGTTCCTTCCAGAGCCTGGCTCTGCTCTGTCCTGTCAGCTGATAGCAGGCAATAGCCCGCTACCTGCTAACTCTGGGTCACAGGTGAAAAAAAGTAACTGTACTCCTGTGACCCAAAAGTATAGCTTTGTATTGTTTTTTTTAATACCTGCCAGGAATCCAGCTTTTAAAGCAGTATTACACCTAAAAACAAAAATGTAATAGATTCTTAAATATGGGGGGTTTTTTCTTGATTTTTTTTTTTTCACCTTGTGATTTAGTTGGTAACACACTTTCTGTCTTAGAGTAAACATTTTTGCAGTGAGTCTTGGTTCAGACCGATGAGCATTTCAAAAGAAAACTGCGGGCAATAATGTATTGCATGCAAAGAGCTTTCATCCTGATCTCCTGTTCAAATTGATCTAGTATGGGCAAATCCAAACCCTCACCTTGTAAAACATCCCACTCAGTTTAAAAAGAAATGATGGCAAAAAAAAGTGTGTAAATATAAAGCAAAATTATAAATACCCTTTTTTCCCCCTGTTTTATAAGTGGTCAAATACCCTCTAAGCTCTTTATGCAGCTGAGAACAGAGAGCTGAGGGAGGGGAAATGGCAGCACACTGAACATCCCAGTGAATGGCAGTGCAAAGGGGAGGGGGGGATAGGACATCTGATCATTGGAGGAGAGCACACTGAGTTCCCAGCACAGCTAGAGAACTGACCATGCTATGCTCTCATGCCTAGTATAGTCAATTTGTAATAGGAAAGCAGAGGGACTGGCAAGAACACCAGGGGTTTCACACAAAGGAAGCATTATAAAGAGAACAGGATACTTATAGCCATAAATGCCTGAAATGGGATTTCTGTAAGACCAAAGGGCACTCTAGGAATGAATTGCTTTATGGGGTGAAACTCAAACATACTGAACAGACAACTAGGACCATTCTGATATATTCAAGAAAACAATCATCTGTGATGAACATAGTTACCAAGCATTGGCATCCTCTAATAAACTCGAAGCAACAGAGGCCCCTGGGTTAAATGAAGCTGTTAGCTTCCAGCCTTTTCTGGAAGGATACTCCTATAAAAGTGTTAAGCATGTAAAAGTGGATTAGCAGATTACCTAATGGTGATAAATACAATCAAGGTCACTTTGTCAATTGTCTATACTACGTGGGAAATATAAGAGGCAATTGTAGAAAAGGATTCTTAATCATGTTTCTGCTATGAAAACTGATAACCTATATCTTCCATTGGATAGATAGGTGGCCTAGGTCCACCATTACCATGTATTTCCCTGATTGCTTTAGACCGTATTCAACCTGACCCATGTGGGGGATTTGGACAAGGAACTTTTGCAAAGAGGATCAATAAACTGGAAGCAAATGAGGCCCTTGTGGTAATTTAAACTGTTAGCTTCCAACCCTTTGAGGAGGCTATTCCTCAAAAAATAAGTATGTAAAAGTGGATTATGTCACGATCGCGGCGTCAGACCCCAGGCCTTCTCACCAAACTCGTGACCGAAAGACTAGCCAATCTAAAACCGTGATGTGACGTGCGTAACAATGCTACACCCAGCTGCACCGTACACAACGATTTCCCAGCTAATGGGCCACAATCCATGTACCGGCAGCTTGGGAGATTGTTACTGGGTCAGGTTAATTACGCAATTACCCCTTCACACTGCCACCACCTCCTTTTTGTACAGAGAAAGAGTAAACACGGCGTTATCAGCTATAACACTATAATGATTGAGATAATCGTCTATATAAAATGGTCATAACACAGGCCTGTTATACAGAGGGTTAAGCTAACAGTAGCGTTCTCTTTAGAGACAGGGATTCGTAAATTGCAATACAGAGCTATAGAAACAATTCAACACTTTCAGAAAGAAAGATTTATTACTAAAAGGTCAAACGGGTGCAATAAAAAAATTTACAGAAAAAAGAGTAACGAAGATATATATATATATATATACATATACAAAGAACCACAGCAAAGAGATATCAGAGAGAGGTGAAATGTTTAAAGTACTTGCCAAAGTCCTGGGTTAGCAGTTCCAAGTTTCAGAGCAGAAGAGTGCTTTGATCTCCCTATGTTAGGATGGTCAATGGGAGAATTCTTCAACTTCCTACTCTTAGGTCTGTGAGCCTATTTTGTAGTCCCCAGCAGGGGGTGTCTCTTAAGTCAAGGCCCAATAACCCATTTAGGGCATGTAGTTATGGGCGGATGCCTCAAGAAGAGCAAAAATCGTCCATAACTCATATTTTGGCTCATAACTGTCCATCTGCACAAAGGACAATCCACCCGCGGGTAGATTATTATGCAGCCAAGTCTGAGGATTGATTAGATATGAATTATGAACGTGTACATGGTACGGTTCGCGAGACTATTTTTCTGCTTTTCTGTGTGTTCGAGGCAAGGCGAGTGACCCATCAAACTGTTCGCCTGCTCATTGGCCATCTGACGATATGTCTGGTTTTTTTGTAAGTCTCTCATATTCCAAGATATGAGACATAGGGGAAACATGGATTTTAGCAAAGGTTATCTGATTCTGTCACCTACGCTGAGTTAGGTTTATGAGGTCAGAATCGCTTTCAACTCCAGAGAAAGCTTGCCTTATCTCTTCCGAGGTGTGAAATGATACAGCTTTCTGAGACAGCTAGGCACCTAGCTCAGAGATGTTTATAGCTCTGGGGTTCCCTGCTGCCTTGGCCTGCCAGTGACCCACAACCAGCACACACACACGCTGGCCAAATGTCTCCTCTCAGAGAGAAGGAGGGGGAGGGAAGAATAAGGGAGAAATGAATACTCTTAACAAAATGGAGTCTGCATCCTTCACTGTGTGTTGCGCACGTTTGCAACAGATTAGGGGTACTTTGCTGTAATGGAAACTCACTGATACACATTCAATTGGTAATTTTGTTTTCCATTGTATATTGTGTTTAATTAATATAAAGCTTTTTGTTTTCATTCTTGGATGTATAATTTGTACATTGTGACACAGCTATTTTGTTTTTTTTGTTAATTTTTCTTGTATGTACAATTTATATCACCTATGTCTTCGCAGTGGGGGGCTTTCGCATGGGAGTGGCCTGCACCGCTTGGCATGGGTATACCCTGCCCTCTGAGCCACTAGTTGATGTGTTGGAAGGTGGGTGACTTATGGTAGGTACACATGGAAGGTTGAAGCCATGGCTGATCTCCTGCTGTCGGTGGACAGGATTGTTCCCCTGCTACATTTTAGGTGGGCGGGGTCTTTGGTCTGGGTGCCCCCTTTCTGCTAGTCCGTTTCTCGCTATCTGGAACGCATTGGTGCTTTCCAAGATGGCTGTTCATGCTGCCACGCATGCATGTGATGTAACCACAGTCATCTTGGCCATGTTGGGTGCTATGCACAATCGCAGTGGGAGATCCAGTAGCAGGTGATGGCCAAATTCTCTGGGGAGCTTTATGTACTGAGGCTGGTTGTGGTTGTGGGCGGCTACTTTATTGATGTGTGGCTTCCGCCGGCACCTCCCTTCCCAATTTGGTTCATATTTAAGGGGTTTCTCTGGTGGCATGACTGCCTCTGCTGTCTTCCTTCTCCTTTTGGCTGTGGTTGGCCAAGCTGCGGGATGGTTCCCCTGATGTTTTTATGAAGGTTGGTTTGTTCTTAGAGTATTTTGATTAATTTATTTAATTTTTTGTTAACCCCTTTTTTTGCTTCCCCCCTCCTTTCCTCTTCTTTCTTTTTTTTTCTTTTTTTTTATTCTTCTCACTATCATTTTGTTTTATGGTATTTCAGCGCACTTGGGGTTTCTGCAGGTGTAGGAAATTTCCCTCCCCTTTTCCCTGGTGATTCTGATGAGAGCACACTGAATGGTGTGCTTTTACCCAATTATCACAGGCTTTTCTTCTAACAATTGTGCGTACTATTCATCCAACAAGTTTGTAAGTGGTAGTGTAGTTATGACAACGTCGAGTGTTAATGTGGCACTCACATTCACAAGAAAAATATATCTTATGGTGCGGCTCCAAGCTATGGATAGAAGGAAAAGGATCACCCCACCAGCAAGTGAGATGAGGGGAGCATGAGTCCGAGTGATTCCAGTGTCAGCCTATACAAGTCAAGGGATGGACGCTGCTCAACCAACCCCAGGAATCCAATGTTGAGGAATGGCCTCGGCCACCATACTGGCCACATCCTCAGAGGCTGAGCAGCATCCATCCCTTCACTCACATTCACAGGCTTGGTTTCTTGTGTACATACACTATATTGCCAAAAGTATAGGGAAATCCCTGCAAATCACTAGATTCGGGTGTTCCAATCTCCTCCATGGTCACAGGTGTATAAAATCAAGCACCTAGGCATGCAGACTGCTTCTACAAACATTTGTGAAATAATGGGTCACTCTCAGGAGCTCAGTGAATTCAAGCATGGTACCACTTTAATAGGTCCATCCGTGAAGTTTCCTTCCTACTAAATATTCCATGGTCAACTGTTAGTGGTATTATAACAAAGTGGAAGCAATTTGGAAAAACAGCAACTCAGACATGAAGTGGTAGGCAACGTAAAAAGAAAGAGTGGGGCCAGCGCATGCTTAAGCGCACAGTGCAAAGAAGTCACCAACTGTCTTCAGAGTCAATAGCTAAAGACGCCCAAACTTCATGTGGCCTTCAGATTAGCACAACAACAGTGCGTAGAAAGCTTCATAGAATGGGTTTCCATGGCTGTGCAGCTGCATTTAAGTCTTACATCACCAAGTGCAATGCAAAGCATCGAATGCAGTGGTGTAAAGCATACCACCACTGGACTCTAGAGCAGGGGAGACGTGTTCTGTGGAATGACGAATCACGCTTCTCTATCTGGCAATCCGATGAACGTGTCTGCGTTTGGCAGTTGCCAGGAGAAAAGTACTTGCCTGACTGCATTGTGCCAAGTGTAAAGTTTGGTGGAGGGGGGTTATGGTGTGGGGTTGTTTTTCAGGGGTTGGGCTTGACCCTTAGTTCCAGTGAAGGAAACTCTTAAGGCATCAGCATACTAAGACTTTTTGGACAAATTCATGCTCCCACCTTTGTGGGAACAGTTTGAGGATGGCCCTTTCCTGTTCCAACATGACTGCGCACCAGTGCACAAAGCAAGGTTTATAAAGACATGGATGAGCAAGTTTGGGGTGGAGGAACTTGACTGGCCTGCACAGACTCCTGATCTCAACCCGATAGAACACCTTTGGAGTGAATTAGAGAGGAGAATGCAAGCAAGGCCTGCTCGTCCGACATCAGTACCTGACCTCAAAAATGTGGTTCTGGAAGAATGGTCAAACATTCCCATAGACACACTCCTAAACCTTGTGGACAGCCTTCCCAGAAGAGTTAAAGCTGTTATAGCTACAAGGGGTGGGCCAACTCAATATTGAACCCTATGGACGAAGACTGGGATGCCATTAAAGTTCATGTGTGTGTAAAGGCAGGTGTCCCACTACTTTTGGCAATATAGTGTATATCTTGCTCTAATTCCTATTTTTAATTTTAATTCTGTTTTGGCATGAAGATCCATTATGCTGCCCCTGAGGGAAAGCAAGTCTCAAAATGTATCAAACATTTGGGCTGACATACATGAAATTAATATTACCATTATTGACTGCAATGTGCCTCATCCCTAAATTCACAAATCTTTAAAACCACAAACATTCTATGGGACTTTTCTGGTACAGTGTAGGACAGACTCATAGCTATAAAAATACAAATTTTATTAACTTGTACATAAAATCATATGCTTAAAAACAATGCATGGCTAAACAGCCCTAATACAACATCATCAATATTCTCTACAGCATTATGTCCTCCAAAAGGTTGACGAGTTTTGCATTCTCAGCTTCTTCAGGACCTTGGTTCTTGAAGACAAAGAGCAGAATACCCTAAGTGTCTTCACAGATATGGATACAGGGCACTAGCACGCAGAGGGAGTCAGCAGAATAACTATGGGTGGGCAGCCATCTTTTTTATTAAACATAATGACCAAGATGATATAATACCTTGGTCCAAACTAGACAGCTCATATTTGAACAAACCCACAGGGAGTATATAAAATTATGTCAATTGTCTGCCTTATGCGGGACAATTACACTTTTCTTTTACATAGTATTGCACTACAACAGAGATCAGCTTGGGCATCCTCTGAACTTATCCCAATCCAAACTATCAAATTGTGCATTACTGTATTTATTCCAGTCAGGGCCAGGTCATTCCCCACCCTGCAGCATGCGTAAACAAAGGAATAGGATGCTGATGACTTCAGTACCCTTATACAGACACAGGCCCATATTTAACCAATGATATTATAAGGGTGCTTATATCATCATCATCCCACTCCTTTGTTTATGTGTGCCACTGGGAATGAGCGAAAAAAGTTCAGAAAAAAATGTTTGGAGGATGCCCAAGCTCATCTGTAATGGCAATATGTTACCATGCTTGGCAGTGCTATTTAGTACATGTGTGTTGTCTGGTGCATTTGGGGTGCCATTTAGAATAAGTGAATGAATTTTCCCCCACAGCCCTAAACTCCATTCAGCACATACCTCACCCCCCCCCCCCCCCAAACCCTTCTCTTTCTTTTACAAGTATATATTTTATTGAATTTTCAAGAGCTTAAATACAAGCGAGTAAGACACGTTGGGTTTCATGCAGATTATGAGATAACAGATATGCTGCATAGAAATATATACAGTATGAAGTATAGACCAGGGGTATTGAATTAAAATTCACCAAGGTCCAGGCAGTAAACCTTGCATGCATCAGAGGTCCGAATCTCATGTAGGCACCTGTGGTGCATTTTAGTGCACGCCAAACCACGTGTTGCTGCGGTGCAATTTTGAAAAAAGGGTTGGGACTTCTTCAGGTTTCTACCCACAACGTGTACACCAAATGCACATGTACAGATCTGAACCTGTTCTCACATCAGTGTCCTCAATCCCCACTGCACATCACAGTCCACTCCTCATTCACAGCAAGATCCCTCTTGATGAGTGTGTTCAGCTCCTCCTTTACATCACCCACTTCCACCCCTTTCACAGTAGTGTTCTCACACCTCCTTGACATCAACCCCTCCCAACAGTACTGTCCTCTGCCCCCTTCACTGAAGAGTACTCTGCCCCTTTTTAAATCATCCCCCCACATTACTGTCCCCAGATCCCCCATGTTACTGTCTTCAGCCCCCACGTTACTGTCCTCAGCCCCCCTCCATGTTACTGTCCTCAGCCCCACATTACTGTCCTCAGCCTCTCCCACTTTAATGTCCTCAGCCCTCACACAACACAGTCCTTAGCCCCCCCCCATTACTGTCCTCAGTCCCCCCCACATTCAGTTCTCGGTCCCCCTTCACACTAATGTCCTTAGCCCCTTTAACTTCACCCCCCCCCACTGTCCTACCTTACGCAGATGGTGATAGACAGTGACTGATTGCTAGGACTGCCCTCCATCCTAGCAACCAATCACCTACTTGTTAACCTCGGGCAGCTCCCACCCTCCATCCAGAACTGTCCTGCCTCCTGCTGTCAGCATGACCATGAGACAGCTGGGGGAAGAAAAGGCTCTTAAATGGCAGGACTGCATGGGTCTGGATGGGACAGTGACTCGGTCCGCATCCGGACCTCATCCGCCATTCAGTGATGCCTGGTATAGACAGTAGGGCAATTGCAACAAAAAAAATGAAGTATATACCAATGATTGCTGACACGAAAATAGGGAGGTTCTAGCAGGTGACAGTGGGTGGGCAACAGAAGATAATATACCAGTTTCAGTTAAGACAGCAAGGAAGAATGACCTAAAATTCTTTCTTGATATGGCTATCCAAAATAGGAAATAGTATCTTCTGGCTTAGAAATGTTCTAAAGGGGGTAGGAAAAGGGACCTGGGAAGTAAGGATGATGGTAGGGATATGCCAGCTTATGCAGTAAAACTAATGGGGTTAAAGACACAATAATGGAAAAATCTAAGAGGGAAAAGAAAGAGTGAAAGGAAGGGGGAAGATGATTAGAGGAAAGGGGGTAATTAGTGGCTTGCCTGAACGCATCCACTTCATAAAGTTCAAAATGTTTTAAAGGGAAAGTAAGAAATGGTCAAGGTTAGGATTGCATTTGTACTTCAAACAAGGGGACCAGATTTTCAAAAATTATGATTGGGTGTCATTCAATATAAAGGATAAAAGGTAGCAGAGATGGCACTGAGACTAAGATCGCAAACTTGGACCAGAAACCATATCAAGCCATAAACCATATAATATTCCATAAACTATATATAATTATAAAAATCTTAAAGGAAAGAGTATTTAACGAGAAAGAGTCCCTCTACAAGGAGGGGCTGCTGGAGTAAAATCCAAAGGAGATTGGATGGAAGAAAACCAAATAAATTGTCCCAAGTGCATACACAACTGGATGGAACCAGTCTGTGATGAATTATTCTGCCACCAAACTAGTTGGTTATAGCCCTGAGATGCAATGCAGTGTCTGGTGTAGACCATGTACAGTCCCAACAAACAGCCCAACTGTACCTGGTGAAAGGCAGTGTCATGTAATGTCATGTAAAAAACTCCAATGCCATGTTCAGATGAGTTAATATAATATATACAGGAAGGTCAGAAAGTGACCAAGGAGCTCAATGAGGAAAAAGTCCCAAATAAGAGCAAACATCTTTATTACACAAACAGCCACTTACATGGAAGGGAGACAGCCATATGCTTAGGGATCAGCATGCTACACCCAGTGTTGCTGAGATTCTTCTCCGTCTGTGGTCACCTGGGGCTCAGCGTGAGGCACAGATGATACTGCTGAAAGAGATGATAAAGTTGGCAAAGAGTGGACAGAAGACAGACTTCACTGCAGGAGGCACAAAGAACCGCCGGTCGGTACGAACTATGGTGCTGTCAGATGGCACTGTAAAGAGACTTCCCGAATCCATAAAAGCTAAACTCAGTCTCAATGGCACCTGCCTCTTTGGCTTGAGAAGCCAAATATTAACCAATTATGCCATTAAACAGATATGTTTAACTAAGTCATACTCAGAGGGAGTAATGGGACAGACTCTCCACTCGTGTACCTAAGTCAAACAATATGGGCTAGAGTGGACACAATCATTTAGAACACTAACAAACATGTATCAAAACTAGTGAAACTGACATTGAACCATAAAGGTAATAATAGGAGCGCTTTACCAGGTAATCATCTCATCTGTTTGGGGTAAAAAAATTATCTAAAAAGTATAGGTTCAGTAATATGGTCAAAATTTTTACATAACCCAGATAATGAGAATTAGGGGCATAAGCCTAGTTGGATCAAGTGAAGAAGGGATCCCTGGGAGAGCAGTTCTGGTTTACAAGTAAAATGCATAAAGAAAGGAATAAAAGGTAAATAGATTCTTTGATAATGCTCATACATTTTCTGCTCAGTGTTGTAGAGAAACTGAAAGTAAGGCATGCTAAAAAATAGTTCATATAAACAGGATTGTCTCGAGATTGTCTCCCCACAGTACACACCACCCCAAGAGCACACACTCCAGGCCATTCTCAGTACAGACCTTTTCATAGTACAGACCCCCTCCCTCCCCTCCAGTAAAGATCAACCTCCAGTATAGACCCCCCGCCCCATTCCTCCAGTTTAGACCCCGTCCCTCCCCTCAGATAAAGATCCCCCACTCCAGTAGAGATCCCCTCTTTCCCCACCAGTACATATCCGCTCACCAGTACAGACCCCCTTCCTCTCCACCTGTACAGACTTCCCCCCTCCACTCTCAGTACAGAATCTCCCACCAGTACAGCCCCCTCCCTCCCGATCAGTACAGAGTCTCTCCCCCCAATGCAGCGCTCCTTCCTGCAGACCTCTTCCCTCCCTTATGCTCATTCACTGTTGGAATGGAGGGATGCAGTGGCAGCAGCAAGTCCTTCCATTAACTAGAGCCAAAGAGGAGCTTTCCTTAGCTTTCCATCTGAATGAGCTGGGGGATTTGCATGTGAATGTGCCAGTATGCGAATTCATATACAAATCCTATGGTTGGCTCACTCATAAACTGGTTCATTTGCATGCAGAACTCATGGTGATTTGCATATAAATACATTGTAGGCACATTGTCCAGGGGCAGAGTCTTTACAAGACTTGGGCCCTGTACCCAGGACAGCTGGAGTAGGGTCAAAATGTGGGACCATCCCACACAATCTGGGACTGTTGAGCGTTATGTAAATAGTGAGGCTTAGTCACATTATACTGGTAAGGAGTCCTAACTTAAAGCAGAACTAAATCCATAGATGTAACTGCTACCCAAAACAGTTACTTTGAAGGTATGCCACAAATGATAACTGGTAGGAAGAAAAAAGCAACCGAATGCCTGAGCTCCTGCGCTGGACAATGGACTTCACAATGTCAATATCCCCACATGTGTATGAAAGGAATGCAAGCCTTGCTGCCCTCAATGGGCCAAAGAGAACTGTATATGAAAAGACAAAAAGTATCACGTACCTGATGACAGAGGCCAATGGAGAGAGGGCTTCCCTTGCGGCTAAGTTCCAGACTCCCCTGAAGGTGGGACAGCAGGAGTCAGGCCCAGAGTAGCACAGGTCGCCTGTGGGAATGTTTGTTTGGTGGTCCACCCAGGAGCACGGCTGATGTGCCGAGATGGGGTCTGCAGGCAGGGAGCACCTTTGCGAGGTATGCAGGTCTTCCAGAGAACAGAGGATCACAGGTTAACCAGTTCAAGCCAAGGTCGGGTGCCAGGTGGGGATCGAAGCAGACGTAGTCAAAAGGGATAGCCGAGGTCATACACAGAGAGCAGGAAAGAAGATCCATTAGACAAGCCAGGGTTAGGTTAGGGTTAAACAGAGCAGACAGGTCCAGGAGCAAGCTAAGTCGTTACCAGGAAATCACAAGTCAGGATCGCAAGGGAACGAAGGTACTAGGAAACCAGAGATCAACCAGCACTTGAGAGTAGTGCAGGGCTTCCTTATAAAGACCGTTTGGTGCCAAATTTGAGGCGATGTGAACTTCTACGGCCATGCAAGGTACTGGCAGGGGTGCCGGTCTCCTAACACCTCTGCCGAGGACAGAGCCCTAACAGTGCCCCCCCCAAAGGGCAGCCTCCGAATGCCTACTTGGGTCGCCTTGTGTGGGTATTTGGAATAGAACTCTTGGAGAAGTATGTACGTTATCCTTTGGTTCCCAAGAGCTTTCTTCAGATGGATACCCCTTTCATTTAACCAGGAATTGGATTTGTCTTCCCCGTTTCCTGCAGTCCAGGATTGATTCTACCTCATATTCTGCCTCCTTCCCAACTGTTATTGGCGGTGGAGGTGGTTCCATTCTTCCTGGAAATAGGTCATGAACAGCTGGCTTGAGCAGGGACTCATGGAAGACTGGATGAATCCTGTAAGATTCAGAAAGGGATAGTTCATATGCTAATGAGTTGATTTCTCGTTTGATTTGGAAGGGGCCAATGTATCTTTGACCCAATTTTCATGATGGGCAAGGAAGTTGTAAGCTGGCTGTTGACAACCAAACCTTGTCTCTGACCTTTAGAGCAGGATTTCCCCTTTGTTTCTTGTCATAGTACTTTTTATAGTCTATTTGCGATCGTTGTATGTACTCTTGGAGAGCTCGATAGTTGTCCTGTATCCTGATAAGTCTGTCCTGTACTGCGGGTACTGAGGCTTCGAGTATAGTATCCGGAAGGCAGAAAGGGTGGAATCCATAATTAGCCCAGAATGGCGATTGATTAGTAGCAGAATGGATAGAATTGTTGTAGGCAAATTCTGCCAACAGGAGTAGGGACGTACAGTCATCCTGGGAAACGGTGGAGAAACATTGTAGATATTGTTCTAAAGCTTGGTTTGTCCTCTCTGATTGGCTATTACTTAGAGGGTGGTAAGCAGATGATAGGCAGAGTTCCACTTTCAGGGTTTTGCATAGGGCTCTCCAGAACCTAGAGGTAAATTGCACCTCTCGGTCAGAAACAATATTGCTGGGTAGTCCCTGTAGCCTTACAATCTCCTTGATAAAGGCATGTGCTGTCTCAGGCGCAGACGGGGTACCTATCATTGGCAGGAAGTGGGCCATTTTGGATAGCCGATCTATCACCACTAGGATGGTAGTAAACCCCTCAGAGGACGGCAAGTCCACAATGAAGTCCATTGCAATCATTTCCTAGAGGCAATTAGGAATGGGCAAGGGTCTCAGTAGCCCCCATGCCTTGGTTTTGTCTCCCTTGCTGCGTAGGCACACTGTGCAGGATTTTACTTAGGCTCTACAGTCCTGACTTAAGTTGGGCCACCAAAAGGACCGTTGGAGTAGTTCCATAGTTTTACGGGTCCCGAAGTGTCCAGCAAGTTGACAGTCGTGCAATGTCCTGAAAACCTGGGATCTTACCTCCCGACGTACAAAGATCTTATCCTGGTGCCACAGAAAGCCATTCTGCCTCCTTAACGAGTCTGGTTTGGGTTTGGTGTAGCGTGCTGAGGCCTGTTCCATCGATGATCTTAGACTGGGTTGGATTAGCAAAAAATTTTAGGCAGACAGGATGGTGTCGGGGGGCGAAGGTTCAACTGAATCTGGGAACATACGGGATAGAGCGTCTGCCTTCCCATTCTTGGTCCTGGGCGGTAGGTTATATGAAAATTGAATCTGGGGAAGTATAAGGCCCATCTAGCTTGTCGGGGTCTTAGGCGTTTGGCAGATCTTAATATTCTAGATTCTTATGATCTGTGAAGATCATAATCAGGTGACTAGCTCCTTCCAAAAGGTACCTCCATTCTTCGAATACCGTTTTGATCGCCAGAAGTTCCCTATCATCTACGTCGTAGTGCTTTTCCGCTTGGCTTAGTGTCCTGGAACAAACGGCTACCGGATGGAGCAGGGCTTTTGGACTTTGGTGTTGCAAGAGCACGGCTCCTGTAGCCACCTCCGATGCGTCCACCTCCAGGAAGAAGGGAAGTGTTGGTTCCGGGTGTTGTAACACAGGAGCTCATGTAAATTGCTTCTTTAGTTGCTCGAAGGCTATTTGTGCTTCAGGGCTCCAGAAAAAACATGCATGCTGGCGGGTGAGTTGAGTAATCGGGGCAATAATGGTTGAAAAGCCTTGGATAAACTTCCGATAGAAGTTGGCAAAGCCCACAAATCTTTGGACCCCTTTCTTGTCAGTAGGTGCAGGCCACTCCAGATTTTCTGAGGATCTATGAAGATTCCTTCAGTGGAGATGACGAGCCCCAGGAACTGGATAGACTGTTTCTCAAACTCGCACTTCTCTGCCTTATCGTACAGGCCATGCGTCCTCAGCCTAGTCAGTACCTTCTTAACATGGTCTTGGTAGATTTCCAGAGAGTTTGAGAAAATTAAGATGTTGTCCAGGTAGAAGATCAAGAAGAGATCGAGGTATTCCCTGAAGATGTCGTTTACGAAGTGTTGGAATGTCGCAGGGATGTGTCATAATCCAAACGGTATCGCCAGGTACTCGAAGTGCCCAAAGCGTGTTCTGAAGGCAGTTTTCCACTCATCTCCTTCCCTAATGCGAACTAAATTGTAGGCCCCTGATAAATCTAGTTTAGTGAACACTCAGGCTGTCCAGAACCTCTGAATTAACTCGGGAACAAGAGGGAGTGGGTACCGATTCATAATGGTGATCTTGTTGAGCTCTCTATAGTCGATGCAGGGTTGGAGAGCTTGCTCCTTCTTCTCAATGAAGAAAATACCTGCCCCGGCAGGGGAGGAAGAAGGGCAGATGAATCCTTTGTCAAGGCTCTCGTCAATATATTGCCAGAGGGCTTCCAGCTCCAGATAGGACAATGGGAAAATTCGTCCAAACGGTATATCTGCCCCTGGAAGCCGTTCAATAGGGCAGTCGTAGGATCGATGAGAAGGCAAAGTGTCAGCCTTTTTCTTATCAAACACGTCCAGGAAACTGTGTTAGGTAGAGGTAATGCATTGACTGGCATCTGAAGTAGGCCGAACTGAGAGGCACACAGGGACATTGGAGGGTGTGGAGCTGCTGCAGTGTTGAAGGCAGTAACTCAATGGGAAGGTAATTTCTTTCCTGGGCCAGTTGATTTGTGGGTTGTGGGCTTGCAACCAAGGTATTCCTAAGATAGCTGGGAAAATAGGGGATCTAAGGACATTGAAGCGGATTAATTCCTGGTGGCCGGAATCTGTTGTTGCTACGATGGGAATGATTTCCTGGGTAACGGGTCCTGAACTAGGGGTGGTACCGTCTGTCAATAATACATCCAGCCTTTGTTTCTTAGGAAGCAGCGGAATTTCTAGGTTCTTGGCAAGGTTGATGTCCAAGAAGCAGCTACAGGCCCCTGAATCAACGATTGCCCGCAACTTAACTTCCCTTCCAGCCACCTGTAATGACATGGGTAGAATGACAAGGGTGGTTAGGATTCCGGACAACTGGAGATATGAGGGATGAGGTTGGCTGGGCTTACTTGGTCTCACAGGACAGTTGCGTAAGAAGTGGCCCATGGCCCTGCAGTAAAGACATAGGTTGCCTTGCTGTCTGCGTGCTCTTTCCTCTGGAGTTAAAGCGGGTCGGTGAAGGCCGATTTGCATGGGTTCTACTTCCGAGGTGCCGATGGGCAGAGGAATAGGGACAGGAGCCATTGGTCTTGGAAACTTTGGCAGAACCCACGTAGGGCAAAAGGACTGGGTACATTCGGAATGTCTTTCTAATAGCCGTCGTTCTAATTGCGTAGCGAGCTGGATCAGGTCCTCCAGGGAGGAGGGAGTTTCCATCCTAGCTAGTTTGTCCTTAAGGGATTTGGACAGGCCAGACCAAACTGGTATTTTAGTCCTGCATCGTTCCACCTGGTGTCGGCTGACCATTTGCGGAATTCCACAATGTAGTCCTCCACAGGCCGTCGGCCTTTTTGTAAAGCATGGAGGGGGGACTCAGCAGTGGAGGTCCTCTGGGGATCATGATAGAGAGCCGCAATGGCTTCGAAAAATGTGATCATGGAGTTGAGTGAGGAGTTCTTTTGTTCTAGTAGGCTGTGTGCCCATGATTGAGGTTCGTCAGACAGAAAAGAGATGATGAACCCCACTTTAACTGTCACTAATGAGAAGGTCCTGTGTTGCAATGCAAAATACAGCTCGCATGCGTTTTTAAAGGCTCGGAATTTGCTTTGGTCCCTTAGGAAGCATTCAGGGATGGGGACACTGGGCACTGGAGGCAGTAGTACCACAGCAGGTATAGCGGTAGGAGGCGGACTGGCTGGTGCGACTATAGGGCTCGGACTAACCAACGGACTCTGGCCTGCAGAAGTTGCAGAAGTAGTAAGTGAATGAAGGCGTCCTTCCAGCTGGAAGTATCCTTCCTGCAGATCTTTAACTGCTTGTGTGAGGGCCATCATCTGTTGGCATAGGGCCTCTAGTGTAGAAGCACCTCTCTCAGCCTCAGACATATTGGCTGGTTGATACTATCACATACCTGGTGACAGAGGCCAATGGAGAGAGGGCTTCCCTTGCGATTAAGTTCCAGACTCCCCTGAAGGTGGGACAGCAGGAGTCAGGCCCAGAGTAGCACAGGTCACCTGTGGGAGTGCTTGTTTGGTGGTCCACCCAGGAGCAAGGATGATGCACTGAGATGGGGTCTGCAGGCAGGGAGCTCCTGTGCGAGGTATGCAGGTCTTCCAGAGAACAGAGGATCACAGGATAACCAGTTCGAGCCAAGGTCAGATGCCAGGTAGGGATCGGAGTAGACGTAGTCAAAAGGGATAGCCGCAGTCATACATAGAGAGCAAGAGAGAAGATCCATTAGACAAGCCAGGGTTAGGTAAACAAAGCAGACAGTTCCAGGAGCAAGCTGAGTCATTAATAGTCGTTCACAAGTCAGGATAGCAAGGGAATGAAGGTACTAGGGAGCCAGAGATCAACCAGCACCTGAGTGTAGTGCAGGGCTTCCTTATAAAGTCCTTTTGGCGCCAAATTTGAGCCGATGTGAACTTCTGAGGCCATGCAAGGTACTTGCAGGGGTGCCAGGTCTCCTAACACCTCTGCCGAGGACAGAGCCCTGACAGAAAGAGGCACACGGGCCTAGTGCATTACCTTTAAAAATAAGATTTATTATTAAAAAGTAAAATACTCACAAGAGAAATAAAATGAAATAGAAAGCATGTCACAAGAGATGCAGTGTGGCCCAAGACCCCTGAAGGTGGTCTGGTGGGGGACTGTAGACCTCTGGATAGCTGATGGCTGACGCGTTTCAAGGTTGTACCTCTTCCTCAGAGCCAATGACATGCTTTCCATTTGGTTTTATTTCTCTTGTGAGTATTTTAGTTTTTATCAAATTTCATTTTTAAAGGTAATACACTAGGCTCGTGCACCCTCCTTTTTGTCTTTTCATATACACAAATGATAACTGTCACAGTTGCTTATGCTCTCAACCAAACTGTCAAACCATAAAATGCACCATAGCCACTGAAGATCAAACAGATGGCAGCTTCCTTGGCTGTAAAGGATAGGAGGGTGCAGTTTCCCTTTAGTTTGCTAAATACTTGTTCAGTTCCCTGATTCGATATAGGTCTGTGGCCATATTAGGTTAATCACATCATGAGCATCCAAGTCCCTTTGTCTACATGCAGTTACAGGGTGAGGAATAGCCCGAGAGCTGCTGGGCAGGCAGGGGTGCAATCATGTGACATCTTTTCACAGGTTCTGCCAAACTGGATTTGGACCAAGTTCAAACTGAACCAAGCTCATCACTACTCACAAGCTAGCCATACATAAAAGGGCAGGTTTCCTGTACTTGTCCATTCACACTTGAGCTGAGTGCCTTAGGTAAGTTTTCAAGTATTACTTTTACGTGTTTGTATAGACATTTTTGCTCATCTCGAGTTTGAGCATTTTTTTTTTTAGCCAATGGAAAGCTAGTTCTAGGAAATAAAATGCACAAAAAATGTGCGCTATTTTTTATCAAGTTTATTGGGGCCACAGCAGCTTGACAGCCTGACCCAGATAAAATGTACTTTTCTCAAGCAACACTACACTCAAGCATGTAGAGTTGATTGTTTGAAATGTTTCTGGTGAAGCTTCAAATCACACTTCTGTCCACTCAAGGGTGAATGAGGCCTGCAACACATCTCTTTATTTTCACCTATATATTTTTTTAATCAATTACATTATTTGCATTTTGGTAGGGGCATGAAGAACCTTCAAGGTTCCTCACTGCCCCATTCTGATATTGCTCAGCCCCAGTTCTTACAATGAACACTTTTTCTAAATTCCTATTTAAAACATTCCAAGCAACACAAAATTGTCAAGAGAAGCAACCCAGAAGTTATTATAAATGATTCCACAAATATAACAATGAGCGAATGTATCTGTGTATCTCTCTGCTCCTACCTTGTATGGGCAGGCAGATACACACTGACAGGAAGAGACAATAACTATCATAGCACTCAAGAGTGCCGTGTTAGTTCATTGAGAACCACAAGCTGACAGCCGCAAAGGCTGTCAGTACTTGTAGTTTTCCATTCACAGAATAATGTGAATGAATGATGTAGGCAGAGCCTCGTATAGCCACATTTGTTTTATAACAGTGACAGCAGTTAGAAGGGAAGAAGATCCCCTTGCTAGCTGTTACTAGATGCAGTGAAGCAGGCAGCTGCTCCAGGTGTTACATGTTCCATCCTAAAAAGAGGTGGAACATGTACAATGGCTATAAAAAGTCTACACTCCCCTGTTAACATGTCAGGTTTCTGTGATGTAAAAACATGAGACAAAGATAAATCATTTCAGAACTTTTTCCACCTTTAATGCAACCTATTGACTATATAACTCAGTTGAACAACAAACTGAAATCTTTTAGGTGGAGGGAAGTAAAAATAAAAAACTAAAATAATATGGTTACGTAAATGTGCACACCCTTAGACTAATACTTTGTTGAAGCACATTTTGATTTTATTACAGCACTCAGTCTTTTTGAGTCTATCAGCATGGCACATCTTGACTTGGCAATATTTGCCCACTCTTTCTTGCAAAAACACTCCAAATCTGTCAGATTACGAGGGCATCTCCTGTGCACAGCCCTCTCCAGATCACCCCACAGATTTTTGATCAGATTCAGGTCTGGGCTCTGGCTGGGCCATTCCAAAACTTTAATCTTCTTCTGGTGAAGCCATTCCTTTGTTGATTTGGATGAATGCTTTGGGTCGTTGTCATGCTAAAAGATAACGTTCCTCTTCATGTTTAGCTTTCTAGCAGAAGCCTAAAGGTTCTGTGCCAATATTGGTTGGTATTTGGAACTGTTCATAATTCCCTCTATCTCAACTAAGGCCCCAGTTCCAGCTGAAGAAAAACAGCTCTAAAGCACGATGCTGCCACCACCATGCTTCACTGTAGGTATGGGGTTCTTTTCGTGATGTGCAGTATTGTTTTTGCGCCAAACATATCTTTTAGAATTATGGCCAAACAGTTGGTTTCATCAGACCATAACACATTTTCCCACATGCTTTTGGGAGACGTCAGATGTGTTTTTGCAAAATTTAGCTGGGCTTGGATGTTTTTCTTCATAAGAAAAGGCTTCTGTCTTGCCACTCTACCCCATAGCCCAGACATATGAAGAATACGGGAGATTGTTGTCACATATATCACACAGCCAGTACTTGTCAGATATTCCTGCAGCTCCTTTAATGTTGCTGTAAGCCTCTTGGCAGCCTCCCAGACCAGTTTCCTTCTCATTTTTTCATCAATTTTGGAGGGATGTCACTGGTAGTGTCACTGTTGCGCCATGTTTTCTTCACTTATTTATTTCAGGTACTATATAGTGCCGTCAATTTACGCAGCACTTTACATATGTATTGTACATTCACATCAGTCCCTAACCCTCAAGGGGTGTACAATCTAAGGTCCCTAATTTACATTCATACATACGCATACTAGGGCTAATTTAGACAGGAGTCCGTTATCCTACCAGCATGTCTTTGTGCTCTGGCTGGGCCATTCCAATACTCTGGAGGAAACTGGAGTACCCAGAGGAAACCCACGCAGTTAGAGGGAGAACATGCAGGCAGGTGGTGCCATGGTTGGGATTCAAACCAATGACCCTAGTACTGCCAGGCGGAAGTGCTAACCATTTAGCCACTGTGCTGCCCCACTGTGCTGTCTTGACTGTGTTCCATAGTATATCTAATGCCTTGGAAATTCTTTTGTACCCTTCTCCTGGACTGATAGCTTTTAACAATGAGATCCCTCTGATGCTTTAGAAGCTCTCTGCTGACCATGGCTTTTGCTGTAGGATGCGACTAAGAAAATGTCAGGAAAGACCTACTAGAACAGCTAAACTTTATTTGGGGTTAATCAGAGGAACTTTAAATGATGACAGGTGTGTACTGACTCCTATTTAACATGATGTTGAATGTGATTCCTTAATTCTGAACACAGCTACATCCCCAGTTATAAGAGGGTGTGCACACTTATGCAACCACATTATTAAGTTGTTTATGTTTACTCCCCCCCTAAAAGATTTCAATTTGTTTTTCAATTGAGTTGTACAGTTTATAAGTCACAATAAAGGTGGAAAAAGTTCTGAAATGATTTATCATTGTCTCATTTTTTTACATCACAGAAACCTGACATTTTAACAGGGGTGTGTAGACTTTTTATATCCACTGTAACATGTTCCCAAAGGTGAATGTATCCTTTAAGCTTGATACCTCACAACAGTCCTAGTTTATCATGTGGCCCCTTGGAAAATATAAGTGCCAACCCTATCTTTAGAGACATATTATAAACTGTTATATCGATGGTACCTAATCCCCACTAGAATTGCATGTTCTACACCAAATAGCATGGAGCTATGTTTTTTTTAATCTTCTCTTTCCTTCTCGACCTTATCTCAACTTAAGTCACACTTGCATGACTTACACCTAGTGGATATTTGGCGTATTCAACATCCTTCGGAGCGAGACTATAGCTATTACTCTGCAGCTCATGCATCATACAGTCGAATAGACTATTTCTTTGTCTCACAGTCTTTGCTAGATTGCCCGACTTCATCCTCTCTCGGTCACTTTTTGTGGTTGGACCACGCTCCAATCCATCTTACGATTCAAGACAGGCCTTCGCCTGTACGTAATTTTTCGTGGCGCCTGAATGACACCCTACTCAAAGACTCTCTCTGTATCACGGAGATGGAGAAGACTATCCAGGACTTTATTCTGGATCACGCGATGGACACTACCTGCCCTCTTAATCAATGGGACACCCTCAAATGTGTTCCTAGAGGGGATCTCATTAAACATGGCTCTTGTCTAAAAAAGGCTCGTACGACGGAGATGCATCGATTATTTTCACTTATTGTACGTTTGGAACCGTCCCACAAATGTATGTTAGACCCGGTGCTTGCGGTAGAACTTTCCAACGCTCGCAGAGATTTACTCCAGCTTTTAGATTCCTCCTCCCTTATTACGTGAGACAAAGCACGCAACACCCATTACTCTCTAGCTAACAAATGTGGCCAACACTTGGCGCATGTACTACATTCCCATCCATCCCGTCGTCCGATTCAGTACATCACGGCGCCTAATAATTCTAAACTCTACCACAATAAGGAAATCTGTTCTGCGTTTGAGCACTATTATTCTCAACTGTATAATCTCTCCTCAGTCCTGATAGCCTCCCTATTTCCCCCCTGCCAGCTATGTCCCAATATATTGCGGAGACGGCGTTACCTGTCCTTGATGCCCAAGACGCTTTGGATCTAGAGGAGCCCTTCTCAGTTATAGAAGTTCTTGGGGCAATCAGGGCCCTGAAAAATGGTAAGTGTCCGGGTCCAGATGGATTCACCCCTCATTTTTTCTAAAACATTTGCTGTTCAATTGGCTCCGCTTCTGGCTCAAGCATAAAGCGCTGAGCAAACTGTTGGCGCTATATAAATCCTGTGTAAT
Source organism: Staurois parvus (assembly GCF_062004578.1). Classification (NCBI taxonomy): domain Eukaryota; kingdom Metazoa; phylum Chordata; class Amphibia; order Anura; family Ranidae; genus Staurois; species Staurois parvus. The sequence goes on from NW_028317849.1 coordinate 3,416,204, forward strand.
GATAATAATAATATCATCGACGATTCGAATGTACCTTTGTCAGCCTTTCTTTTCGCTACCATTTCGGCTATCCCTAAGCTGGGTAAAGACCCCTCTCATTGCAGTAGCTACCGTCCGATTTCTCTACTTAACCTGGATGTTAAGCTTTTTGCCAAACTTTTAGCAAATCGTCTCGCCCCTCTTTTCCCAACCTTGATCCATCACGACCAGGTCGGCTTTGTTCAGGGTCGCGAATCACGGGATAATACAGGTGAAACTCGAAACATTAGAATATTGTGCTAAAGTTCATTTATTTCAGTAATGCAACTTAAAAGGTGAAACTAATATATGAGATAGACTCATTACATGCAAAGCAAGATAGTTCAAGCCGTGATTTGTCATAATTGTGATGATTATGGCTTACAGCTCATGAAAACCCCAAATCCACAATCTCAGAAAATTAGAATATTACATGCAATCAATAAAACAAGGATTGTACATAGAACAATATCGGACCTCTGAAAAGTATAAGCATGCATATGTACTCAGTACTTGGTTTGGGCCCCTTTTGCAGCAATTACTGCCTCAATGCGGCGTGGCATGGAAGCTATCAGCCTGTAGCACTGCTGAGGTGTTATGGAAGACCAGGATGCTTCAATAGCGGCCTTCAGCTCTTCTGCATTGTTCGGTCTCATGTCTCTCATCTTTCTCTTGGCAATGCCCCATAGATTCTCTATGTGGTTCAGGTCAGGCGAGTTTGCTGGCCAATCAAGCACAGTAATCCCACGGTCATTGAACCAGGTTTTGGTGCTTCTGGCAGTGTGGGCAGGTGCCAAGTCCTGCTGGAAAATGAAGTCAGCATCCCCATAAAGCTCATCTGCGGAAGGAAGCATGAAGTGCTCCAAAATCTCCTGGTAGACGGCTGCATTGACCTTCGACTTGAAGCACAGTGGACCAACACCAGCAGATGACATGGCTCCCCAAATCAACACAGACTGTGGAAACGTCACACTGGACTTCAAGCATCTTGCAGTGTGTGCCTCTCCATTCTTCCTCCATAATCTGGGTCCTTGGTTTCCAAATGAGATGCAAAAGTTGCTCAGAAAAGAGGACTTTGGACCACTGAGCAACAGACCAGGTCTGTTTTTCTTTAACCCAGGTAAGACGCTTTTGACGTTGTTTGTTCAGGAGCGGTTTGATAAAAGGAATACGACATTTGAAGCCCATGTCCAGGATCCGTCTGTGTGTGGTTGCTCTTGATGCACTGACTCCAGCCTCAGTCCACTCCTTGTGAAAGTCCCCAACACTTTTGAATGGCCTTTTCCTGACAATCCTCTCCAGGCTGCGGTCATCCTTGCTGCTTTTGCACCTTTTTCTTCCACACTTTTCCCTTCCACATAACTTTCTATTAATGTGCTTTGATACAGCACTTTGGGAACATCCAACTTCTTTCGCAATTACCTTTTGAGGCTTTCCCTTCTTATGAGGGTGTCAATGATGGTTTTCTGCACAACTGTCAGGTCAGCAGCATTTCCCATGATTGTGATTCCTACTGAACCAGACTGAGAGACCATTTTAGGCTCAGGAACCCTTTGCAGGTGTTATGGCTTAATTAGCTGATTAGAGTGGGACACTTTGAGCCTAGAATATTGCACCTTTTCACAATATTCTAATTTTCTGAGATTGTGGATTTGGGGTTTTCATGAGTTGTAAGGCATAACCATCACAATTCTGACAAATCACGGCCTGAACTATCTTGTTTTGCATGTAATGAGTCTATCTCATATATTAGTTTCACCTTTTAAGTTGCATTACTGAAATAAATGAACTTTTGCACGATATTCTATTTTTTCGAGTTTCACCTGTACTTCTAAAACAATTCAGCTTATCTCTTACAACAAACAGCATGGTTTAAAGGCTTGCCTTCTCTCATTTGACGCTGAGAAGGCGTTCGATCGTGTCGACTGGTGCTTTCTCCGCCTTACCTTGGAGCAGATTGGTTTGGGCTCGCGGACCCTCGCTCGGATTATGTCCCTCTCTCGCCCCTCAGCGTCTGTCCTGGTTAACGGTACGATTTCATCGTCCTTTCCCATTTTGAATGGGACCAGACAAGGATGCCCCCTCTCGCCTCTTCTCTTTGTTTTAGTAATGGAACATCTTGCACGTGCCATACGAGCTAATGACTCTATACTGGGGAAACCTTCTCCCTCCGCGCACCACAAATTATCTTTGTGTGCCGACGATCTGCTAGTTTACGTTCAACAACCACTTGTTTCCTTCCTCAGTCTTTTCCATGAATTCTGTAGATTTAGTTCCTTCAGTAATTTTAAACTTAATATCTCTAAAACAGAGGCCATAAATGTTTCTTTACCTGCCCATGTACTGGTGAACCTACGCCCTAATTTTTCCTTTCAATGGCGACCTAAGGCCATCACATACCTGGGGGTTCTGATTTCGGCTAAACTTAATGCTTTATATTCCCTTAATTATTTACCCTTACTTTCCCGTATTCAAAAAGATTTAGCTACATGGGGTTCTTCAGCCCTTCCCTGGTTCTGTCTTATCAACACCCTCAAGATGGATACCTTACCTAAGCTTTTATATGTTTTTCAGACGGTGCCGATCACTATCCCTAAGAGTTTTTTCTTCTCTTTACGCTCCCTTTCGATTCGATTTATTTGGCACCGTGGGTTCTCTAGATTAAAGCACAGGTTACTTACTTACCTGAAACTTGAGGGCAGAGTGGGTTTGCCAGACTTTGAGCTTTATTACAGAGCTGCATTGCTGGCCCGGATGCTCGATTGGTTCGTTAGACCTTTTCGGAAAGCCTCTTGTATGATAGAACAAGATCTTTCTCAGGTGGATCTTCGGGCATTACCATGGGGTTACGATCGGGACTATCAGCGTTTTTCTGCCCTGTCTCCCTTGACCTTAGCTGTGCTGCGGCTGTGGTATAAACAAGTGTAGCAGGCTCCTTGTACAAGAGGATTCAGAAGGAATCACATGTTCAGCAGTCAGTCCCTCCTCTCTCTCCCCTATTTGTAAAACCTGGGCATTCTGCCAAGTTCATGACTCATCCACTACACAGCAAAGAACGCTGGGAGGGGGAGGAAGCAGGAAGTGAAGGGGAGAACAGAGAGACACATGAGGCTGGAGAAAAGGCAGGGACATGTGGAGCCCGTCCAAGCAGAGGAGGAGGCACTACAGCACCCAGCGCGGATAGAGGGACCCTGCTGTGTGTTCAGAGTCTGGTGAGCTGTCCCCCTGGAGAGAGTAAGACACACCATTTACACTTTGCATATAGACTGGGACATCCGCACCCCACTGCTGGGATCTCACCCATCCGGGGCCCTGTGCAAGCCACAGATCCCTCTGCCTGCTTTGTCCCTCACCACCAGTGTAATTGAGACTGTCTGCCCCGGGGATTGACACATACTGGGAGATTGCATCCTGCGACTGCTCCTGGTCTTGGGGTGCTTTGTGTTGCGTTTAGACACTGAGATTGGACCCTCTCAGCCCAGAAACCTAATGAAATTGGATGTAACCCACACCAGCTGAAACTCCAAAGAAGCCTTCAGCTGCTATTTACTTCATTGTAAGGACTAAACGTGCACCAACTAGAGCTCCACCATTACAAGGACTGAAGTGGGGGAATCTGGCTTAGTAGCCTTATTAGAGGTACCTCTTTATTGCATTCTGTTCTGACTCTGAGGTGATTTTTGGCTAACGCCCCTCAGAAGCAGAATCATACACCGATGTGGGTAATACTTTTCATTGATAGAGCATAAGTAAGTTTATTTGTTTGATATCAGTTGTATTCTGCTTAAAGTGCGACTCTGCCATCTGGAGACTCTTGGCTGTGAAGCCCTCTAGTGGCAGACCAAATTTACTGCATTGCATAAAAGAAGAAAAGTAATTTTTGAAGTTGAAAGGGGAACCCCACCCCTCTACACTGCATTTTATTCTCCATAAAATTGTTTTTGTTTCATTTAACCCTGTGTCAGCAAATTTCTTGGCGGGGTATTTGCTATTCATTACCAGTTGTGCCAGAGGGATTGGGTTTGCTTAGGGTTGGATCTATTGAGCGCAGGACCCATAATATATTCCAGCTTGTCCCAAGGGGCAGTGCTACACGAGGCATGGTTACTCTCTTGTCTTCCAATCCCTCTCCTTTGTCATCCCTATTTGATAACCCCACTCTTCCCCAAGGGTTGGGCTCCTCTATTATTGGACCCTTTACACGTGCCTCCTGGTCCATAGCTCGGGACTTTATTTGCCCCCAATTGGGACTTTTGCTCCTTCAAGGTGGGTCTAGGGATTGGTTGACCACTCTACATCTGTCCTCATTTTGGAAACACTTACACTCCTCCTCCAACATTCACTGTCCACTCTCTAAGATTGAGCGGCTGTGCTCCCTCCCTGAACCGCCGAGACGTGTCCTTGCCTCTCTCTATAAAGTGCTCCATAATGCTCTTTATTCTGAACTCCCTTCCTACACTAAGGCTTGGGCTCGGGACTTGGGTAGGGAGGTGTCGGAGGAGGAATTGTCCACATAGTTCCACCCATAAATCTTCTATTTCTTGCTACTCACAAGAAAAGAATTTTAAGCTTCTTTCCCGATGGTACAGGGACCCCCTCTCTCTACACAAAATTTTTCCTTCTACTCCTGATCTTTGTTGGCGCTGTGATAGAGCTGTTGGTACACAACTCCACATTTGGTGGGATTGTGATTGAATACAACCTTTTTTCTTTTTCTTTCAGGTCTTTGCTGTGTATAACGAGATCTACGTGGAATCCTTGACCCCTTCGCCGGAAGTTGCTCTTCTTTCTATATTACCGGGCTCGCGGGCATCACGGAGGAAATGTTTGTTGCATTTCTTCCTGTCTGCGGCCCGTAAATGAATACCTCTCTTTTGGAAATCGACTGCCCCCCCCGATGTGGGTTTCCGTGCTCAATGATACCATGCGTATGGAGGAAATGCTGGCGTTTACTAATGATACCTATGATAAACATAAGCTGTTGTGGTCAGTCTGGCTTCACTTTTCCTCCTCTACAACTCTCCATGATATGTGTGCCCCTGCTGCGCTCTAGTGGAGTTGTGCTTTGTCCTCCCGTCTCGATCTCATTTTGACTTATCCGTCGGTTGGACTCATGTTGTGCTATGTGCGTCAGGGTTGTTTCCATGAGACATGTGAGGAGCTATCCCATTGCTGCTTACTGCCATCCCCGTTCCCCACCCCTTTCTTTTTTCTCTTTCGATATCCTTTCCCCTGACCCTTTCTTTTCTTTGTTTTTCTGTTTCCTCTCCCCCCTCCCTTTTTTTTCTCCTCCCTTTTTTCTTTTCCTTTCTTTTTCTTTAATTACAATTTATCATCTTGGTTTTGCGGAGTTCTTCCATATTGGTCCATACATCGTGCTGGGGGATCCCCCCCCGACAATCTGTTATGTTTTGCCTCCGTAATATGGGCTATTAATCCTTCCTCTTACTGTTATATTGCACTATCTTCATTTGCCCACTTGATCATAACCGCCTCTCTGATGTTTTTCATTTGTTTTGTACGTGTACTTGTTTTCTTTTTTTATATACTTCCTATGTTTTGTTTTTTAAACATATGTAAACTAATAAAGACAAATTTGCCTTTAAAAACATATTGTACAAAATAAAGTGCAGCATGCTGCATTTTTTCGCACATGAGAACATGCAAATACACCAACACATGTAAATGAAACTCAGTAAAAACAAAAATGCTAAAAGAAAAGCACCTTAACGCACTGTAAAAACACATGTAAATGTGTATAAAGAACAGCACAGTGAATGCAATGATTATGGTTTAAGTGAGCCCAAATAAAATATTGATCTCTTCTTGATTGATCTATAGGTGACAACCAACATGATCGATATGACACAAATAGGGAAGTGGCTTTCCATTGATAGTTGGCAGATCTGATTATTATTAGAAGTTATCAATTTCATCTCTGTTTTCACCATGCAATCTCATAAACAGATTGATCGGAATATGACTGAGTTTATGACAAGCATCTCAATGATGCTCATCGATGCACCATGATCAATAATTTTCTGTCCTGGCAGTTTGACTGATCAAATTCAATCTAAATTGAGCCTAAAACAATTGGAAGGGAGGTTTTGACTGTTCACCTATGAATTGGGTAATACAATTGAAGCTTTTATGGCCACCATAAAAGGACTTGTACAATCAATCAGTATAGCATATGACCAGTTTGTAGTGATATAAGGCTGCTTTCACACTGAGGAGTTTTTGAAGTGTTTTTGCATAAAAAAAAAACGCCCGAAAAGCTCAAGAAAACTGCTTCCCTGTGTACGTGAATGTATATCTATGCATGTTTATAGAGGCATTCTGTTTGCGGCGCGGTGTAAAAACTCCTGCTTGCAGCATCTTTGAGACATGTTTGGGGAATTAAAAAACACGCCTCAAATACACATCTTCCCATAGAAATGAATGGTAACCACCTCAAACAGGCTCCAAAAATGCTTAAAACCACTCCAAAATTGCACTGCACGTGTGGGAAGGTCTGGCTGTTTCAGCCATCAGCGGGGTTCCCCACTGACAACTGAATGTAGAAGAAAGAATTGCTGGCAATTAAAAAATAATAAAAAAACGGCATGGGTCCCCTCCTCCATCCATACCAAGCCCTTCAGGTCTGGTATGGATTTTGAGGGGAACCCCCACACCAAAATAAAATAAAATGGCGTGCCCCCCAATCCCTAGCAGACCCTTATTCGAGTATGCAGCCCAGCAGGACAGGAAAGAGGGGAGGGGAGCAAGTGCCCCCTCCCTCCTGAACCATACCAGGCCACATGCCCTCAACATGGGGGGTTCTTTGGGGCTCGGGACTCCCCCCCCCCCCCCAAAGCACCATGTTGATGGGGACAAGGGCCTGTTCCCCCACAACCCTGGGCTGTGGTTGTGGGGGTCTGTGGGTGGGGGGCTTATCGGAATCTGGATCCCGCCCCCGTTGGCTTGAAAGTACTTAAATATGTAAGGGCTGGGGCCACCCCGTGACATCACTCGTGTGATTTCGCTCCCATATGACATCAATCGGGGCATGCTGGGTCAATGATGTCACACGGGGGTGGGCTCACATAAGTGATAGCCCTACGCTTTACATATTTAAGAACTGTCAAGCCATCAGAGCAGATAGACAGTTGGTAGCGGAGCCTTCTTTTTTTTTTTTTCTTTCTTCTGGTGGGCGGCGGCGGGCATCGTGATTGACGTTGGATCTTCTTCAGGGCAACTTCTCGTCCCCTCCCTTTCCTGACCTGCTGGCCTGCATGCTTGGATAAGGGTGTGGTATGCATTTTGGGGGGACCCCACTCCATTTTTTTTTTTTGGCATGGGTGTTCCCCTCTAAATCCATAGCAGACTCGGAGGGCTTGGTATGGATGAAGGGGGCCCCATGCCGTTTTTTTATTATTTTTTAATTGCCGGCAAATTCTTTCTTTTACATTCAGCTGTCAGTGGGGAACCCCGCTGAGAGCTGAAACATTAATGCGTGGTTTTCACTACTAAAATACCGCATAATTTGATAAAATAACTCATCCAGTATTTTAGTAGTGTTTTTTAGTGAATTCAAATGTGCAACTCTGCCCAATTTGAGCTACAAAAGTAAGTCACCTGTCCAGGATGTTCTGCTTGAAAAACGCTTGAAAAAGGCCTCAAAAACGCTCCAAAAATGCTAGTCATTTTTCAAACGTTTTTGAGGCAAATCAGTGTGAAAGCAGCATAAGTTGTAGACCTACTTTTGTCTTTCCTATCAACAAACTGGTAAATTCAGTAGGAGATGTAGATCTCCTGGGACTGACATAAGAAGTTGGGAAGATCACCAGGGGAGGGGCTGGGGAGGGGCAGGCTACTGATTACACAAGAGGTGCTGCTACTGAACTGCTGTGACAACTACTTGTACAAGGAGTACACAGCATATGGCTGCTAGCTGACAATTCTTGCTGGGACTATTGCTGGAACACAGCTGCTTTTCTAATGAAGTAAGTACATACTTTTATCATTGTTGGCTTCAAGGGACACCATACACATTACAATCTGACAGCACAGTCTTTGTACAATCAACTTTAGATTTACCAAAACTATCTTATATAAGAACAAACCTAAAATATCCCATCAATTTGTATCCTGACAGGTCCTTACACAGCTGTAAGTAGATCTAAATGAGAGAGTACAATCAGGATCACCACACATGCTACAACTTGACCATACAATCTCTGTACAATAAACTTTAGATCTACCAAAATTATGTAATATGAGGACCTAAACTATCCAATCAATTTGTATACAATTAGGAAGGTACTTATACTATATAGTTGTTGGTAAGTTGTAGGTAATAAAGATTATACAATTTTAATAATGGATGTGGAGAGAAACCTAGAAGTGGTGATAATTAAGGTCACCATTACATGTTGCAATCTGACTTTGCATCCTTTGTACAATGAACTTTAAATTTACTAAAACTATTTAATAGAAAGACCTGCCTAAACTATCCCACCAATCTGTATACAGTCAGGAAGGTCCTTGTACAACATAACTGTTGGTAGATCTAAAGGGAATTGTAGAGAAAAATTATAACACGTGGTGATCATTAGGAGGAGGGGGAGTGAGTGAAACTTTCTATATACAGTACAATCTGTACAATTCTTGTACAATCTCTTTTAATGTATGAACAATTTTGTGCTTAAAGTGTATGTGTAGCGCCTGCCCTCTAAGGAGTCGCGGTTTCCCCAGGTCCCATGTTTCTCATGCAGACGACCCTGAAATTACAAGGGATGTTAAAGTCATACGGGACTTGTAATTTTACAGGTATAAAAGGGGATGCTAGTGTCGCGGTACTACAAATAGTAGTAAGTGGCAAGAGTGTCCTATTACTGATAGATGGCGCACATGCCGCCAGTCCAGAGACCATTAATCAAGATGGCAGACAACAGTGTTAGTGCATGCATGGAACAGCATGTGGTGATGAAGTTTTTTGTGAACGAAGGCATAAAACCTGCGGATATCTACAGAAGACCTAAAGCACAGTATGGTGATGAGATGCTCAGCCGCAGTAAGACATTTGAATGGTATAAACATTTCAAAGATGGCCATACGTCCGTCAATGATGATCCCGGCCATGGTGGTTCTCAGTCCAGCGCAGTCATTCCTGTGAACATTCAGTACATGGAATGCCTGATCCTGGATAATCGACACACTTGTTGTGAAATTACACAAGAGACTAATCTTTCTGTGGGAATGGTGAACACGATGATGACGAAGTGAAGCATGCTCTTCTAGAATGGTTCAGGCATACTGACAAATCTTTTTATGGCAAAGCTTTCAAGGCATTAGTTAAATGCTGGGATACGTGTGTAATTGTAGCAGGGGAGTATTTCGAAAAATAAATGCAGTTTGCATTCCTTGACATTTGTTTTTTTATTATATAAACTCAAAAGTCCTGGTTTGACTTGAACGCCCCTCATAGCACCATGCATGCTTACAGAGCTAAGCCGAAGGTGGAATATTTATTGCAAATTTATACAGTACCCCAACAGTTTAAAAGAGAGGAACAGTAGTAATTACTCAACAAATAGGTAAAACAATGACAATAAAGATATACAGTAGGTGACTTAACATATGGAATAGAGAATAGTCCCTAAACCCTATACTAGCACTAATCATTTTCCCAAATGAGCAGTACCACAATAATAGTTCAGCAGTCAATATTATACACCTTTCCCTGTTGGGACCGAAATCTGATGTTGGAACACTCATGATAAAGTTCCTCCAAACACTGTTAAGGTGACTGCACTGTGACTCACACGGGCAATGCTGTTCCTTTTAACAGGGTGCAGTGGGACTGGCCAGTGGTTTCTCACTGACTACTGTAGCAACAGATGACCTCCCTCTGTTCCCCATTGGTGACTCAGTAAAGCTAGCATCCACAGCTTTCTTTCCAACAACTGGGCAGTGGGCTCAGTCAGCAACAATCTCAGGTATCAGGGAGTGCCTGCTGTGCTGCCTCTCTCCATCTCAAATGCAGTGGAAGGCATCTAGTCAGCAATGAGAGGGGAGTTCAGACCACATGTCCCCATGGAAGAACTGTTGCTAATCCATACCAGAAGAAGGGATAATAATTAGGCAAGTGTTCGATGTTACTAGTTTACCGTAGCTTCTGGGAGATATATACTCATATATATATATATATATATATATATATATATATATATATACTGTTAAAAATTTTTTAAAGAAACACTTTGAAAACACATCTGATCTCAATAGGGAAAAATATAATGCTGGATATACAGTATCTCCCAGAAGTGAGTACACCCCTCACATTTTTGTAATTATTTTATTCTATATCTTCATCTGCAAAACACTGAAGAAATGACACTTTGCTGCAATGTAAAGTAGTGAGTGTACAGCTTGTATAACACTGTAAATTTGCTGTCCCCTCAAAATAACTCAACACACAGCCATTAATGTCTAAACCGCTGGCGACAAAAGGTAGTACACCCCTAAGTGAAAATGTCCAAATTGGGCCCAAAGTGTCAATATTTTGTGTGGCCGCCATTATTTTCCAGCACTGCCTTAACTTTCTTGGGCATGGAGTTCACTAGAACTTCACAGGTTTCCACTGGAGTCCTCTTCCACTCCTCCATGATGACATCACGGAGCTGGTGGATGTTAGAGACCTTGCTCTCCTCCATCTTCCGTTTGAGGATGCCCCACAGATGCTCAATAAGAGACATGGAGACATGCTTGGCCAGTCCATCACCTTTACCCTCAGCTTCTTTAGCAAGGCAGTGGTAGTCTTGGAGTTGTGTTTGGGGTTGTTATCATGTTGAAATAATGCCCTGCGGCCCAGTCTCCGAAGGGAGGGGATCATGATTCATGGTTCCCTCAATGAACTGTTGCTCCCCAGTGCCGGCAGCACTCATGCATCCGCAGACCATGACACTCCCGCCACCACTCCTCACCTGGTTGCCATCACACACGCTTGACACCATCTGAACCAAATCAGTTTATCTTGGTCTCATCAGACCACAGGACATGGTTCCAGTAATCCATGTCCTTTGTCTGCTTGTTATCAGCAAACTGTTTGCGGGCTTTCTTGTGCATCATCTTTAGAAGAGGCTTCCTTCTGGGACAACAGCCATACAGACCAATTTGATGCAGTGTGTAGCTTATGGTCTGAGCACTGACACCCCTTCAACACCCCTTCAACCTCTGCAACAACGCTGGCAGCACTCATACGTCTATTTCCCAAAGACAACCTCTGGATATGACACTGAGCACGTGCACTCAACTTCTTTGGTCGACCATAGCGAGGTCTGTTCTGAGTGGAACCTGTCCTGTTAAACCGCTGTATGGTCTTGGCCACCATGCTGCAGCTCAGTTTCAGGGTCTTGGCAATCTTCTTATAGCCTAGGCCATCTTTATGTAGAGCATCATTTCTTTTTTTCAGATCCTCAGAGAGTTCTTTGCCATGAGGTGCCATGTTGAACATCCAGTGACCAGTATGAGAGAGTGAGAGCGATAACACCAAATTTAACACACCTGCTCCTCATTCACACCTGAGACCTTGTAACACTAATGAGTCACATGACACCTGGGAGGGCTAATTGGGCCCAATTTGGACATTTTTACTTAGGGGTGTACTCACTTTTGTTGCCAGTGGTTTAGACATTAATGGCTGTGTGTTGAGTTATTGTGAGGGAACAGCAAATTTACACTGTTATACAAGCTGTACACTTACTACTTTACATTGTAGCAACGTGTCATTTCTTCAGTGTTGTCACATGAAAAGATAGAATAAAGTATTTACAAAAATGTGAGGGGTGTACTCACTTCTGTGAGATACTGTATATACTGACATGGACTGGGTAATGTGTTAGGAATGTAAGGATGTCCCATCATTTGTTGGAAATGAAAATGATTAACCTACAAAGGACTGAATTCAAAGACACCCCGAAATTGAAAATGAAAAAATTATGCAACAGGCTAGTCCATTTTGCTGAAATTTCATTGCAGCAAACCAAAATGGAACTCAGCAGTTTGTATGTCCCCCATGTGCTTGTATGCATGCTTGACAATGTCGGGGCATGCTCCTAATGAGACGACGGATGATGTCCTGGGGTATTTCCTCCCAGATCTGGACCATGGCACAGCTGAGCTCCTGGTCAGTCTGGGGTGCAACCTGGCGGCGTCGGATGGACCGAAACATGATATCCCAGAGGTGTTCTATTGGATTTAGGTCAGGCGAGCATGGAGGCCATTCAATGGTATCAATTCCTTCATCCTCCAGGAATTAGAAAAATTAATAATAGCGCCTATGGTCAAAATTATATAACTTACTAATAGTGTACCAGCTGCAAAAAATCACCATATATAAAGTGTACCAATAAATAAATAATTTGCGCTAGTAAATGTGTATAAATATATAAATGTATATAAAGAAATCATCAAATCATAAGTCCAGAAAAAAAAATATATATGCCAATACCACAAAAAAATATAAAAAAACTTTTAAGTGCAAAAAACTTTTTTGCAAAAAAAGTGTCTAAATATGAAAAATTTCACCAAAAAACCTTGATAATATAATGGCAGATCATCCATAAATATATCTTCAAAAACGGAAACTCTGCAACACACCGATCCTCATCGATCGAAATAACAGGATGAAAAACTTTGTAGTTAATCGAAAATCCACTTCTCCAATAGATAAAGGACCACCTTCAAACGTATCCATGGGGGGAAATGCCAAGCAATCGAGAGAAACAGAAAGACAAAATCCGCTCCATGAGGACGTCGATGACGAAACGCGTAGGGCGGAGCTTGATTGATGTGACGTCATTACGTTTTTGGCTGCCAGCTACTGCGCATGTGCTGAGTAGCCAGGCTCGTTTATGTGATTGCTGTTATGCTGTTGATGCTGGTGTCGGCTGGGACACCTCTTGAGTAAGTGCAATGAGTACCTAATAAAGGAATTGGTTTTTATAATATTGCACCATGAAGTCTTTCTGTTTCTCTCGAGTGCTTGGCATTTCCCCCCATGGATACGTTTGAAGGTGGTCCTTTATCTATTGGAGAAGTGGATTTTCGATTAACTACAAAGTTTTTCATCCTGTTATTTCGATCGATGAGGATCGGTGTGTTGCAGAGTTTCCGTTTTTGAAGATATATTTATGGATGATCTGCCATTATATTATCAAGGTTTTTTGGTGAAATTTTTCATATTTAGACACTTTTTTTGCACAAAAGTTTTTTGCACTTAAAAGTTTTTTTATATTTTTTTGTGGTATTGGCATATATATATTTTTTTCTGGACTTATGATTTGATGATTTCTTTATATACATTTATATATTTATACATATTTACTAGCGCAAATTATTTATTTATTGGTATCCTCCAGGAATTGCCTGCATAGTCTCGCCACATGAGGCCGGGCATTGTCGTGCCGCAGGAGGAACCCAGGACCTACTGCACCAGTGTAGGGTCTGACAATGGGTCCAAGGATTTCATCCCGATACCTAATGGCAGTCAGGGTGCCATTGTCTTGCCTGTAGAGGACTGTGCATCCCTCCATGGATATGCCTCCCCAGACAATCACTGACCCACCACCAAAAGGGTCATGCTGAACGATGTTACAGGCAGCATAATGTTCTCCATGGCTTCTGTAGACCCTTTCACGTCTGTCACATGTGATCAGGGTGAACCTGCTCTCATCTGCGAGAAGCACAGGACACCAGTGGCGAACCTGCCACTTCTGTTCCATGGCAAATACCAATCGAGTTCTATGGTGCTGGGCAGTGAGCACAGGGCCACTAGAGGATGTCAAGCCACCAACATGAAGTCTGTTTCTGATTGTTTGGTCAGAGACATTCACACCAGTGGCCTGCTGGAGTTCATTTTGTAGGGCTCTGGCAGTGCTCATCCTGTTCCTCCTTGCACAAAGGAGTAGATACAGGTCCTGCTGATGGGTTAAGGACCTTCTATGGGCCTGTCCAGCTTTCCTAGAGTAACTGCTTGTCTCCTGGAATCTCCTCCATGCTCTTGAGACTGTGCTGGGAGACACAGCAAACCTTCTGGCAATGACACATATTGATGTGCCACCCTGGAGGAGTTGGACTACCTGTGCAACCTCTGTAGGGTCTAGGTATTGCCTAATGCTACCAGTAATGACACTGACCCTAGCCAAATGCAAAACTAGTGAAAAGCAGTCAGAAAAGATGAACAGGGAAAAAACGTCAGTGGCCTCCACCTGTAAAACCATTCCTGTTTTTGGGGTTGTCTCATTGTTGCCCATCTAGTGTACCTGTTGTTGATTTCATTAACACCAAAGCAGCTGAAACTGACTAACAGCCAACTCTGCTTCTTAACTGACCAGATCAACATCCCAGGAGTTTAATTGACTTGATGCTGCTATACTCTGATTATTTTTTTTGAGCAGTGTATAATATATATACACACTGGTGACAGAAGTATATCTGCCCGCTTGTTGTGATCAGTCAGGGCCAGGACTGAGCGAAGCTAAAAGGGAGGGCCAGCATGACTGGGGCTTGCAGATGAGGCAGAGAATGGATTGGGCTGGGAGTATATTCAGGAGGTGGGGGTGTATAAGGGCTCCAGATATGACCAGAGGTGTGTGGACCGACACAGGGAAACACAGACTTCAGGTATAGCGTGTAACACAATATAATTTATTAAAGGCAATACAAACATAAACGCAGTGCAAACAACCAAACTTAACACTTACATAAATATGTACAACCAGGTGCAATAAACCTTAAAGTAATAGGTACCAGTGCAGTCAGGGCTGGAGAGGTGGAGCAGTCAGGCAGGCCGAGCCCACAGCACGGATTTCCTCAGGGTGCGGGGTCTAAGTTCCAGCCTGCTATTCACCAGGGCCCCTGATGGTGGGGATGGACTTGGTGCAGACTGGAACCAGGACGCGACCCCTGAGTGCGTCCGGCTGTGGTAGAGAGTACTGGCAGGGGAGTGCAGGAACGGAGTCTGATGGGAAGAGGCAGGCAGACTTACTAAAGGTGATCCGTGCAGGATGGATGGATCGTCGGGTGAAGTAAGTGTAGTCAGACAGGCCGGTCGGTATTGTGCGGGCAGCGTGGTACAGGAGGAGCAAGCAGAGAATGGTCGGGGTCACAAGCCAGGTTCAGCAGGTAGCGGGCAGCGCAGTACCGAGGATCAGGCAGAAGGATGGTCAGGCAAGCCAGGGGTTCAACAGGAGACGGTCAGCAGAGGTCAGGATCAAAGCAGGGTCAGCAACGAGGCAGGAACACAGGATACCAGGTACAGGGGCTCATGGGAAACATACACCAAGGCCCTGATCACAGGCCTGGTCATTCCTTAAATACACCTCCTGCAATCAGCCCCAGGTGTTGGTACTGCAGCCCACACGGCAGGTGAGTCCCACCACCAGTGCTGAGTCCATTCCTGACAGTGTGGTTACTCACCTGATTGGAGTAAGCGAGCTTGAGGGTGGTCTTGCTAGGATGAGGAGAGGGGTTGGGACTTGTCAGAGGTCAGTCAGAGCTTGTGCCAGCACGGGTGTGGTTTCTCCCGCCCTCCCTTTCTGTAGCTTTTTGTTGTTTTGTTTTGTGTTTTGTTTGCTTTGGTTATTGGTTTAGTCCTTTTGTGTTTGTCCTGTTGTTTGTTTTGTGTGAGTTCCTTGATTTTGTTTTCTTTTCTTGATCAGCATTTGGTGTCCTGTGGTGTTTGTCTGGTTTTCTGTTTTGTCATGGCAGCCGGCAGGGGTCGCTGGGTCTTTGAAGGCGGTGCTGGAGTGATAATTTGGTGGATTATGGGTTGGGCCCATCGTAGGTATGGGCGTTCCTTCCCAATTATAAGGTCATGTTGGTAATGTGGGAGTTTATTGGCTGAATCTGGGACTACTTAACTATTGTATTGTCCCAGAGGTGGTGTAGTAGCAGCTGGGGGCCTTTTCATTGGGTGTCAGATACAGCCGAGTTATTGAAATGAGGAACAGTGCCTTCGAAGACCTTGGACCCGGTTGGGATCATTACTAGCAGTTATTATTTGATTGTACTGTAAGAAGTGTTATGTAAGAGTTTTGTTAAATAAATGGGCTGCTCTGGCCAGTTTTACACCAAAAGGAGAGTTGTGTGGATATTTAGGTGGGTAGGTTGAAGGGGTGGTTGTTTTATGGATTAGGTGGTAAGTATTAGCCTCGATATACTGCATGTCCCTCAGTCATGTGTTGGGTTGCATTTTAGAGGGCAGTATAGCACTAGTTGGAAGGGGTTCAAGAGACGATCCTGCCCCATCTGCTTTTTTTAAAAATTTCAAGGGGTATTTTGTTTAAAATACTGCAAGACAACTGCGAGCCAAGTGTTTGCAGTACATTCCCAATAAGCACAAAAGGAAAGTTTGTCAGGCAGTGCCACCTATCAAACTCTGCAGGCTAAGTCAAATTTTCTATGGCATGTATACAGCCCTATCTAGCTGTAATGCTAGAATATAGGTAAGTGGCTGGGAATGGTAAAACTGTGGCTCAACCACCTGCTTTTACTGCAAACCCCTTACCAAGCCACCTGTGTGAATGAGCCCTAACTCATTCAGTTTATTACTGTATTTCTCAGACTTTCCTTTGAGCTTTTTGCAATACACTCCTATGGCGCACATAAAGCAAAAAATATAAAAGCACAAAAGAAAAGTCTTCTAAACTCTGTAAACAAATGCAACATACCTAAAACTGTAAAGCAGTAACGAAATACAAGCGTAACTATGGCTGTAAAGGATAAAGTCCACTGTAAAGAACAAAGAGGATCTAGGTTAAACGTCCATAGGATAGACTTTGAATATACGTTATGTTGACAATTCACCTCATGACTCCACATATATTTTGGCATTATCTATGCCACTGATAACTTAAAAGCGCTCGCGTTACATACAGTTTGTTGCACTGATGGTAATAGTCTTCACAATGTCATAATTAAAGGGGAAGTGTGGGCATTGAAAATAGAAGACATTCATACTCCCCTCCTTACTACAGCTGTCCCCTGCCAGCTCTAAGCCTGAGAAGTGAGCAATCACAAGACCGCTGATCGTTCAGTTTTCAGTCTTCCCAGAGCAGAGAGAGATGACTGTCAGTCACTGCTCTCTGCTCTGCCCGTCCTGTGTTCACTGGAGTGCCAAGTTGGTAGGGGGTGGGAACAACTGGCTCAGGCTCTCAGCAGTGCATTATTGTTGGGATCTTTCCAGAGCCTGAAGCGGCTCTTTGGCGTCAGGCGACATCGGACTTTAGCCCTCTGTCAGCTGATTCTGGGTAACAGGAGAGCACATGTGTTTTGTCAATTAGTAATGTTCTAATTTGTTTTCCAATTATGATTTTAATTGTAATCATGTAAAGAGATCAGAATGAACATGTTCTGCTAGTGTGAGGAAATACCTATTGCAAAGCTGGGTGTATCACATTATTATTGCTTAGATTTTTTACCTAACCACTTGTCATCTGGCCAATGCAAATAAATGGTCAGAGAGTTGTCTTCTGAGGGCAGGAGGCCATTTAAAAATGACCTTCCCTTTGCTGTGCTCATGTACTCCCTTTAGTGCCAGCACAAGCACACCCTGTGATCACAGTGTCCATTGGACAGATCAAAAAACCAGGGTGAAAATGAAATTGGCTTTGTATCACCTGACCACTTTGACCAATCACAGTGATTACACATGTAAACAAAGGCTGCATTCTGCAGCCAGTGATCTGTTTCCTCTGAAACCATCCGGCTGGGAAAGAAAACAGTATTCCTGATCGTTAAACTGGGTACACAGTAGAAGTTTTTTTTTTCATTCAACCCAGCGGACTGAATGAAAAAAAACTGAGAGATCGCCATACTAAGACAATTGATGTTGGTGTGGCCAACTCACCTGCTGTGCCTTTGTGTTCTGACAGGGGGCCATTGGCTGCCAGCACTGATTGGATGCTGGTTCTCCAGCATGCCTATTAACAGAACTAGTCATGAGACTGGCTTCTGTAGAGCAGACAGCTGTACACACGGGCTAAAAGTCAGACATTTCCTGCTGAACCAACCAATTTGCAGCCCTTATGTAGAAGGCTTTTGCCACACCAGTACACAGTGATACCAGATCAGTGCAGCCAACCACATTATCCCTGATCTCTGTTACACCAGTTCAGTGTCACCAGACAAGTGCAGCCAGCAACAGTGTTCCTCATTGCTGCCACACCAGTGCCAGTGCAGCCAGCAACTGAGTCCTGAACACTAGCTACGCTACTGCTGTTTTCATCAGAGGCAGTGTAAGCCAGCAACAGTATTCTGATTGCCCCCACACCAGTACAGTGTTACTAGAGCTTATGTAACACTAGTGGTAGTGTCACGAGAGCCAGTGAAGCCAGCAACATTGATCTGACCACTAAGCAGACCAGTACCAGTGTCAGCAGAGCCAATGTAGGCCAGTGGTGCTGTTTGCAGTGTTGTGGGCACGGAACAGGGGACCCGAGAAACATCAGCTCCTTCAGGAGTATGCGCTACACATAGAAGCTGTACTACAGCTTTTACGAATGACACAGGACCTATGAATAGGGGATGGGCAGATGATTGATAGCTCTGCCCTCTCCGTTCATAGATCCTGTGTCATTCATAGAAGCTGTAGTACAGTTTCTATGAATGGCTATATTAACCCCCGGAGCAATAGAAGATTATGGAGGGGGGGGGTGGGTAGAACAGAGGAAGATTTCTATAAAGACAGGAAGCATCAGCACAAGGGACACATCATACTAACTATTGAGTCATGTCCCTTGTGCTGATTTTTTGTGTTTTGAATTTTAGCTAAACTTAGGCTTTAAGTAACACTCAAAGAAAGCTTTTATCTTTCTCAAAAAAAGTATATTAAATTAATTTGGGTACAGTATAGCATGACCAAGTAATTGTCAAAGTATCAGTGCTAAAAATTGATAAATGGCCGGACAGGAATTGAGTTTATTTTTGGCAGTTTTCAATTGGGGTAATATGAGATACATGGATAGCAGGATGGCTTTATTTAAGTTCTCATGCAAGGAGATACAACATTTAAGGTGTCTCTCTGGGCAAAATATGTAAAATGCAATTTCACTTCGTTCAATACATGCTCTTTTTTCTTGTAAGTTAAACATCAGAAAGTGATAAAGTCTTTAAAGTACTATTGGACCATTCCATATATACTGCTTTCCATCTACTTTGGCGCAGAAAAAAACATTTTAAAGTGACGCTGTGAACACTGGCATCTATTGAAACTTTTTTTTACAATTATATGTTTTTCTTAAACTCTTGGTAATTATAGCAAACACTGAATAACAAACAGTTTTGAACATAACGTAGGACATAAAGTTCCCTTGTTAGGAGAGCTCAGCAATAGATTTATAATGAACAAAAAAATCACATTCAACTATACCCTCCAAAGATACAGTGTCCATAAAATGCAACTTTTTCAATCTAGAATACGGGGAACAAGGGAGAAAAAAAAAGGGAGAAGGAGAGGAAGGGAGGAGTGGAAGGAAGAAATGAAAGAAGAGAGGAAAATAGAACTGTTAAGATATTTGGCTTATTTCCATATGCTACAATGATTTAAAACAGAGGTCATATATCCCCAGAGAACTGCACAAAATGTTACACCATTAGTTGCGGATAGAGTTTGGAGTATCGAAAAATGAGCCAAGGAGACCACATTTTGTAGAATTTTTCGGTTGATCCTTTAGCAATAGCTATAGTTTTTTCCATGTCAGAAATATCTTCCACCAGCTGTAGCCAGTCAACCAATGTAGGAGTTTGTGTAGATTTCCAGTGTCTTGGAATTAAAGACTTGGCTGCGTTTAGGAGGTGTCTAGTGAGTGACTGTTTATATCTTTTCAAAGAGCAATTGGCTATATGGAAAAGACAGCAAGCTGGTGTGAGTGCGATTTTGGTGTCTCTGATGTGAACAATTAGCTTGAATATTTTCTGCAGTACGGCGTTATCAATGGACACTCCGACCAAATGTGTAACATGGTTCCTTGGGCCTGGGCGCATCTCCAGCAGAGGTCGGAATACAGTGGGTACCATAATTTCAGCTTTACAGGGGTAGCATACCAGTTAGTAAGAACTTTATAGGATGTTTCTTGTATTCTAGTACTGATCAAGCATTTTTGAGCAAATAGACAGGCTTGCTCCCATTGCTCATCTGTAAGGTTTAATTGAAGAACCTTCTCCCACTGCATCTGGTCTCTGCGGAGAACTTCCGAGTCTGCATTTTGAATAGGTTCCTTCCAAAGGTTTAAGGATTCAAATGGAGTGAGTGACTGCAAGAAATAATTTTTTTGTGTAGAAGCATAAACATAATTATGCAATCGGCAGTAAATCCAGAAAGAGAGGGGTTGTTGCTGTCCCAATTTCAACTTCAGGGTGTCATATGACTTTAACTTGTTCTTAGATATACAATCAATTATCAAAAGAGGGGTATGTTTGTCTTTAGGCAGTATGATATGCGGGTCCAAACCCGGGGGAAATCTGGGTTTTGTGCGATCGGGGTAAGAGGGCCTGGGGAAGCGGACAGACCATATTCCCTATTTACTCTATGAAAAACATCCAACATAGCTTTTAGAAGAGGATGTTGTTGAATACAACGTGGGTATTTTCCTCTTGGGATCCATGGCAGATGAGCCAGGGGTAAGGGAGTCATAGACTCCTCCAATGATACCCAATCTTTATTTTTCGAGTTGCAATTCCAATCTAGGATTCTAGCCAAGTGCGTTGCATAATAATAGAATTTGAAATTAGGTAAACTTTGCTCTCCTTTGGGTGTAGGCTTGCTTAGGATATTAAGATTGATGTGCGGTCTCCGCCCCATCCAAATAAAAACTCTAAGTATAGCATGCAGTTGTCTAAAGAAACTAGATGGGAAAGCTATGGGCAGATTGTGAAAGAGGTAGAGTATTCTTGATAAAATCGTCATTTTGATAATTGCTGCTCTCCCAAACCATGAAAATGGTTTGAGCGACCACCTTTTCAGATCCTGTCTAACCCCCTCCAATAGTGATTTAAAATTGGTTTGGTATATATTTGTTATTTTGGCGGTGAGAAGAATGCCTAGATATTTAAGCCTGTTAGGTTCTACTTTGAATAAACAGTTAGTGCGAGTCAATTGAAGGGCATCAGGTGCGAGGGTGAGATTAAGGGCCTCTGATTTGGTATAATTGATTTTAAGGTTAGAAATGTATCCAAAACATTGAAACTCTTTAATGAGATTTGATATACTGTATGGGTCTGGGTTAAGAAAAAGAGAAGATTGTCTGCATATGCTGCGATTTTATACACTTTTGGGCCTATCATGAAGCCTCCAATAGAAGGGTTATTGTTAATTGTTCGAATGAAAGGTTCTAAAGTTAAAATGAACAAAAGAGGCGAAAGGGGGCAACCTTGTCTAGTGCCACTGTGGATGTGGACTATGTCAGAAAGGGTGCCATTTATTTTAAGTATTGCTAGTGGGTTATGATAGAGAGCTGATATCCATGATAACATGTGTGGCTTCAGGCCAATATGTCTGCAGGTAGCCATCACGTAGTCCCAAGCGACTCCGTTGAAGGCTTTTTCCGCGTCGGTTGACAGCAAAAGGCCCTCAAGTCCCTCAGAGTGAACATGGTGGATTAAGTTGAGAGCTTTTACATTGTCATGGGCCTCCCTCCCTGGCATAAAGCCCACCTGTTCTAGGCCAATCAATTTTGGCAAGAAGGTCTGTAGCCATGTAGCCATAATTTTTGGCAGCAATTTCAGGTCTACAATCAGTAACGATATTGGTCTATAGTTAGTGCAGTCCGTTGGGTCTTTAGCAGGTTTTGGTATTAGGGCAATATGAACCAAGGTGAAAGAGTCAGGGACTAGATGGGGATCTTTTAGATGGTTCAGGGCCTGTAAGAGAGGAGTCTTAATTAATTATCCAAAAGTTCTATAGTAAAGGGTGGTGGATCCATCCGGGCCTGGGCTTCTCCCTGGTTTCAACATTTTGATGGCATTCAAAAGTTCTACTGCTGTTATAGGGCTGTCTAAAGATTCAGGTCAGGTTCAGAAGTCAAGTAGGCTCCCGGGCCCTAGCAGACTTTTCATTTGGAACAGAGCGGGTTAATCCAGAGCCATGTTGTTTCTGGAATCTTCCTTTTTTTCAGGTGGATGTTTTGTCAGCGGCAAATGTGGGGTGTGCAGAGGACTATGAGTCAGCGTGGAAAGACGGAATTCTCGGTACCAATCAGGTAAATCCATTAGATGAAGTTGAAGGGTTTCACAAAAAAATGGTAAATCATCAGGCGTTTTGAGATGTAGCTGTTTTCCATTAAGGGTCACAGAGAGCGCAAACGGGAATTTATACTTGAGACCCTTTTCTCTTAAGAGCTCTAGCAAAGGGCATAGAGCTCTACGCGGTTACACAGTGTGATAGGTGATAAGTCCTGGTGTTCGTTAAAGGTGATGAGCTCATTCTGTCTCGCCTGTTTCAGAAGCTCCTCTTTTATCTTGTATTCATTAAACAACAGACTATATCTCTTGGTGGTGCGTCTACAATGAGTTTTGGCCTTAAAGCCCTGTGAGCCCTTTCGAATTCAATCAGGGTGTCTGTTGCTCTCTCTAGTAGATTGTTGAATATAGATGTCAGGGCTGAGTCTGGAATGACTGACTCAGGAAGGTCCCTTATCCGAATATTATGCCTCTGACCCCTAATATCGAGGTCTTCTAACTGCCGGTTCACAGTAATCAGTTGTGCAGTGTGTGTATCTGAGGCTGTTTACAATTGTGCTATGGCTCTCTCTCCTATGACCTGCTTTCTCTATCCTCGCCATATTCTCAGTAAGGGATAGCAAGATCGCTTTAATTTCTGTAATAGCTGAGGAGAAAGTGTTTTTAATGTCAGCTACAAATGCTAACATGCCCAAGAAAGAGAGAGGATGGTCTGATGAGTCAGAGCTTCTTACCATATCCTCCGAGGTGGATTGTGATACGTCACTGTAGTCGTCCTCATGTCTGGCCGGCGCCATCTTGGCTGCAGGCTCTCCATGGCCCGTCCATGTCTGCGTTTTAAAGATGTCCGGAATGTTACGGGCACCTGAGGCGGCAGACAGGCTGCATGACCGAGTCCCAGAATGGTGGCGGGTAGATGTGCCCATGTTCGTGCTATGGTAGACAAGTAAATCAGCTTAGTAGCTGCAGGTTTGGTGTAGCTCCTTCACCGTGCTGCCATCCACGCTGCATGCCAAACCACGCCCCCGTATCTATTGAGACTTGGTACCTATTGTGTCTGCATGCATATTTACATACCTTACAGAGCACCCCCAGAGCCCCAAAAGCCACAGGTGTGCTGTCCCTTTTAAATTGAAATAACAGTTATATGTGCAAATTTGACAATACTAATCAGTCATGAATACATGTGTAAAAAATAGCAATTTATAAATGAACGAATAAAGTGATAAAAATGCAAACAAACTCATAAATCTGCACCATCTCATAAGCAGTGAAAGTGCAATTGATCAGTAAATCACCAAACAAAAATCCACTTGTCTCCAGAAGCTTTTACCCCCCTTGTGATCAGGCCATTATTTGCTATTTAGCACTGTGCTATTTTAACTGGCAGTTGCACAGTCATGCAACTCTGTACACAAATTAAATTTATATAATTTTTTTCCCACACAAATAGACATTTCTTGGTCAACACAGGATTTTTTATTATATAGTAAACAAAAAAGACCAACATTTTTGAATTTTTTTTTTAATTTCTGCTATAGAACCTATCCAATTAAAAAAAAATACAGTTTCTTCATAAATTTAGGACAAAATGTATTCTGCTACATGTAAAAAAAATCCCAATAGGTGTATGGTAATCTGCAAATTATGGTATATGCCAAGGGTACTGAATCAAAATTCACGGAAGTCCAGTTGGTAACATTTTTTTCTGCAGAGGTCCGAATCTTATTTTTCTTCTATTACTCAGGTCTTTCACATCACAGCCCCCCTTACATTACAACTCCCTTTCACATCAGAGCCCCCCAACATTATAGCCCCGCTTACATCTCAGCTCCCGTTCACATCAGAGTCCCTCCTTGACATCACAGTCTCCCTTGCAATCACAACCCCCCACATCACAGCTCCCTCCCTCCTGACATCACAGACCCTGCATATCACAGCTCTCTTCTTTCACATCACAGATCCCCATATCACCGCTCCCCCTCTAACTCACAGTTTCCCCATATCACAGCTCTCCTCACATCACAGCCCCCCATATCACAGCTCTCCTCACATCACAGCCCCCCATATCACAGCTCTCCTCACATCACAGCCCCCCAGTATTACAGCTCCCCCTCTCACATCACAATTCCCCCCTATCACAGCACCCCATATCACAGCTCCCCCCTCTAGCAGGCCCACTCCATTTCACAGCTCCCCCCTCTCAAGTCACAGCCCCCCATATCACAGCTTCCTCCACTTCATAGCCTCCATTATCACAGCTCCCCCTCTCACAGCTTCCCCCTCTCACTTCACAGCCCCCCATATCACAGCTCCTCCCTCTCACTTCACAGCTCCCCCTATATCACAGCTCCCCCTCTCACATCACAACTCCCCTCTATCAGAGCATCCCCTCTACCACAGCTCTCTTACAGCTCCCACTCTCACATCACAACTCCCCTCTATCAGAGCCTCGCCTCTACCACAGCTCTCTTACAGCTCCCACTCTCACATCACAACTCCCCTCTATCAGAGCCTCCCCTCTACCACAGCTCTCTTACTTACAGCTCCCCCTCTCACATCACAACTCCCCTCTATCAGAGCCTCCCCTCTACCACAGCTCTCTTACGGGTAGATGGAAGCTCCCCCTCTCACATCACAACTCCCCTCTATCAGAGCCTCCCCTCTACCACAGCTCTCTAACTTACAGCTCCCCCTCTCACATTGCAACTCCCCTCTATCAGAGCATCCCCTCTACCACAGCTCTCTTACAGCTCCCACTCTCACATCACAACTCCCCTCTATCAGAGCCTCCCCTCTACCACAGCTCTCTAACTTACAGCTCCCCCTCTCACATCACAACTCCCCTCTATCAGAGCCTCCCCTCTACCACAGCTCTCTTACTTACAGCTCCCCCTCTCACATCACAACTCCCCTCTATCAGAGCCTCCCATCTACCACAGCTCTCTTACTTACAGCTCCCCCTCTCACATCACAATTCCCCTCTATCAGAGCCTCCCCTCTACCACAGCTCTCTTATGGGTAGATGGAAGCTCCCCCTCTCACATCACAACTCCCCTCTATCAGAGCCTCCCCTCTACCACAGCTCTCTAACTTACAGCTCCCCCTCTCACATCACAACTCCCCTCTATCAGAGCCTCCCCTCTACCACAGCTCTCTTACTTACAGCTCCCCCTCTCACATCACAACTCCCCTCTATCAGAGCCTCCCCTCTACCACAGCTCTCTTACTTACAGCTCCCCCTCTCACATCACAACTCCCCTCTATCAGAGCCTCCCATCTACCACAGCTCTCTTACTTACAGCTCCCCCTCTCACATCACAATTCCCCTCTATCAGAGCCTCCCCTCTACCACAGCTCTCTTATGGGTAGATGGAAGCTCCCCCTCTCACATCACAACTCCCCTCTATCAGAGCCTCCCCTCTACCACAGCTCTCTAACTTACAGCTCCCCCTCTCACATCACAACTCCCCTCTATCAGAGCCTCCCCTCTACCACAGCTCTCTTACTTACAGCTCCCCCTCTCACATCACAACTCCCCTCTATCAGAGCCTCCCATCTACCACAGCTCTCTTACTTACAGCTCCCCCTCTCACATCACAACTCCCCTCTATTAGAGCCTCCCCTCTACCACAGCTCTCTTACTTACAGCTCCCCCTCTCACATCACAACTCCCCTCTATCAGAGCCTCCCCTCTACCACAGCTCTCTTACTTACAGCTCCCCCTCTCACATCACAACTCCCCTCTATCAGAGCCTCCCCTCTACCACAGCTCTCTTATGGGTAGATGGAAGCTCCCCCTCTCACATCACAACTCCCCTCTATCAGAGCCTCCCCTCTACCACAGCTCTCTTACTTACAGCTCCCCCTCTCACATCACAACTCCCCTCTATCAGAGCCTCCCCTCTACCACAGCTCTCTAACTTACAGCTCCCCCTCTCACATCACAACTCCCCTCTATCAGAGCCTCCCCTCTACCACAGCTCTCTAACTTACAGCTCCCCCTCTCACATCACAACTCCCCTCTATCAGAGCCTCCCCTCTACCACAGCTCTCTTACTTACAGCTCCCCCTCTCACATCACAACTCCCCTCTATCAGAGCCTCCCCTCTACCACAGCTCTCTTACTTACAGCTCCCCCTCTCACATCACAACTCCCCTCTATCAGAGCCTCCCATCTACCACAGCTCTCTTACTTACAGCTCCCCCTCTCACATCACAATTCCCCTCTATCAGAGCCTCCCCTCTACCACAGCTCTCTTATGGGTAGATGGAAGCTCCCCCTCTCACATCACAACTCCCCTCTATCAGAGCCTCCCCTCTACCACAGCTCTCTAACTTACAGCTCCCCCTCTCACATCACAACTCCCCTCTATCAGAGCCTCCCCTCTACCACAGCTCTCTTACTTACAGCTCCCCCTCTCACATCACAACTCCCCTCTATCAGAGCCTCCCATCTACCACAGCTCTCTTACTTACAGCTCCCCCTCTCACATCACAACTCCCCTCTATTAGAGCCTCCCCTCTACCACAGCTCTCTTACTTACAGCTCCCCCTCTCACATCACAACTCCCCTCTATCAGAGCCTCCCCTCTACCACAGCTCTCTTACTTACAGCTCCCCCTCTCACATCACAACTCCCCTCTATCAGAGCCTCCCCTCTACCACAGCTCTCTTATGGGTAGATGGAAGCTCCCCCTCTCACATCACAACTCCCCTCTATCAGAGCCTCCCCTCTACCACAGCTCTCTTACTTACAGCTCCCCCTCTCACATCACAACTCCCCTCTATCAGAGCCTCCCCTCTACCACAGCTCTCTTACTTACAGCATGAAGGTAAAAAACCTTGAGCCTTTACAATCACTTTAAAGTGGTACTAAACCTGAAACCAAAAATGAGTTAATACACCTTACTAATCATTAGATGTGGTGGCTGCATTAGATTTATTTTAGGCCTTTTCCCCTGTGTTTTTACCTGGTGATCTGGACAGTAACACACCTCCTGTATTAGAGTGGATGAATGAGCACAGAAAGCACAGCAGACAGCAGCATTTTCAGTTTGGGGGAGAGGAGTGTTAAATATACTAGCAGATTTAGATTCATTGATAGATTGAAGCCAACTCCAGCTAACACTTTATAAGCAGTTACAGCAAACAGGGTTTTTCCTTTTAGGATAAAGGTTTTACATAAATAAAGGCTGATTATTGTAAGATTGCAATGGTTTGTCTCACCCCTGTAAATGAATACATGTGAAAGAGAGCTTGTTCTTTTGAAAAACCACAGACTTTCAGGATTGCCAGATGACAGTGATAGAAAGAAACCCTAAGGACTTATTTACACTTGCTTCTACTTTAACATACATTAAAGCACCTACCGTTTCAACATGCTTTTTTAATATGTCTTTGACGCTTCTGTGATGCTTCAAATGTGCTTGAAGCTATAATGAAGCCTTGCAAATGCCCAGTGCGTGTGCTCAATGGTACCCTCATTCAGCAGATCCCCAGCCTATTAGTACCCTCATTTAGCAGATCCCTTGCTCAGTAGTACCCCCAGCTCTGCTGATTCCCCACTCAGTAGTACCCCCGGCTTTGCTGATCCCCCGCTCAGTAGTAACCCCCAGCTCTGATGATCCCTCGCTCAGTAGTTCCCCCACAGCTCTGCTGATCCCCCGCATGGTAGGATCCCCCAGCTCTGCTGATCCCCCACTCAATAGCACCCCCAACTCTGCTTATCCCCTGCTCAGTAGTAACCCCCAGCTGTGCTGATTCCCCACTCAGTAGTAGACCCCAGGTCTGTAAATCCCTCACTCAGTAGTAATCCCCAGCTATGCTGATCCTCTGGTTTGCTGATCCTACTCTCTCTCTGGTCCCCACTCACCTCCCTCTATATTGCTCCCATGCTGCATACTACATGTGACATGGCTAGTTTCTCCCAGCTCTGCTGATCCTCTCCCGCTCAGTGCTCTCTCTCCGGTCCCTGCTCACTTTCTGCTATAGCGTTCCCATGTTGTGTGGCATCTGCTAGTTGCTCCGGTCTGAACCCCACTCACTTTCTTGCTGCTCCGCTCTGCATACCAGATGTGATGTCTGCACTAGACACATCCAGAATATAAAGACATGAACTGGAAGTGGCTACTAATGGCATCTTTCCATTGGTTTTCCAGTGCATCCTGGGATATCTTATTCCTGCAAACACCCCCCCCCCCCAAAAAAAAGTACATTTCTAAATTGTGCTTTCGTCTGTCTTTACATTAACCTCCTATATTTTTGCTTAAAGCAAGGTATACTCACCAATCCAAACTCAGTTATGAAGTTTACCCTTAGTACATTGCAGTGCTGGCTGATGTCAGAGTTTCCTGAGTAGATGATGGCTGGTAATGCAGCTGCTCATGGTCCATCATGGTCACATTTGAGCAAAGACATTGATGAAGCAGAGAGGTGGAAAGGTAGAACGGGGAAGCTCTTTACTCCTTTAAACAGAGTCCGGGGGGGGGGGGGTGCAATGGCATTTGTGGGGGCAGTTGGTGATGGAATATTTACAGAGTTGGTCTTCCGCACTGTAATATAAAGGGGACTGCACTGTAAACACTGTAAAGGGGCACTGTATTGATTAGTAGCCTTTATATCGCAGTAGCCTTTATATCACAGTGCCCCTAGAAATCTAATCACAGTGCCCCCTATATATTCAAAGAGATGGCCCAATCCAGCAAAAAGAAATCCCCATCCAGCAAAGAGACATTCCCATCCCGCAAAGAGATATCCCAATCCACAAAGAGACGGAATGTCTCTTTGCTGGATAGGAATGTCTCTTTGATGGCTGGGGATGTCCCTTCTTGGACTGGGCTGTCTCTTTGCTGGATTGGGATGTCTCTTTGCTGGACCCAACTGAGCAAAGAGACATCCCTGTCCAACAAAGAGACATCCCTGTCCAGCAAAGAGACATCCCTGTCCAGCAAAGAGACAGCCTGTCCAGCAAAGAGACAGCTCAATCAGCAAAGAGACAGCCCATCCAGCAAAGTGACAGCCGTCCAACAAAGAGACAGCCCAATCCACTGCCGCTACAGACCTGTCACATTGTTCCCACCAGTGAAGGAGAGAGGCTGCCGTTGTCCCTTCAGTGCGGCTCTGTGCAGCGGCCGGCCGAGGAGGTGTCTGCATGTCAGCGGCACTTCCTGCTCTTTACTGGAGACGTCACTGCCGCTCCTCCAAGAGCAATTCACACCTGAGGCAAATGGGAATGTTTGCAATTACTGGGAGACTCAGTAGGGTTCCCTGCAATTAGCTGCAGGCAGGAAGGCCCATTTAAAGATAATGGGAGGCTGTCAGCTCCCTCAGCTTTTCCTTTTGCTGCCTGCATGTTATGCAGCGATTACCTGCAGAAGATCAGCCCTGCATGCAGCTACTTGCAGGGAACTCTGCTGATTCTCCAATGGATAATTGGCAAACGGCCCCATTCACAACTGTGAGTGGGGCCTTACAACAGTAGAAAACTGTAAGGTCAGAACCTCGCTGTCTTGACTGACAGGAATGTCTGATTGGTATTGTACACACCCATCATTGCCCCTCCACAAACTGCATAATATAAATAACAAATACAATTTATAAAATACCAAAAATATAGGTGTGGAAAAGTTTTAACCTCGGCCCTTTAATGGGGTTTAAAGTTAACTATTTTGTGGCTCCGACATACATAAACTAAACTGAGAGCCAGTTCACACCACAAAAACGCACTCCGGATGCGTTCCAGGTGTGTATTTGCTTACAGTTCACACCACAAAAACGTGCTCTGGATGTGCTTCTGCATGCACATTATTAATGTGTTTTCAATACGTTCTGGTGAGTTTTTCCCACTTTGTTTTTTTCTTTTTTTCCCAAGGTTTCCTGTTTTTTTTTTTTTTTGCTGTAATGCATTTTGGTGTATTTTTGATGTGTTCCAGTACAAGTCAATGCAGAAAAAATGCAATATGTCCTCATTTTTTTGTCTGCACTGAAACGCACTGCACTGGTGTGTTCTAGGCCAATGGAACCCATATAACCTACTGTCCATGCATTTTTGATTCAGAAAAAAACATTGGACTGCATCTGATGTGAACCGGCCCTCAATCTTTGTATTTAACCTAAAAATGATGAAACTGTTCAATGAAGAGACATTATGGTTCTACCCAGTCAAGAGCTCCAGGAGATGTTCTCTATCCTCTGCTCCGACCTAGACTGTCTGTTGGATTGAGGAATCCCTAAACAAAAGAACTCTCGGAGGTGAGACAGCAGATCTCTCAGTGGACTCCAGGGTCTTGAACTTGGGATCCTTCAGCTCTAAAATGGAACACAGGCTAACTGCCCTTGAGGCTACCAGCTCACACACTCAAATGTTGATACAGCTCTGACTTAAAATAGATGACACTGAGAACTGTAGCCAGTGAAATAATGTTGTTAACTGTGGACTCCTCCAAGCCACCAAAGGAACGGATCTCAGGAACACTGTGCAAGCTATCCTCAACATCCTTTTAGACAGGGACATCTCCACCCCCATCAAACTGAATTGGGTACACAGTGCGTCGGGTCAAAGGAAGTTTCGAGAGAACAGCTCCCATTCTCTGCAGAATTCTTTTTTTTTTGTGCTCAAAGAGGAAATGCTCAAGATGGCCTGGAATAAAAAAATGGTTGAGGTTGATGGTGCTACTATTATGTTCTTCCCGGACCTCTCACCACATACTCTCACCATGCGGAGATGTCCCTGCAACAACTAGGCGCTTATAACACTACTTACCATTGGGGCCACCATTTGCACCTGCAGGTGAGAAAAACAGGGAGACTGTTTACCCTTTAGATGTAATCAACTGCACATGTGCTGATTTTACCCACTCCTAACTAATGCTGGATTCACTGCACAGCTCTAGCAATCAAGATGACCACCCTATCCCATTTGCTTTAGCTATTCCAGACTCTGCCATTATATATTCCCAGTTTATTCTTGAAATAACTGTGAGTGAGTTTGGGAAATTCTTATGGGCAGGCAAGGCTCTTGGGATAATGAGCAACTCCTGATGAGACCCAAACCCCTAGGTGGTATTGTCTTACTTAATGTTTTTAAATATCATAGGGCAACGCAATGGCAAGTATTCTGAACTGGTATAATCTGACCATGGACAAACGGTGGGTGCACTTCGAACAGTCCTTTTTAGACTGTATTCTTGGATGAGAAATTCCACGTCAACTGACTAACCACCCGACCATCGAGGTGACGCTGACAGTTGATAAAACCACTTAAAATTCTCACACTTCATTTCCTCTACTGAAAAGAGCAATTTTACATTTTAGCTATTGGCTCAGTGATTGATACATATATTGTTTTTTCAGTAATGAAAACAGATGTAAAAAAAAATAAAAATAAAATGCATTGTTTCTAGTTTAACCAGTGTCTGTTTTAAAACAAGTGTTCTTGTCAAGAAAAAGTGCACATTTTATTCTATAATTTCTCCTGTGTATCACAATTCTATTTTGTTTCTGTTACAAAGTGTAGCAAAGTTGTTTAGAAATTAAATAAAAATGTTGCGCTTTTTTTAGTGCATCACTAAAAAAATTAAATGTCAAACGAATAAACCTGAAAAAAAGTTTAACTATTGTAAAATATAGAAATAAAAAAAAATAATTAAAAAGAAATAATGGATAAGGAGTTGAAGGGGGAAGGAGTTAGTTAAAGGCTATACTCTGTAGGGAGCATGGATCTGTGTTTATTCCAAGCATCAAATACACATAAAACTAGTAACAGAATCACTTCATTGTATCTCTTCTTGATGACAGACACAGTTCTGAGTGTATTTTTTTCATGAGAGCCAAAAGACTTGTTCCTGTGTAAATACAACGAATCCTGGCTATTTCCTGTAAATGGCGCTGGAGAGCTGCGAGAGAGGAAAGCTGGGCGATACTACAAACACAAGAGGACAGGTAGAAAGGGATTTTTTTTTTGGCAAACTCAAGCGGAAAAGACTGCCCTAGGCCTTCCTTGTAATTGTTATGTGTAGAATGCCTAATGTCCTTGAGTCAATAAAGTGTATGTAAAACCTAAGCTTTTTTTTTTTAGATGTATTTGTATTTCAGGTACTTATATAGCGTGGTCAATTTACGCAGCGCTTTACACATATATATATTGAACATTCACATCGGTCCCTAACACTCAAGAGGTGTACAATCTAAGGTCCCTCACTCACATTCATACATACACATATATTAGGGCCAATTTAGACAGGATCCAATTAACCTACCAGCATGTCTTTGGAGTGTGGGAGGAAACCAGAGCACCCGGAGGAAACCCACGCAAGCACAGGGAGAACATGCAAACTCCATGCAGGAGGCGCCATGGTCGGGAATCGAACCCATGACCCATTTACTGCAAGGCAGACGTGCTAACCACTAAGCCACTGTGGGGTAAAAGGGAAAGGGTAAAACCCCATAACTTCCCCTTAGCTTCATAAAAATAGTAGAAGCTCTCTTTATTAGATACCATACACCATGAGGAACCATAACCTTGAGAAAATCTTATATCTGATTTTTTATAAAAAATTAGACAAAAAGAGTTTAGATCCATTTCCACATTTAACCCAAATTCAAAACATAAAAAAGGAGTATAAATATAATTACCTCTTGAGGCACTTTTATCATTACCATAATAGAGATGCCAAGCAATTACAATTTTGTGCAAGAGAA
The DNA here is from genome assembly GCF_062004578.1 of Staurois parvus. Taxonomy (NCBI): domain Eukaryota; kingdom Metazoa; phylum Chordata; class Amphibia; order Anura; family Ranidae; genus Staurois; species Staurois parvus. The sequence continues at coordinate 3,449,144 of NW_028317849.1, forward strand.
ACTATTAGTCCTGGTTCACATAAATGCAGCCCACATGGAAACCTTGGTTCCCCGGACCGGTTGCGTTTTCCAGTGCAGGTGGCGTGCCATTAGAACTAATGGCACCCGCCCGCGGGTCCGCTTATCTCTGTGCGGGTGGTGCGGCTGCACGGATTTTCGTGCGGATCCGCAGCGGCACCACCCGCACAGATGTGAACCTAGCCTTAGTGGTCATTGGAGAGGTTAGAATAAATGAGGGAAATCTCACGTAACAAAATGAAATGAGTTTATGAGCTTGATTGTATGCATCTAAGGGGTAAAATGTTTAACTGATTTTGGTTATTTTTATTTATTTTGTTAATTTCTATATTTTATTTATTATTTATTTCAGGTACTTATATAGCGCCGTCAATTTATGCAGCGCTTTAGATATATATTGTACGTTCACATCAGTCCCTAACCCTCAAGGGGCGTACAATCTAAGGTCCCTAACTCACATTCATATATACACATACTAGGGCTAATGTAGACAGGAGCCAATCCACCTCTCAGCATGTCTTTGGAGTATGGGAAGAAACTGGAGTACCCAGAGGAAACCCATGCAGGCACAGGGAGAACATGCAAATTCCATCCAGGCAGGTGGCGCCATGGTTTGGATTCGAACCAATGACCCTAGTACTGCCAGGCAGAAGTGATAACCACTTAGCCACTGTATATAAGTGTAGCCCTGTTTTGGGGGGGGGGGTTATGTGAAATGGCCCACACCAAACAAGCTATGGCGCTAACCTGTATATGAGTAGGCAATCCTGAGCCTTCGCTATATGGAAGAGGGGGTTGTGATAATACAAATGGCAGTGCCTCCACCTAGAATAGGGATCCTGCAATTGAGGAGACTCACCCTTTTCTAGGAATGTAACAGGTAGACAACTTAAAGTAACTATACATAGCAGTATTAATGCACCCAGCTTATATTTCTAACCTGAAAACATGTCGCCACACCTGTATGAGATTAATGCAGTTTATATAAAGCAGCCACATAAAACAGGATGCATAAGAATAACATTCAGGAATTACAATTTACCATAAATTGGGAGGTTGCAATTATACCCGGGTATATGTGCATGTAGTATACAGAATACCTCCTTCTAGGAGTTATAGCGCAGTCCGGTTGCAGGGGCCCCTGGAGAGGTGAGAGTCAAAAAGATGCACGCTTCCACTTTAGATGCTGTGATGGCGTCCAAGTAACACGTTCTATGTGGATGAATGCACTGCTTGTCTGACGATCAGTGATGCATCACCTAAAAGGATAAAATGCTCTATCTATCCTCACTCTTAGTCCCTATCCCTAAACTGGGCTGTCACTGCAACCGGGCCTCTATCTGTCTAAGTGGCCGTCGGATGCCTAACCTACCTCTAGCCTAATCTATCCAACGCTCCCTATGCTAATCCTAGCTAAAGAGAGATCCAGACCAATAAGGATGCTATGGCTTTAAGCAAAGAGGCTGCAAAGATACACTGCAATTAACAGAAAGTTCCCCTGACAGTCTTATGCAGGTGAAAACACTGATCTATATATATATATAGACAACTATAAGGATTCTGCAGTGTGTAAACAGAATAATGATAATGAACCACAAATCTCTCTCTTACAGAGATATTAGGGTTCCTATACAGAAGTTGAAATATAACAGAGGCAGACCTAATCTGCTTCAGTAACAACTAGATAGATAGCAGCCTTGTTAATCTGGATCATTACTCACAGAATCACCATACAGTTCTCCCCAGATACATAGCACATGGCAGGCTGGTACCCTCTGCCTGATACTTCCTAGAAAACAAACTATATAACATCCTGGGGTTTCTTGACCTCCTTGTAGGGGCAGGAAGCACACCTAGGGACTTGTCTGTAATGGGACCTCTATGGTAGTGACTGTTTATGAACGTAAACAAACCACAACTAGTGTATAAAATAACAGTTCCCTACATAAGCCTCTACTGTTTTTATGAAGCTTAGAAAGTCTTTTTTGAGACATTTATTATATATGTTTTATTAGTATTTTTTATGCAGTCTGGGTATGGGTAATTGATCGTTTATTTTTACTTTGTCCACTACAAGGAATTCTGCTTGGTTTTATTAAGCATTTATTCCCATTTCAGTAACTAATATTGTCATATTAAGTGTGTGTGTGCATATATACATATATATATACATATTTGAACTTGGACCCCCTTCAGAACTGCCTTAATTCTTTGTGGCATAGATTCAACAAGGTGTTGGAAACATTCCTCAGAAATTCGGTTCATATTGACATGAGTTCTTGTTGCCTTTCTATCGTCTCGAACCAGTCTGCCCATTCTTCTCTGAAGTGTGACATCAACAAGGCATTTTCATCCAACACAACTGCAGCTCACTGGATATTTTCTCTTTTTTGGATCATTCTCTGTAAATCCTACAGATAGTTGTGGGTGAAAATCCCCATTCTTGAAATACTATCCCCGTTCTTGAAATACCAACAACCATACCACGTTCAAAGTCACTTAAATCTCCTTTCTTCCCCATTCTGATGCTTGGTCTAATGCTCAACTTCAGCAAGTCATCTTCACCACGTCTAGATGTCTAAATGCATTGGGCTGATGCCATGTGATTGGCTGATTAGCAATTTGTGTTACCAAGCAATTAAACAGGTGTACCTAAAAAAGTGGTCGGTGTATGTATGTATATATATATATAGTGATGAACAGAAGTATTTGAACACCCTGCGATTTTGCAAGTTCTCCCACTTAGAAATCATGGAGGGGTGTGAAATTTACATTGTAGGTGCATTCCCACTCTGAGAGACAGAATTAAAAAAAAAATTCAGGAAATCACATTGTATGATTTTTAAAGAATTTATTTGTCTTGCACTGCTGAACATAAGTATTTGAACACCTAAGAAACAGCAAAAATTCTGGCTCTCAAAGACCTGTTACTGTGCCTTTAAAAAGTCCACCTCTACTCCACTCATTAATCTAACTTACTAGCACCTGTCTGAGCTCTTTAATGACACCTATCCATCCCACAGTCAGTCAGACGGCAACTACTACCATGGGCAAGACCATAGAGCTGTCAAAAGACACCAGAGACAAAATTGTGGACCTCCAAAAGACTGGAAAGGCTGAAAATAGCTCAACTGTTGGAGAAATTGTTAGAAAATGGAAGAGGCTAAAGACGACTGTCAGTCTCCCTCGGACTGGGGGTTCCATGCAAGATCTCACCTGGTGGGGTATCACTGATGATAAGAAAGGTGAGGAATCAGCCCAGAACTACAAGGGAGGAGCTGGTCAATGACATGAAGAGAGCTGGGTCCACAGTTTCAAAGGTCACTGTCGGTAGAACACTACGCCGTCATGGTTTCAAATCATGCATTGCACGAAAGGTTCCCCTGCTCAAGTCATCACATGTCCAGGCCCGTCTGAAGTTTGCCAATGACCATCTGGATGATCCAGAGGAGGGTTGGGAGAAAGTCATGTGGTCAGATGAGACCAAAGTAGAACTTTTTGGTCTAAACTTCACTCGTCGTGTTTGGAGGAAAAAGGATGACTTGCATTCCAAGAACACCATCCCTACTGTGAAGCATGGGGGTGGTAACATCATGCTTTGGAGGTGCTTTTCTGCAAAGGGGACAGGACGACTGCACTGTATTAAGGAGAGGATGAATGGGGCCATTTATTGTGAGATTTTGAGCAACAACTTCCTTCCCTCAGTCAGAGCATTGAAGATGGGTCGTGGCTGGGTCTTCCAACATGACAACGACCCGAAGCACACAGCCAGGATAACCAAGGAGTGGCTCCGTAAGAAGCATATCAAGGTTCTGGAGCAGCCTAGCCAGTCTCCAGACCTAAATCCAATAGAACATATTTGGAGGGAGCTGAAACTCCGAGTTGCTCAGCGACAGCCCTGAAACCTGACAGATCTAGAGGAGATCTGTGTGGAGGAGTGGGCCAAAATCCCTGTTGCAGTGTGTGCAAACCTGGTCAAGAACTAAAGGAAACGTTTGACCTCTGTAATTGCAAACAAAGGCTTCTGTACCAAATATTAACACTGATTTTCTCAGGTGTTCAAATACTTATGTTCAGCAGTGCAAGACAAATAAATTCTTTAAAAATCATAGAATGTGATTTCCTGAATTTTTTTTTTAATTCTGTCTCTCAGAGTGGGAATGCACCTACAATGTGAATTTCAGACCCCTCCATGATTTCTAAGTGGGAGAACTTGCAAAATCGCAGGGTGTTCAAATACTTCTGTTCCTCACTGTATGTATATATATATATATATATATATATATATATATAAAAGTTGGTTTGGTTTTATTTTAATTACAGGTGTATGTGTGATATATTAAAGTTTTAAGGGGGTTTTAATGTCATTTACATATTGGTGGGTATGACTGGGGGGGGGGGGGGTTAAAGGGATTTTTGATGTAAGGGAGGAAGTGGTACTAAGGACCACTGAGTTGTCTGATGCAAGTTGTTTCCTGGGGAGGTCCTTGTGGTGAAATGTGTTGAGGGCAGAGGTGATGTCAGATGTCACAAGTAGCCGGAAAGTGATGGGGTCTGTTTTGATCGTCAGCGAATAGGAGCATGTTTTACATAATTTATGTGAGAGTAATATGTTCTTTAACCACTTGACCTCCGTGAAGTTTTACCCCTTCATGTCCAGGGCATTTTTTGCTATTCAGAACTGTGCTACTGGCAATTTTCTTGCAACACTGTACGCAAATTAAATTTGTATATTTTTTTTTCACACAAATAGAGCTTTCTTTTGGTGGTATTTGATCACCCCTGGGTTTTTTTATTTTTTATTATATAAATGAGAAAAAAACCCTATATTTTTTACTTCCTGTTATAAAACGTATCCAATAAAAAAATTTAATTTCTTCATACATTTAGGCCAAAATTTATTCTGCTACATGTCTTTGGTAAAAAAAGATCAAATAATTGTATATTAATTGTTTTTTTTGTGAAAGTTAGAGTCTACAAACTATGAAGTATATATTTGAAAATTGATCAATCCTAATGTTCTGGCTGCCTTTCTTAAGGCCCTTAAAATTCAAGTACAGTACAAATGCCCCCCAAAATCACCCCTCGACTTTTGGAAAGTAGACATTCTGAAGTTTTTAGTAAGAGGCATGGAGAATTTTTTTTAAGTTGTAATTGTGTTCACAATTTTTTTGAAAAATGAATAAAACAAAATTTGTTTTCACTTTTTTTTAACACCTGACCTCTGGATGATTTACCCCTCCTTAATGACCAGGCTATTTTTTGAGATACAGAGCTGCATTAATTTAACTGACAATTGCTCAGTAATGCAACGCTGTACGTAAATGAAATATATGTAATTTTTTCTCCCACAAATAGAGCTTTCCTTCAGTGGTATTGGTCACCTCGGCACTTTTTATTTTTTTGTGCTATAAATGAAAAAACACTTGACATTTAAAAAAATATATATATTTTTTTACTTTCTGCTATAAACCATATCCAATGAAAACATTTAAAACATCACATTTCTTCATAAATGTAGACCAAAATGTATTCTGTTACATATTTTTGGTAAAAAAAATCCCAATAAGTGTATATTGATTGGTCTGCACAAAAGAAATAGCATCTACAAATGGTGGAATATATACTGGAATTTTCTTTTTTTATACTAGTAGTGGCAATGATCAGCGACAAGTGGGACTGCGATATTGCGGTGGACAGTCTGACAGTAACTGACACCAACTGACACTTTGTGGGAACCAGTGACACTAATACAGTGATCAGTGCTAAAAATGTACACTAGATGGTGACAGAGATCCCCCTGCGCTAATATGGAACCTAATTTCTATATGCTGCTAACACCCTATCCTCTACCTATAAGTGGACAAATATAAGTGATAAAATATAATAGTGGTGTAGCGCTGATAACTAAATATGCAAACTCCACAATAATAAGATAAAAAACATAAATCACATAACTGAATGAATATAAATATATAAGTGATAGATCTTTCAAGATCTAGAAAAACAGTGTCTCAAACTGTGATATTATCAGTACACAAAGTGCATATGATGAAGCTGGTCCTATGTTCGGACCCTCATACAGTGACAATACCCAGTCCCACTAAGGACCAAACCCCAAAAGACTAGGTGCTCTATACAGTGGATCCCAAAATAAGGGATATGATCACAAAGTGAATGATATATAAAGTGTATCCTAAAATTGTGATATAAACCAAATAAAGTGACTAGTGAATAATGTTAAACACAATATATAAACATAAACTTCATAAACGCATAAAACGATAAAAAGTGCCCAACAAGTTGCCAAGAATAGCAAAGATGGCAATGACTGCCAAAATGTGCCTATATCTTCAAACCACGTGCTATAGTGCTGGTGCAGATGGTGAGCATATATCCTTAGATGGCAGGCATGCCCCCTCACCTCCTTGCTGCGACCCAAAAGGGTCAACACGCCTTTTCGATCACTCTGGATCCTACAGGTACCAATTCTTCAGGTCGCTCTGATTCCACTGAACCTCACTGGTAACTTCCTTCCAATATAAATCACTCTTCCATTCAGGGGTAAACGCAGTGCAGGTCAATAAATGAGTATCACATTACAGCCATGAAAGGACAAGTCTCCCATAGTGCAACACTATTTAATATGTTAAAAGCATGTTAAACCGCCAAATATTGCACTCACATTAACGCAGATCAAACAAGGCTTGTCTCACCACTCAGTATGGGTGTACTGTGTAAACCTGGTGTAGCAAGATAGCGCTCCGCCGGAAGTGTGTCACCACATTGCATCTACGCGTTGCGTCACGTACACGTGACTTCCTCAGGACAGCGTCAATAGTCACGCTATCCTGAGGAAGTCACATGTACGTGACACAACGCGTAGATTTGTATATACTGTGTACTGTATTTACTAGGCAATCTGCTAGACTTTATTCTGCTGTTGACATAACACAGCTTTGCCTTGTTTATATATGCAGAGCTGTTTTCTGTCAGTCTCCTCAGTGATCAACAGGTTCCGGCGCTCATCCATTGGCTGGCACCTGCCATCACAGCAGAAGCTGCGCTGCGGTGGCAGACACGTGCCCCCTCCAGTGGTGGAAGTGCAAAATCATGTTTATATACGTGATTTTGCACAGAAAGTCTACCCTGTAACAGTAAATCTACTATAGGATGGACAGAAAGTGGTTAACATACTGTGACCAGTGCAGCAGTACAGTATCATCATGATGATGTGGCGTTAATCAGCAATACTGACTGATAGTATGTAAAAAAAATCGTTTGTTTTTTTTTTTTACACTGTCCTTTCTTGCACAGTGATGATCACTGTATAAGCAATAGTTTTAGCTGTCATGAATATTTTTCCCATTCATGAACTGCTTGCTTATGGTTGTGATCTGTAATTGGCTACAGCTAATCGCATGGTGTTGGTAGCCAGGTACAATGTGATTGCTGTGGGCTAATCACAGATAACAACAGTTAGCGAGCTGTGGTGGTGCTGTGGACATAGCATATCTTGATTTCAGCAAGGCATTTGACACAGTTCCACATAATGATTTATTACAAAAGTTGTACAAACTAGGATTTAATCCTTGGGTGGTTGAGTGGATATGCAGTTGGCTAAAGAATAGACACCAGAGTGTGGTTGTAAATGGGGTTCATTTGGAACAGAGACCAGTCACTAGTGATGCACCACAAGGTTCTGTACTAGGTCCTGTTCTATTTAATCTATATATAAGTGATATAACTAAAGGTTTGTTGGATAAGGTATGTCTTTTTGCTGATGATACAAAGGTGTGTAAGAGGGTTGATATCCCTGGAACCAGGGGCGGACTGACAACTCATGGGGCCCCCGGGCAATAGGGGATCATGGGGCCCCTGTGTCCTTGCCCAAACTCAAAAAAGCCTATGAAAAAGGTACCAGGGGCATCTCATGGGGCCCCCTACTGACCCCAGGCCCTCGGGCAGTGCCCAAGTTTCCAAATGGTCAGTCCGCCCCTGCCTGGAACATGATGTGGCATTGCTGGAAGATTGGTCAAAGAAGTGGAAACTGCAGTTCAATGTTTCTAAATTTTGTATGTAAAATAATGCACCTAGGGAAAAAGAATAACTTGAGAGAGTACAACATTGGGGGTTGGCCAGCACTATAAAGGAAAAAGATTTGGGGGTACTTATCTCAGATGATTGCAAAATGAGCAAACAGTGTGCCCAGGCGGTGGGAAAAGCAAATAGAATTCTAGGATGCATCACTAGAGGAGTCACAGCAGGAAAAAGGAGGTCCTGATTCCCCTATACAGATCTTTATTGAGATCTCATTTACATATCTTTTCACAGTTTTGCACAATGAACATGGCCCAGGAGAAAATGTATGCCTTTTACACTTCCTTAAGAGTCCCAGTTGGAACTGCCTACATTGATGGCCTTTTTGAAACTATGCTTTCTTCCTCTGGTTTTTAGTTCTTCTTGTTTTACAATGAAGGCATTTTCTTCTGTAAGGTTATGTTAACCATAGCCGGCACTGTACGTTCTGGTTGCGGATGCGGGAATCTCATTGGTTCCCGCACCCGCAACCACCCACAGCCGAAGTGTGCTGTTCTTACAAGATGCACGGGGCTGCCATTCATTATGAATGGCACACCCCACACATCTCAGTCTGCAGCACGATCATGGGTATGGGAAATGCAGGGAAACTGCATGGTCAAAAAGACCCTGTCAGGGCTCCCAGGTGTGACCAGAGGTGTGTGACTGACGCAGGGAAACACAGACTTCAGATGTGATAAACAATATAATTTATTAACACTAACCATACAAACATAAACGCAGTGCAATACTAAAACATAATACAGTGCAAACAAACCAAACCAACCACCCACAGATAACAGTACATACAAGCAAGCGTCGTCAGGCAGGCCGGGTCAATATCAATAGGGCAGGTAGGTACAGGGGGAGCAAGCGGAGATGGGTCGGGGTCACAGGCCAGGTTCAGCAGGTAGCTAGCAGCGTAGTACAGAGGGTCAGGCAGAGGGATGGTCAGGGTCACAAGCCAGGGATCAGAACAGGTAGCAAGCAGCGTGGTACAGAGGGTCAGGCAGAGGGATGGTCAGGAGCGAGCCGGGATCAGAGCAGGAGAAGTCAGCAGCGGTTCAGATCAGGCAGGGTCAGCAAAGGAACAGAAACAGGATGCAGGACAGATACAGGGCCCAGGACAAACACAACACCAAGGCAGAGTCTGCAAGTCTGGCCATCCCTTAAATACACCAGTATCATCAGTTCCAGGTGTTAGCTGGCTGAAAGGTTGAGTCTCTGATTGCTGGGAGCACCCGCTGGCCAGCCCTGGTACTGCAGATCAAAAGGCAGGTGAGTCCCACCATTGCTGGCCAGTCCATTCCTGACAGTACCCCCCCCTCAAGGAGCGGCCTCAGGACGCTCCAAACAGTCCTAGCTGGGCAAAATGTTCCACCGCCCAGGTCTGGTAACTGGCGGGATATCAAAGACTGGCACACCGGGCTGGACTCCGGGCAGCGGCACACCGGGCTGGACTCCGGGCAGAGGCACACCGGGCTGGACTCCGGGCAGAGGCACACCGGGCTGGACTCCGGGCAGAGGCACATCGGGCTGGACTCCGGGCAGAGGCACATCGGGCTGGACTCCGGGCAGAGGCACATCGGGCTGGACTCCGGGCAGAGGCACACCGGGCAGAGGCACACCGGGCTAAACACCGGGCAGAGGCACACCGGGCTGGACTCCGGGCAGAGGCACACCGGGCTGGACTCCGGGCAGAGGCACATCGGGCTGGACTCCGGGCAGAGGCACATCGGGCTGGACTCCGGGCAGAGGCACATCGGGCTGAACTCCGAGCAGAGGCACATCGGGCTGGACTCTGGGCAGAGGCACATCGGGCAGGACTCCGGGCAGAGACACATCGGATTACCAGGCGAAGCAGCAGGCAGCGGGCCCCCAGGCGGAGCGGCGAGCACCGGGCCCCCGGACGGGGCGGCGGGCACCGGGCCCCCGGGCGGGGCGGCGGGCACCGGGACCCCGGGCAGGGCGGCGGGCACCGGGACCCCGGGCGGGGCGGCGGCACCGGGCCCCCGGGCGGGGCGACGGGCATCGGGCCCCCGGGCGGGGCGACGGGCATCGGGCCCCTGGGCGGGGCGGCGGGCGCCGGACCCCCAGGCGGGGCGACGGGCATCGGGCCCTCAGGCGGAGCGGCGGGCGCCGGACCCCCAGGTGGAGCGACAGGTCTCGGGCCCTCAGGCGGAGCGGCGGGCGCCGGACCCCAGATGGAGCGACAGGTCTCGGGCCCCCAGGCGGGGCGGCGGGCGCCGGACCCCCAGGCAGGGCGACAGGCATCGGGCCCCCGGGCGGAGCGGCGGGCATCGGGCCCCCAGGGGGTGCCGGGCCCCCGGGCGGGGCGACGGGCATCGGGCCCCCGGGCGGGGCGACGGGCATCGGGCCCCCGGGCGGGGCGACGGGCGCCGGACCCCCAGGCGGGGCGACAGGCATCGGGCCCGCAGGCGGAGCGGCGGGCGCCGGACCCCCAGACGGAGCGACAGGTCTTGGGCCCTCAGGCGGAGCGGCGGGCGCCGGACCCCCAGTTGGAGCGACAGGTCTCGGGCCCTCAGGCGGAGCGGCGGGCGCTGGACCCCCAGGCGGAGCGACAGGTCTCGGGCCCTCAGGCGGAGCGGCGGGCGCCGGACCCCCAGGTGGAGCGACAGGTCTCGGGCCCTCAGGCGGAGCGGCGGGCGCCGGACCCCCAGGCGGGGCGGCGGGCGCCGGACCCCCAGGCGGGGCGACAGGTATCGGGCCCCCAGGCGGAGCGGCGGGCGCCGGACCCCCAGGCGGGGCGACAGGCATCGGGCCCCCAGGCGGAGCGGCAGGCGCCGGACCCCCAGGCGGAGCGACAGGTCTCGGGCCCTCAGGCGGAGCGGCGGGCTCCGGACCCCCAGGCGGAGCGACAGGTCTCGGGCCCTCAGGCGGAGCGGCGGGCGCCGGACCCCCAGGTGGAGCGACAGGTCTCGGGCCCTCAGGCGGAGCGGCGGGCGCCGGACCCCAGATGGAGCGACAGGTCTCGGGCCCCCAGGCGGGGCGGCGGGCGCCGGACCCCCAGGCGGGGCAACAGGCATCGGGCCCCCAGGCGGAGCGGCGGGCATCGGGCCCCCAGGCGGGGCGGCGGGCGCCGGGCCCCCGGGCGGGGCGACAGGCATCGGGCCCCCGGGCGGGGCGACGGGCATCGGGCCCTCAGGCGGAGCGGCGGGCGCCGGACCCCCAGGTGGAGCGACAGGTCTCGGGCCCTCAGGCGGAGCGGCGGGCGCCGGACCCCAGATGGAGCGACAGGTCTCGGGCCCCCAGGCGGGGCGGCGGGCGCCGGACCCCCAGGCAGGGCGACAGGCATCGGGCCCCCGGGCGGAACGGCGGGCATCGGGCCCCCAGGGGGGCGCCGGGCCCCCGGGCGGGGCGACGGGCATCGGGCCCCCGGGCGGGGCGACGGGCATCGGGCCCCCGGGCGGGGCGACGGGCGCCGGACCCCCAGGCGGGGCGACAGGCATCGGGCCCGCAGGCGGAGCGGCGGGCGCCGGACCCCCAGACGGAGCGACAGGTCTTGGGCCCTCAGGCGGAGCGGCGGGCGCCGGACCCCCAGTTGGAGCGACAGGTCTCGGGCCCTCAGGCGGAGCGGCGGGCGCTGGACCCCCAGGCGGAGCGACAGGTCTTGGGCCCTCAGGCGGAGCGGCGGGCGCCGGACCCCCAGGTGGAGCGACAGGTCTCGGGCCCTCAGGCGGAGCGGCGGGCGCCGGACCCCCAGGCGGGGCGGCGGGCGCCGGACCCCCAGGCGGGGCGACAGGTATCGGGCCCCCAGGCGGAGCGGCGGGCGCCGGACCCCCAGGCGGGGCGACAGGCATCGGGCCCCCAGGCGGAGCGGCAGGCGCCGGACCCCCAGGCGGAGCGACAGGTCTCGGGCCCTCAGGCGGAGCGGCGGGCTCCGGACCCCCAGGCGGAGCGACAGGTCTCGGGCCCTCAGGCGGAGCGGCGGGCTCCGGACCCCCAGGCGGAGCGACAGGTCTCGGGCCCTCAGGCGGAGCGGCGGGCGCCGGACCCCAGATGGAGCGACAGGTCTCGGGCCCCCAGGCGGGGCGGCGGGCGCCGGACCCCCAGGCGGGGCGACAGGCATCGGGCCCCCAGGCGGAGCGGCGGGCATCGGGCCCCCAGGCGGGGCGGCGGGCGCCGGGCCCCCGGGCGGGGCGACAGGCATCGGGCCCCCGGGCGGGGCGACATGCATCGGGCCCCCGGGCGGGGCGGCGGGCGCCGGACCCCCAGGCGGGGCGACAGGCATCCGGCCCCCAGGCGGAGCGGCGGGCGCCGAACCCCCAGATGGAGCGACAGGTCTCGGGCCCTCAGGCGGAGCGGCGGGCGCCAGACCCCCAGGCGGAGCGACAGGTCTCGGGCCCTCAGGCGGAGCGGCAGGCGCCGGACCCCCAGGCGGAGCGACAGGTCTCGGGCCCTCAGGCGGAGCGGCGGGCGCCGGACCCCCAGGCGGGGCGACAGGCATCGAACCCCCAGGCGGAGCGGCGGGCGCCGGACCCCCTGATGGAGCGACAGGTCTCGGGCCCTCAGGCGGAGCGGCGGGCGCCAGACCCCCAGGCGGAGTGACAGGTCTCGGGCCCTCAGGCGGAGCGGCGGGCGACAGGTCTCGGGCCCTCAGGCGGAGCGGCGGGCGCCGGACCCCCAGGCGGAGCGACAGGTCTCGGGCCCTCAGGCAGAGCGGCGGGCGCCGGACCCCCAGGCGGAGCGACAGGTCTCGGGCCCTCAGGCGGAGCGGCGGGCGCCGGACCCCCAGGCGGAGCGACAGGTCTCGGGCCCTCAGGCGGAGCGGCGGGCGCCGGACCCCCAGGCGGAGCGACAGGTCTCGGGCCCTCAGACGGAGCGGCGGGCGCCGGACCCCCAGGCGGGGCGACAGGTCTCGGGCCCCCAGGCGAAGCGGCGGGCACCGAGTCACCAGGCACGACAGTGGGCTCCGAGTCAACTGGCATGACCGCTGGCACTGGGTCAGACATTGGATCGTCTGGCTGGACAGCGGGCATCAGGTCACCAGGCATCAGGTCATTTGGCTCAACAGCGGGCACCGCGTCATCTGGCAAGGCAGTGGGCTCCGAGTCAACTGGTATGACCGCGGGCACTGGGTCAGACATTGGATCGTCTGACTGGACAGCGGGCATCGGGTCACCAGGCATCAAGTCATTTGGCTCGACAGCGAGCACCGCGTCATCTGGCAAGGCAGTGGGCTCCGAGTCAACAGGCACGACAGTGGGCACCGGGTCATCAGGTACCGGATTGTCTGGCTCGACAGCGGGCATCGGGTCACCAGGTATGACAGCGGGCACTGGGTCACCAGGCATCAGGTCATTTGGCTCGACAGCGGGCACCGCGTCATCTGGCAAGGCAGTGGGCTCCGAGTCAACTGGTATGACCGCGGGCACTGGGTCAGACATTGGATCGTCTGACAGGACAGCGGGCATCGGGTCACCAGGCATCAGGTCATTTGGCTCGCCAGCGGGCACCGCATCATCTGGCAAGGCAGTGGGCACCGAGTCACCAGGTACGACAGCGGGCTCTGAGTCAATTGGCACGATAGCGGGCACCGGATCAGGTAACGGATCATCTGGATCAACAGCGGGCATCGAGTCAACTGGCTTAATAGGATCGTCAGGCTGGATCAGTTCATCATGCTGGGTAGAGGCATCAGGCTGAATGCCGGCGTCCGGCTGAGTAGAGGCTTCAGGCCGAGTAGAGGCTTCAGGCCGAGTAGAGGCTCCAGGCCGAGTAGAGGCTCCAGGCCGAGTAGAGGCTCCAGGCCGAGTAGAGGCATCAGGCCGAGTAGAGGCTTCAGGCCGAGTAGAGGCTTCAGGCCGAGTAGAGGCATCAGGCCGAGTAGAGGCTTCAGGCAGAAGAGAGGCATCAGGCTGCGTACAGGATTCAGGCTGAACCACGGAAGGCAGGTTCACCGGTTTGGATACTGGCAGGATGGTATTGGTTGGAAAGAATTTTCGCTTTTTTCTGGTTTTAACTACTGGAGCACTGCAAGTAAACGCAGGTCTGCAAACGAATGGAGCAGCTGGAGACAGAGAAGAGCTGGAGGATGGAACAGGAGAGGGAGCAGTTGCTACAGAGGGCTTTTTTACAGGGTTAAAGGCAGGATAGGTGCAGCGAGTGGGAACAGGGTACTGACATGCGGTAGATAGCAGGGCAGGAGGAGCTGTTGGGAATGCAGGAATAGAGCTTTGAGGAAATAGATTAGAAGCAGGACTGGGTCTTTGTAAGCTGACTGAGGCTGGGTGCAACAAGTCTGTCCATGTCTGCAGTATGGGTTGAACAAAGCTGAGCTTACACAAAGCCTGTCTGACCAAAGACTGCACTGCGTTTATACAATCTCTTAGTATCTGTGGTGAACATGTGGAATAACGCTCCAGAAAGTAACCCACATCATCCTCTAATAACCATACCAGGGACTCTACCTGGTCTGCACTAAATGGTGGCAAAAATTCATCCCTGCATTCGGGGAAACCAGATGAAACCAACTCAGCACAAACCTTAATCAATGGCTGCACCATAGAGAAATCTGTGCCCTGATCTACTAGAACATGAGCGAGCCGTATACATTCTAGCAGTTCATCCCTCCTTCAGAGTCTGATAAGCATATTTTCTGTCATCAAACACTAGCAGAGATAAATACACAACCTCATCCAGATCCATCCTTCCCAGCAACAAGCCAAGATGGCTTCCCTGTGCAGCCACTTCTGGTCAGGATTGGCCTTGGTGTAATGTCAGGGCTCCCAGGTGTGACCAGAGGTGTGTGACTGACGCAGGGAAACGCAGACTTCAGATATGTGATAAACAATATAATTTATTAACACTAACCATACAAACATAAACGCAGTGCAATACTAAAACATAATACAGTGCAAACAAACCAAACCAACCACCAACAGATAACAGTACATACAAGCAAGCGTCGTCAGGCAGGCCGGGTCAATATCAATAGGGCAGGTAGGTACAGGGGGAGCAAGCGGAGATGGGTCGGGGTCACAGGCCAGGTTCAGCAGGTAGCTAGCAGCGTAGTACAGAGGGTCAGGCAGAGGGATGGTCAGGGTCACAAGCCAGGGATCAGAACAGGTAGCAAGCAGCGTGGTACAGAGGGTCAGGCAGAGGGATGGTCAGGAGCGAGCCGGGATCAGAGCAGGAGAAGTCAGCAGCGGTTCAGATCAGGCAGGGTCAGCAAAGGAACAGAAACAGGATGCAGGACAGATACAGGGCCCAGGACAAACACAACACCAAGGCAGAGTCTGCAAGTCTGGCCACCCCTTAAATACACCAGTATCATCAGTTCCAGGTGTTAGCTGGCTGAAAGGTTGAGTCTCTGATTGCTGGGAGCACCCGCTGGCCAGCCCTGGTACTGCAGATCAAAAGGCAGGTGAGTCCCACCATTGCTGGCCAGTCCATTCCTGACAGACCCTGCAGTTCTCTGCAGATGAGATTTTTAAAAGGTGCATGCACCTTTTCTTACATTAAACTCGGGCACAGCAGCCCACTCAAACGAATGGACTGCTATGCCTGCACAAACACTGGTCACTAGTGTGAGCCAGGCCTCATGCAGGATAAACCTGTTACTCCCTTGATTGCTAGGGTTTAGTACTTGTGTCCATTTACACCTGCCTACATCTAATCCGAACCTGGAAGTAAACGCATTAGTTTACACCTGTATAATGTAGAATATTATACAGGTATAATATTTAGGGCAGTGGTTCTCAACCTGTGGGTCGCGACCCCTTTGGGGGTCGAACGGCCCTTTCACAGGGGTCCCCTAAGACCATCAGAAAACACATATTTCTGATGTGTAAAGAGCAGCTACTGTGTAGAAAGCAGCTGCTGTGTTGAAAGCAGCTACTCTGTTAAAAGCAGCTACTGTGTTGAAAGCAGCTGCTGTGTTGAAAGCAGCTACTCTGTTAAAAGGAGCTGTGTTGAAAGCAGCAGTATTGGAGGTAAAACGACACTCATAAATTATAATTACTGGGTAAATAATTTTATGGTTGGGGGTCACCACAACATGAGGAACTGTATTAAAGGGTCACGGCATTAGGAAGGTTGAGAACCACTGATTTAGGGGGATCTCAGAGTGTAGTATGGATGAGCAGGGGAGCCCCCTTCACTCACCCCCTATCCCCCCTCTCACTCACCCCCCTCCCCACATCTCTCTCTCTCTTGCCCTTCCCTAATTCACCCCCTCTCTCACCCCTCCCTGTCTCTCACTCCTCCCTCTCCCCTCCACACCTTACTCTCTCACCATCCCTCTCTCTCACCCCCCCCTTCGTCTCTCACCCTCCTCTCCGTCTCTCACCCTCCTCTCTTTCATCCCCCCTTCCCCCCCCATCTTTCTCATCCCCCCTTCTTTCTCTCATTCTCCCTTCTCCCCCCCTCTTTCTCTCATCCCCCCTTCTCGCCCCCTACTTCTCTCATCCTCCCTCTCTTTCTCTCTACTCCCCCTTCTCACCTCTCTCTCTTTCCCTCCACCTCTTCCCCCCTCCCTCTTTCCCCTTTCTCTCTCCCTCCTACTTTCCCATCTAATCCTTTCCCTCCTATTCCTATATCCCCTCCCCCTCCTCTCTCTCCCTCTTCCGCTCTTCTGTCTCTCTCCCTGTACTCCCTCTTCTCTTTGTTTCTAATAGGAGTTTCTGGCATATTTCAGGTTCTCAGTAAAAAATGCATTTTGTCAGTATATTTTCCATGTTTTGTCAGTGAAAAAAAAAATGTAGGGGGTGGCAACTAGTGATGGGCTGAACACCCCCCTGTTCAGTTCATGCTCGAACATTTGAAATTCGAACCGTCAATCACGATACCTGCTGTCGGCCCACGTTGAAGTCAAACTTACATTTGACATGAACATGCAGCCCATCACTAATGGCAACTCTGTCAGAAAGGAGCTGAGTGGGAGCCGAAAGGCTTCAAAAGGCAGTTAACTGGTCAATCATTGGGCATCTTCATTGTACTAAGTAATCAGCAGGCATTACTTACAGACCCCAAAAACCACACCCAATGTTTGCCGCGTCACACTTCTTTCTCTGGTATTAGGGCCCAAATTATGATTTCACACATAGATCCACTGCTTTCATAAAATGCCCCCTGTTCCATCATAAAGATGGCTATCTCCTATTATCCGGGAGCCCCATGAGTTGTCAGTCCGCCCCTGCTCTGTACTATGTGATAGCTGGGCCAAACACAGCAGCACAATAGTAAAGAATGAGTCATGAAAGCCATTCATGACAGTTCAAATGATTGCTGTTACAGTGATCATCACTGTAACAAGCAATCACATTATCCTGGGAGCTGTGTTCTGTCTTATGAGAATTTTTGTAACCTATTTGTTTTCGATATGAGACTAGCATGCAAAAAAAAAAAGGAGATGATCATTTGTCTGATATTCTCATCATGTGTACGAGGCTTTAGGATAGGTACACAGCAATCCCAGCCCAGACTACACCTCCCAGAAAGGCTCTGCTCTGCCAGGGGAGGACCCAGCTGCCTGCCTGTAGCTGGCAAGCTAAGACCAGTCCTAGGTTGCTAATATGGTTCACATATATGTGTATACCAAACCTGCCAATAACCTCAGTACAGTGTATATGTGCACATGTTAAAGCCAAAAGCAGAATCATTGCTGTAATTTATGTCTTTGAATGTTATATGTAATTTATATATTCACTGTGTTAGCAGAAAAGAAAAATATGCCTTTAAGAGTTAGTATAAGGTGAGCCAATCACAGCCAGCCTCACACTGTACAGAGCCTTAACCAATCCCAGCCAGTTTCACATTTATGCCTGTGTAAAACTCCCTGCTAGATTGTTCTAGAGACACATGCTCACCAGACAGAAGAGGAAACAGACAAAGTTCCAGTCAGAGAAGCTTTATGGAAACAGAGAAGGCCAAATAGGTATTTAATGCACTTGTGTGTTCCTCTATTGTTTAACAGTGCAGGTAGATCTGTGTGTAAAATCTGTTGTGTGTGTGTTTACTTGTAGTTCCACCGAATTTATCGAATCTAACGAACCTATCAAATTTAACAACATAAGCTAACAAATCTATCGAATCTATTGAAATATACAGAACGAAATAAGTTATTGATATAATCCACTGAATTAAACCACTGTAATATGAAAGAAATAAGCTACTGTAAGATAAACAAGCCATTGTAAGCAGTGTTATATGAAGAAGTTTGACGTTATTAAAGAAGTTAACTAAAGTATTCAGTGTGCTCTTTAAACCTACTGCATCCATAGAGCGGCATTGGAGGAATTACAGAGTAAAGTCAATCTAGTCAAACAAAGAAACAGCAATTGCATAATTTTTCTAATGCCACAGCGCACAAGGCACCAAAGGGTGCTGCGCCTGCCACACTGCCTGTTCCTGAACAAAGGCTTATCTCTACCTTTGCTCTCGGATTATCAGTTGAAAGTCAATGTCTTGATTATGGGAATCTTTCGAACGTGATCCAGCAGGTGTTTCCTTCATTCAACGTCTGGGGGTCAGTTTGTCCCTTTGGAGCCAAAAAGTGTTCGGGTTCACTATCTACATTTGGAATCTGTACTGCGCTCTCCGTACTTAATTGAGGGGTCATTACGGTCTGGTAAGAGGCAGCATTTTTTGGGGTGTTGGTGATGGTGGACTCTCCTAATCTATTGGAACTTTTTATTTTGGAATTTATATGATATCAACAATATTCTATCACAGAAGCATTTATTTTATGTATACCGTACATTATTGGACTGTTATTTTATATATTCTTTTCTTTATTGTGATTATCCGTAGCGCCACACCTTTGTGTTCTGTAGGTACACACTATTGTGGGTGGTTGCAGGTGCAGGAGTCACAGTTGTTCCCACACCTGCAGCCACAATAAGCAGCTCTTTAACCACTTGCCCTCCTAAGGATTTACCCCCCTTCCTGACCAGGCATCTTTTTGCTACTCGTCGCTGCACTAATTCAACTGATAATTGCGCGGTCATGCAATGCTGCACCCAAACAAAATTTACGTCCTTTTTAACACAAATAGAGCTTTCTTTCAGTGGTATTTGATCACCTGTGCGCTTTTCATTTTTCACGCTATAAACAAATAAAGACCCAAAATTTTGAAGAACGATATTTTTTAATTTCAGTTATAAAATATATATAGTATAAAATATATATAGTTATAAATTTAGGTCAAAATGTATTCTGCTACATGTTTTTGGTAAAAAAAATCCCAGTAAATGTATATTGATTGCTTTGTGTGAAAGTTATAGCGTCTACAAACTATGGTATAGATACTGCAATTTACACCATTTTTTTGCTATACAGCGCTGCGCTAGTTTAATGGACAATTCCGCGGTCTTGCAATATGGTACATAAATGAAATTTATGTCCTTTTTTTCACACAAATAGGGATTTCTTTTGGTGGTATTTGATCAACTGTGCACTTTTTATTTTTGGCACTATAACCAGAAAAATTTTTGAAGAAAATTTTTTTTTTGAAAAAAACAATATTTTTTTCATTTTGGTCATAAAAAATATCCAAAGAAACTAAAATTTCGTCATAAATTTAGGCCAAAATGTATTCTGCTACGTGTTTTTGGTTAAAAAAAATCCCAGTAAGTGTATATTGATTGCTTTGTGTGAAAGTTATAGTGTCTACAAAATATGGTATATATACTGCAATTTACACGGCTTTTACTTTCTGACTGCCCATCACATTTCTTGAGGTGCTAAAATACCAGGATAGTACAAACACCCTCAAATGACCTATTTTCGGAAAGTAGACACCCTAAGCTATCTGCTGAGAGGCATATTGAGTCCATGGAAGATTTATTTTTTTTCCACAAGTTTCCGGAAAATGACAAAACCTTTTTTTTTTTTTTTTTTTTTTTTTTACACGAAGCTGTCATTTAAATGATTTATTTCTCGCACAAGCCATGGGTATATGTGTAATTACACCCCAAAATACATTCTGCTACTTCTACTGAGTTTGGGGATGCCATGTGTGTGAGACTTTTTGGGAGCCTAGCCACATACAGGTGCCTGAAATCCAATGACCACTTTGAAAGCTTGAAGGTGCGTAATGTCATTACACTTCCTCACTACCTATCACAGTTTTGAACGCCCTGACATGCCAGGATAGCACCAAACCCCCCCCCCCCCCAAATGACCCCTTTCTGAAAAGTAGACACCCCAAGGAATTTAAAAAGAGGCATGGTGAGTATTTTGCAGATCTCATTTTTTCTCACAAGGTTTTGAAATATAAAAAAAAATAGAAAAAGAAAAAATATGTTTTTGTTTTTTTTTCTTCATTTTCCAAAAACTTGTGGCAACAAATGAGATCTGCAAAATACTTACTGTGCTTTTTATCAAATTCCTTGGGGTGTCTACTTTCCAAAAAGAGGTCATTTTGGGGGGTTAGGTGCTATCCTGGCATTTCAGGGCCTCTGAAGCTGTGATAGGTAGTCTGGAAGTGTAATGAGAAAATAATGCCCTTTAAAAGCCTGAAGGTGCCTATTGGATTTTGGGGTCCTGTACTGTGGTACTTCATACTTGGGAGAAGTAGCAGAATGTATTTTGGGGAGTAATTCCACATATACCCATGGCATGTGTGAGCAGTAAATCATTTAAGTGACAATTTTGTGTAAAAAAAAAAAAAAAATTTTCGTCATTTTCCAAAAACTTGTGGTAAAAAAATAAATTCTTCTATTGATTGAACATGCCTGTTATGATCCGCCAGGTGGTGCCTCAGGCTGCCAACTGACAGACCTACTCAGAGCGTTTGGTCTAAGCCCGGGCTGTGCTTTCACCAGAGCCCCTGATGGTGGGGATGGACTTGAAACAGTCCCGGGCCAGGTCACGACCTCCGAGCAGGCCCGCCAGTGGCTGAGGAGCCAGATATGAAGAGGATGGCGGCCCCAGCAGGGTAGTAACGGATTGTGGGCCCGTGAGGGTAAGCGGGGTACAGAATCGGTAGGCGAGAGTAGTCGGGTCACACGCAGGGTCAGCAGGGAAGTCAATCCGTAGAATGGTCAGGGCAATCCGGGTCAAACGCAGGAGCAGGCAGAATAGTCAGGACAATCCGGGTCAAAACGCAGGAGCAGGCAGAGTAGTCAGGACAATCCGGGTCAAACGCAGGAGCAGGCAGAGTAGTCAGGACAATCCGGGTCAAACGCAGGAGCAGGCAGAATAGTCAGGGTCAATCAGGGTCACAGGATAGGTGCAGGAACTCAGGATCACAGAAGACCTTGCGGCAATCTGTGACAGTGCAGGGCATCTTTAAATAGTGCGCCCTGCACTGTCATTGGCCGGCTAGGACACGCCCCCGGCTGTCATTGGACGCCTGAGGCGCGCCCGCGGCTCCTACTGCGCATGCGCAGCGTCCTGTCAGCCGCGGCTCGCCGGGACCTAGTGCCCGTGTCCCGGCGCGATCCGCCGCCACTGCGAATGCGCGAGGGACGGAGCCGCGATCGCGGACCCTGGAGCCGTGGTCCCTGACAATGCCTCTCAGCAAATAGTTTGGGGTGTCTAATTTCCAAAAAGGGGTCGTTTAGGGGGGTGGGGGCATTCTATGCCCAGCATTAGAAGTTTATGCCACACATCACTCACTCTTCTAAACACCTGAAGACCAAGCCTTTTCTGACACTTTTTGTTCACGTGAAAAGAATCAGTATTTTTTGCTAGGAAATTAATTTAAACCCCCAAACATTATATATTTTTTTAAAGCAGACACCCTAGTGAATAAAATTGTGGGTACTACAATTTTTTTATGGCACATAATACTCATGCAGCGATTTTTCAAAAGCAAATTTTTTTACAAAATACACTTTTTTTACTTTTAATGCACAAAAACACAATATATTGGCCAGATATTTGGTACAATATAAAAGATAATGGTATGCCAAGTAAATAGATACCAAACATGACATTCTTTAAAACTGCACATGCCCTGTGCAATGGCGACAAACTACAAATATTTTTAATATCCATAGGCAACGCTTTAAAAGCTACCATTTTAGATTTACAGAGGAGGTCTAGTGTTAGAATGACTGCCGTTGATCTGACGTTCATGGCAATACCTCACATGTATGCTGTTTACATACTGGCACAGGGTCGCGGCTTCTGCACACAGGCGTGCGCGCATGGGAGGGGCGATTTTTTTTTTTTTAGTTATTTTGATTTTTTTTTATTATTTTTACATTGTACCTTTCATTTTTTTTTTTAATCACTTTTAGTGCTATAACAGGGAATGCAAATATCCCCTATAACTTAAATGGGCATTGTCATATATTCTTTTTTGAGAAATCTGGGGTCTATCAGACTCTGGATATCTCCTCTGCTCTTACATTATCTAATCAAACCAAAATCGGTGTGATCAGATGCTTTCCCAATTTACAAATGGCGCTGTTTATATCCTGTGAAACTGAAGTGATAAAATGCTTGTAGCTTCCGAATTCTTAGACTATAGAGATGATTGGCACCACTCTGATTTCCAATCAGCTCTATGGTCAGCTGGAAGAAACACCGGCTGCATTGTCAGGACTGCCCGAGAAGGCCATGTAAGGCAGCGGGGAAGGGGGGCCATCATCTCCCGCTGCTTGTAAAAGCAATCCTGCAGCTAATTAGCCACTAGAATTGCTTTTACGTGAAAGCCGATCACCGGCTGAGAAAAACGATACCAGGATGATGCCTGCAGCTGTAGGCATCATCCTGGTATAACCATTCAAATTTCAGTGATGTACCAGTACGTCGCTAGTCCTTGTTGGGTATATATACTATGTTCTTTTTTTTTTTGTATGCAGCCTGCGGACTGAATGAAAAAATTAGAAGAAATCTCTGCCAGAAAAAGTGTGGTATGCCCACCGTTAGAATATACTGCCCTGCATCCACCTACTTCTAATGGTGGGCACACATTAGGTCACTTTGTCACAAGTGCCAGTTCCAAGATTGTACAAATGTCTAAATAGTGGCACACTTGAATAAAAATTGTCCACGTATAAGTGGTACCCCATATGGAAAAAGGATGACACCAAGTTCCAAACTATCTTGCCACTGCTCCCCATGCAGTCTGGGCATCCAGGGGGCTCCACGTGACTATCTTTTCCCTCGTAAATCCAAAACTTATAAGTATAGCCTGTTGCCCTCTCACAGGTCTTTTACATCTTGACCCCATTTCTGGCAGGCTTGCAGGGGAGAAATTGTTTGAATGCAAGGCTGCCAGAAAAATTAATGAGGGACTCATCAATGCAGATGTTTTGCTGGGGAGTATACACATCTGCAAATTTTTGGGTAAGGTTATTTGCGAGGGGCTGAATTTTGTGGAGCCGGTCAAATTCAGGGTTACCCCGAGGATGTGTTAGGAATGGACTGGCCAGCAATGGTGGGACTCACCTGCCTTTTGATCTGCAGTACCAGGGCTGGCCAGCGGGTGCTCCCAGCAATCAGAGACTCAACCTTTCAGCCAGCTAACACCTGGAACTGATGATGCTGGGGTATTTAAGGGATGGCCAGACCCACAGACTCTGCCTTGGTGTTGTGTTTCTCTTGGGCCCTGTATCCTGTTCCTGCTCTCTGTTCCTGTCTGATTCTCTGCTACCTGTCCTGATCCCTGGCTTGTGACCCTGACCATCCCTCTGCTTGACCCTCTGTACTACGCTGCTTGCTACCTGCTGAACCTGGCCTGTGACCCCGACCATTCTCTGCTTGCTCCCCCTGTACCTACTTGCCCAATTGATATTGACCCGGCCTGCCTGACGACGCTTGCTTGTATGTACTGTTATCTGTGGGTGGTTTGGTTTGGTTTGTTTGCACTGTATTATGTTTAGTATTGCACTGCGTTTATGTTTGTATGGTTAGTGTTAATAAATTGTATTGTTTATCACATATCTGAAGTCTGCGTTTCCCTGCATCAGTCACACACCTCTGGTCATACCTGGGAGCCCTGACAGGATGACAGAGTATATTGTCGTTGAAATGCATAAAACACATTATACTCTCATATCTATGCCTGGCCATGCAGCAGAGAACACAGACATATGATGAATCGGGTCTGCGGACCAATACAACCGCAATTCATTTCTTTTATTAATGCCCATGTTGAGGGTTAGGCCCACAAAAAATGTAAATTCCAAAACCGTAATGAGTTTCCATGCGAATGGTCTGGCAAGGTTTGAATTTGGGTTGGCGGCGATAAAAAAAGACCAAGATGTACTAGACCGCTGGTACTCGCCAGTTCACCAAAAGGTAGCGTAGCACTAGTACTGGCACTCTGCTGCATATGAGAGTCGTCAAAATTTACCAGCAAGTGCTAACAGAGATCAGGCCTGATTCTACGAACACTGCGGTTTTGTGTGCAATGTATCAAGTGACAGTGACCTACTGACACTGCTGGGGGAGAAGGGGGGGTAAGTGTAGGGGCTAAACGCAGGTACTGGCAGGTGGAGGGGCTGACCCCGCTAACGCTGTGTTTTTGGGGATGCTATACTAATGTGAACCCTGGTATAGTGCTGATCTGATCAAAGATAGTGACCCGTTCAGACACTATACTAGCAATGGAGGTTATTGTACATGAGCGTGCTCCTGGCAATCAAGGGGTTAAATGTGATGACTAGTGTACTGACGGGCAATCTGACGCTATCTGGGAGGGGCGCAAAAACCACGGGTGCGCGAATCACGTATATATGTGATTTTGCGCACCCATGCCGCCCTGTAGTAGTATTTCTGCTATAGGGCGGTCAGGAAGCGGTTTGTATTACGTCGCTGCGTTACTTTAACTGACAATTGCACGGTCATGCAACACTGCACCCAAATTAAATTTACATCCTTTTTTTCCCACAAACTGAGCTTTCTTTTGGTGGTATTTGATCTCCTGTGCATTTTTTATTATTTGCGCTATAAAAAAAAAGGCTGACAATTTTGAGAAATAAAAACAATATTTTGGACTTTTTGCTATAAAACATGTCCAGTAAAAAAATTTAAAAATCAAATTTAGTCATAAATTTCTGGCAAAATGTATTCTGCGACATGTCTTTGCTAAAAAAAATCCCAATACGTGTAAATTAATTGGTTTACATGAAAGTTATAGCGTTTACAAATGGCGGGAAAGATACTGGGATTTTTTTTAAAATTATACTAATAAAGGCGGTGATCAGCGATTTATGATAGTGATCAGCGACTTATGGCGTGATCAGCGATTTCTGATAGTGATCAGCGACTTATGGCGGCGATCAGCGACTTATGACAGTGATCAGCGACTTATGGCGGGACGGCGGGACATTTTGACACTGGGGTGGAACTGACACCAATACAGTGATAAGTGCAAAAAAAAAAACCACTGACACTGTACTAATTGCACTGGGGAGGAAGGGGTTAACATTTATTAGGTAATGAAAGGGTTAACTGTGTGAGGGGAGTGTTTTACTAGGGGGCGGGGGGGTGTACTTCACAGGAACACGCTGATCCCGAGAGATAAAGTCTTCTCTCAGGTTCAGCGTGCTCTGAACTGACAGATAGCAGAGCTGCAGTGTAAACACTGCAGCCGTGCTATCTGTCAGTGATTATCGGTAATTGCCGGGACCCGTCGGGTAAAGACCGTCCGGAACCCGGAGATGGACACCTGCTGCCACGACCGGCGGGACGGGTAGGGCAGGCACGCGCCTCACGCGCGCCCCCTGCCTGTTTTGCACAGCGACGTTAAAAGAGGGCGCTGTGCGCAGAGGTGCCGCCCTGCCACAGTAAAAACACTGCGGCTGGTCGGCAACCAGTTAAAGACGTGTGGGGCTGCCAATCATTCTTAATGGCATGCCCATGCATTTAAAATTGCAGCATGCTTGTGGATGCTGAAACCACTGGGAAATCCAATTTCCAACCACTTTGTTTTAAAAATGGTGCAGGAACCTTTTTTTCTGTGATCTACATAAAGTAGACTTCAATTTTGCACTGGAACATATAAATAGATTTTTTTAAATGATTTACAGATTAAAAGTTGTAAAGTGTTGTTTGCATAAATATTAATCCTCTGCTGTCAAACCCCTTAGGCTCATTCCCACAGGCATAGAAAACCGCACACCATAAAAAACATGAGCATATTTCTGCACCCAAATCAATAACAAGCTGTGGCTATATGCAGGTAACTGCACATATGAGCACATGCATACAGGAATGGACATGCACCCTAGACTTACAAAGTTTGCATCCAGGTATTTCATCTATCCCTGTACACCTGTAAATGTGTGATTACCAGTGTACCGCTGCAGCCCGTCATTGTACATGTTCATTTGTAAGTACCTGTACTTCCAGGTGCTATAATATTTGCTGCTGTTGGCTCTGTGCAGCCCTCTGCACTCAATGAGCTCTAGGTATGAGATCAGAGTGCAACTATTTGCAAAACTTAATTAGTGGAATGGCATTCATCCATGTGCAATTAAAGGGCCACATGATCTCAATATAAATACACCTATTCCTGGAAGTCTCCAGAGTTTTTTTTTTTTATATAGCATAGTGTCTTTCATGTTTAGATATGTTATCTAAACATGTTATCCTTGAATCCTGGAAGTGAGTTTTTTTTGTCCATGTTTAGATATGTTATCTAAATAATTCTCAGATAAGGTACAGATGAAACACCAGTTGGAGTTAAATTATGGAAAAAAAAAAACCTTCAAGCTACAAACATCTCCTAAAGCAGTGGTGAATGTATTAATAAAAGGAGTACATTACCACGGTCTGGACTTGGTGGAGGAGTGTTGAGCTGATGCCGAAAAAAATTTATCACAAGGCATATGGAAGGCACAAAAACATTTGACAGACTGAACCTTTTTTTTCTGTGGCAGAAAGCCAAAACCCCATCTTGACAGTAACGCATGACTGGTAGTAACCTGTTGTGGGGATGTTTTTATTGGCAGAAACTGTTTAGAAACAGATATTCGCTCTTTAGAAAAAAAAAGATATATTCTTTTTTTTTAATTGTGGTGCAAAATGCTTAAAAAAGGCCTGGATTCTTTCTTGGATACAAAGAATATAACTGGATACTAACATGTATTGGTAATGTTGATCCAGGGAATATCCAATTGCCTCTCGGGGGATCAGGAAGGAATTTTTCCCCCTGCAGGAGCAAATTGCATCATGCTTTGCTGGGTTTTTTACCTTCCTCTGGATCAACTGTGGGTATAGGATTCTCTCTTTTTTTATGGTTGAACTGGATGGACTTTTGTCTTTTTTCAGCCAGACTAACTATGTAATCAAACTAAAAAGAATATATATATATATATATATATATATATATATATATATATACATACAGTATGTCCCAGATTTTCTGTATTGTTGCCATTATGTGTGGTGGCTGCAGGAGTTTTCTGTTTTTCAGGCTTTTTTTTTCTCTTTTTTTTTTTTGCTTCCTGTCCTAGGGTGACAATGCTCACTGTACTGTAAGTATGGGAGAACAGCATTGTTACTCTGGGACTGAAAAATATAGAATTACTTGTAGTTCTACCCCCTTAAGGGCCACTGAATATTTTGGGTTTCCCAT
The DNA here is from genome assembly GCF_062004578.1 of Staurois parvus. Lineage (NCBI taxonomy): Eukaryota > Metazoa > Chordata > Amphibia > Anura > Ranidae > Staurois > Staurois parvus. The sequence goes on from NW_028317849.1 coordinate 3,476,742, forward strand.
TCCTTTCTGAGGCCTGGCTGGAGCACAACCCCTAATGACACCTGAGCCAGATATTCCCCTCGGTTAAAACACACACAATACCCACAAAGCGTTTGATGAATAACAAAGCAGGTTGTATTAAAGTCAGATTAGCAGAAATGTACATATGGAGGATCAATGACTGATGGGAGAAATATAAACTAACAGGAGAAATAAAAGTACAGCACAAGACCCTTTTAAATAGTCCCAATTGTCCTGCAGGACTCACATACATGCAAATTGGATGCGGTTTGAATTGCATCCAATCCGCATGACATGTGAAATAAGGGTGCTTCCTATGATGTTTGTTCACATATGTCCAGTGCACTGACAGCGGTTAAATCGGTGCAGTTCCAACATGGTCGGAGCCGCACCGATTTCTAAAGTAGTACATGCACTACTTTTGGTGCAATTTGGATAGACATCTGTGTCAGATATCTTGCAAATCGCACCTGAAATTGGCAGTCACACGACTTTGAAATTGTGCGACTTCACTGTAAGTCACACGATTTCAAAGTCGGGCTTGATGTATCTAGACTAACTCTCGGAGGAATTTTTCAAAGCAAGGTAGTCCCATATATGTCCTGTCACACAATATGGGAATGTCGACTTTGGTGGAGCTCTTTATGTTGGTGCACAGTTTAAATACTTTCCTTGTCTTTCTTTTCCTTTACAATAAAATGTCACTTTCCTAAAGATAATGACACAGCCAGGAGAGTTCCCCTTAATTAACCACTTGCCCTCCAGAGGATTTACCCTCCTTCCTGACCAGGCCATTTTTTGCGATACGGTGCAGCGTTACTTTAACTGACAATTACACTGTCATGCAATGCTGCACTCAAATTAAATTTGTATCCTTTTTTTCCTAATAAATAGAGCTTTCTTTCAGTGCGGTTTTTATTTTTTGCGCTATGAAAAAAAAGACAGCCAATTTTGAGAAAAAAACACCATGTTTTACTTTTTGTTATTAAACATGTCCAGTCAAAAGAATTAAAAAGTCAAATTTCATCATAAATTTAGGCCAAAATGTATTCTGCTACATATCTTTGCTACAAAAAAATCCCAATACATGTAAATTACTTGGTTTATGTGAAAATTATGGCATCTACAAATGGCGGTATATATATTGGAATTTTTTTTTTTTATAGTAGTAATGGCAGTGATCAGCGACTTATAGCGGTGGGAAATCTGACACTGGGGGGAACGGACTAACCGTCACTGACATCCTCAGTGACACCAATACAGTGATCAGTGCTAATAAAATCCACTGACACTGTACTAATGACCCTGGGCAGGAAGGGGTTAACATCTGGGATGATCAAAGGGTTAACTGTGTGCTGTGTGTGTGCTTTACACGGTAAGCACACTGCTTTGTATGGCTCTGCTATGCAGAGCCATACAAAGCAGTGTGCAGGAGCTGACAGGGGAGAGATCTGTATTGTTTACATACAGGTCTCTCCCCTGTCCATGATACACTGTGATTGCTGGGTGCGGACGAGGAATCACTGGCTAGGATCCTTTGATTGACAGCCGAGGCCGCTAATGGCGGCGCGGGTACGACTACCAGGAAATGCAAAATCACAAAAATATATACGTGATTTTGCGCACACTTTCCACCCTGTAGCAGAATTTCTGCTATAGGGTGGCGGGAAAGCAGCTAAAGGCAGCAAGCTGGGAGTCAGCTTTGATTATATCAAAGTGGTATGGTGGTTAATCCATACCCAAGAGGGGTGGGAACAGGCTCTAAACCTCTTCGCACCGGCGCCTCCTGGCCCTTTAAGAGTTTCAGAAGCCGGGAGGCAGGCAGGGTTTTAGGGTTATGTGACCGCCGTGATTCGCTGTCACGGCGGTCACATGATTGGAAAAGGTCTTGATCGCAAGGGGAGATCGGGAGTCACGGACATGTGTGCTGGGTGTGCGCAAGCTGCACGCTCTCAGCACATACAATTGTGTTCAAAATAATAGCAGTCAGACATCACTAACCTGATCAATCACTGTTTTTGGTAGAAATGATATTTCTACATGGCAAATAAATTACTAGCAGTAATAGAAATCCAACAGACCCAACAGTCATGACATGCATGCTAATGATTCTGTGTAATTGAATCACTATTTGAAAGGGGCATGTTCAAAATAATAGCAGTGTGGAGTTCTATTAGTGAGGTCATTCATTCTTTGAAAAACAGGTGGCAGTTATTGCCCTTATTTAAGGAAGGCAGCAAATGTTGTACATGCTGGTTACAGTGCATTTCTCTCTGAAATTTTGAGAAAAATGGGTCGTTCCAGACATTGTTCAGAAGAACAGCGTACCTTGATTAAAAAGTTGATTGTAGAGGGGAAAACATATAAAGAAGTGCAGAAAATGATAGTCTGCTCAGCTAAAATGATCGCAAATGCTTTCAAATGGCAACCAAAACCTGAAAGACGTGGAAGAAAGCGAAAAACTACCATTCGAATGGATAGAAGAATAGCCAAAATGGCAAGGACTCAGCCAACAATCAGCTCCAGGAAGATCAAAGAAGGTCTAAAGTTACCTGTGAGTACTGTTACAATTAGAAGACGCCTATGTGAAGCCAAGCTATCTGCAAGAAGCCCCCGCAAAGTCCCACTGTTGAAAAAAAGACGTGCTGAAGAGGTTACAATTTGCCAAAGAGCACATTGACTGGCCTAAAGAGAAATGGCGCAACATTTTGTGGACTGATGAAAGTAAGATTGTTCTTTTTGGGTCTAGTGGCCGCAGACAGTTTGTCAGATGACCCCCAAACACTGAATTCAAGCCACAGTACACTGTGAAGACAGTGAAGCATAGTTGCGCAAGCATCATGATATGGGGATGTTTCTCATACTACGGTGTTGGGCCTATTTATCGCATACCAGGGATCATGGATCAGTTTGAATACATCAGAATACTTGAAGAGGTCATGCTGCCTTATGCTGAAGAGGAAATGCCCTTGAAATGGGTGTTCCAACAAGACAACGACCCCAAACACACCAGTAAACGTGCAACATCATGGTTCCAGACCAACAAGATTGACGTTATGGAGTGGCCAGCCCAATCCCCGGATCTTAATCCAATAAAAAACTTGTGGGGTGACATCAAAAATGCAGTTTCTGAGGCAAAACCAAGAAATAGAGAAGAACTGTGGAATGTAGTCCAATCATCCTGGGCTGGAATACCTGTTCACAGGTGCCAGAAGTTGGTTGACTCCGTGCAACACAGATGTACAGCAGTTCTCAGAAACAGTGCTTATACAACTAAATATTCATTAAGTTATTCAAAGGAAAGCATATATAGTGAATGTTTGAGTTTGTAAAGAAGAATACAAACACTGCTATTTTTTTGAACAGTCTAATATTCACTTTTCTTCAATTTTCTTAGAGGAACAACACAAATTTGATATATTTTTCTTCATGTTTTGATTTGGAATAGAATGTGAAGTGTTCCCAATGCATTTGTGTGTAAGGAAATAAAAGCTATTAGAAGGATTTTGAGCTTTATTCACTTTTTTCAACACACTGCTATTATTTTGAACACAACTGTATGTATTTTCTAATGGCACACAAATATGCTGTGTCAGGGCCCAGATGCCGAGAGGCCGCATATTTGCATGCGTTCTGCGTCAAGGGGTTAAGCTGGCTACACATTATACAATTTTCCTGTTCAATTTCCTTTAGATTTACCTTCAACTATGTAGTGCAAGGGCCTGCCTGACTGCATACAATTTGAAAGTGGTTAGATTTGACCTCATATTCTATGGTTTTGGTAGATGTAAAGGATGTACAAAAAATGTATAATGTGTAGTCAGGGTAACAAAAGTAAATCCCTTTAAGTGCAAGGATTGGCTAGTGTAATTGCTTTGATATTTAGAAAATGGCTGATGTGATATGCTGTTACTTTTTACAATTCCTTCCAAACAGGGAAGCAGAAGCTATTGAGGCTGATATACTATGTGTAGTACTGAAATAGACTATTAATGCAGATAGACAACAGTACTGCTTGGGCTAACAGAGTCCAGGTCTCTAAGTGGAATTCTGTATTGCAGAAAGTCTTGGTTCTGATTAACTGGCAAAACCAACTACAGAACTTGTAGCATGTAGTGGTATGCTATGGGTTAAGAACCCTCTCGCCCATCACCCAGTCCTTAGTAGTAGCGATGTGAACGATGGCCTTGTCGCTGGGGGCCCCCTTTCTTTGAAGTCTCCCTGTAGAGATTGTGGTGCCAATGACATTGACCTCATCCACCTGCATACAGGATCTACTATCCTGCATTTCCGTGCGATGAATGATCTGGGAATTCTCTATCTGCAATCAGTAACAATGCAGTGTGTTACATACAGAAGACACCCCCCCCCCTTCTCATCTCCTTACTATCCTTACTATAGGGGAATGAAAAAGAACACCCAACCTAGGGCACCAAAACTTCAACTTGTCAAAGAGGCAGAGACCTCGAAATGTTGTCACAGCAACAGGGAATGCTTTGCTGAAACTTAGAACCAAGTAGCCTGTTTGCTACTAGGTTCCTGGTTCACCTGATTGCTTGTCTCATTGACTTACACACAGAACACTGTGATTACAGCAATCTATAAGGATCCTCTCACTCCTCTCATATCCCTACTGCTAGTCACAGGAGAGGGAGGCAATCTATGATTTTTCAGATGTGTCCTGGATGGGAACAATTTCAGCTTTTAACAGAGATGCTACTCTGAACAATATTCCAGTGATCCTTGCTTGGACTATAAAGGCTCTCTGGGGAATTTTCAGTTTTATCCCCTTACATTCTGTATGTTTGATGTTTTGTTTTATATGCTTTTGCTATTAAAATGTATATTTATTTAGACGTACCTTATATTTGATTGCAGGTAGTGTATTGCATATCGGGGGGAAGGTGTTCTGTAGTCCTTACACACATCCTGATAACAGTGTTTGAGATATCAAAACAGAGAGCAAAGGACGCAGGACAGGATTTGATTTTTGGCACGATAAACAGGTATTTTTGCACCTATACAGCAGATATAATATAATAATTTCACTGGTATGTTTAGCAGGCCAAAAGGTAGCAAATAAAAGAACATTTACAAAAACTGGAGAGTACAAAATCTGGTGCAACGCATCATAGAAATCAATCAGCTTCCAGTTTTTATTGCCAAAGCTTTAAGTGTTACTACACCCACAACAGTAAAATCAGTATTTATATGCAGTAAAGCATGCTTGTTATACTCACTGTGGAACCTAAGGGGTTAATCCTCTGGTGTAAAAAGGCCATTTGATCCTTTCTTTTCTGTTCCTCCCCTTTTTCAAGCAACCACCTCCTATCTCCAGACTGAACCATAGGGGCATGCTTTTTGTTGGGTTTACAGTAATTTCTAGCAAAAATTGCAGATTTTAAAATATGTGCACAAATGATAAAATTGCCACAGTAGACAAATGGTTATTCAGGGATAACAGGCCTAATAGACGCCTGCTTAAATGTTATTTAAAGTGTTACTAAACCCACAACAATAAAATCAGTGTGTATATGCAGTAAAGCATGCTTGTTATACTCACTGTGGAACCTAAGGGATTAATCCTCTGCATTGTGTAAAAAGGCTATTTGACCCTTTCTTCTCTGCCCCTCCTCTTGTTAAAATGATCACTTGATACAGACTTAATCCATAGTCACATGCTCAGTTTGGTGTGTATTGCTAGAGAGGATTTCTTTTTTCTTGGGAGATTGCATGTGATCAGCACAGGGCCAATCAGCACTGTCCAGACAGACGTCAGGGGATTTGCATCCTCCTAGAGCAGAAAGAAAACTCCTCCTACGAGCTTTAGCTAGCGGTGGGCTGGATACAGATAGAAGTCACAAGACTGCTCTAACTTCTGATGAGAAAAGGTATTTAGCAGTTTATATTTACTAAAATAATTGCATTTCCATGTTGTGTGTACTGTGGGAGACCGGATATAGTGAATGCAGGGTCCTCGGTTTAGTAACATTTTAATTGAGCAAGCTGAAGTTAGAAGCTCTTTGGCTACAGAGCCAGAGAGCACAGAGAGAGAGCACATGGAGACAGATCACATGGAACGTGAAGTGCAGGCGTTTTTCAGGGTGCAGACAATCAAACAGCTATTCCACAGGACAACACAAGACACAGTGATACATCAGAATGGCAATATGGGACAACAGGGGGCTGATAGTACACAGTTCAATAGGACAGAGCAGCAGGGCACCACAGGGGTTGGAGTCTGCGGGCAAGGGTTTCGGGCAGAATCAGGCTAAGTCCAGCACAGGGCAGAGGTCTGGGCACAACAGGGTTAATCCTATACACGGGATGTGGACCTGGGCAGAGAGGGTTAAGTCCCAACGCAGGCAGAGATCCGGGCACAACTGCGTTAATCCAATACATGAGATGCAGATCTGGGCAGAGAGGGTTAATTCCAAGGCAGGGCAGAGATCCGGGCACAACGGGGTTAATCCAATACACGGGATGCTGAGCAGGGCAGAAAGGGTTAAATCCAATGTAGGGCAGAGGTCTGGGTACAATGGAGTTAATCAAGTACATGGCAGAGAGCTCATTTTCAGGGTTGGGGCGGGGCCTGAACATGGCGCTGGCCGGCGTGTGTTAGGAGCTCCATCAACCATCGGAAGATGCTGGAAAGAATGAATTAGAGACATATCTCTGTCTGGCTCCCTTTGTCTAGCTCCATCGGAACTGGGGAGCGGTGCTGGACGAGCCTGTGTCTGCTGGGATCCCTGCGGCTTGGTTTGGCTTGAGAAATTGCTAAACAGAATGGAGAGGAGGTGGAACCCTATGTGAGGGGTAGTAGCTGCGGGAGCGATTCTGCAGGTGGCTCTGTCTGGCTGCTTTGCCTGCGAAAGAGGCAGCTGCTAGTCGGCTGAAAGGAGAGGTGAGAGCGGGAGGGTCCCAGGACTGGAGGGCTGAGGACACTAGAGCTGCTGAGTTCAAGGAGCTGGAGAGAGCACAGGGAGATCTCCATGGAAGAAACGGGCCCCCCTGCACAGGTTGCAGCGAGAGGTCCTAGGAGAGCAACTCACGAGGACAGCCAAATGAAGTCTTGAGAGAGGAAAGGCGAAGTGGAAAGAGGAGAGAGGAGGACTCGAAAACAACATCCCTGGTCACCCCTAAACTGAAGAAGTACTGCATATGGTATAATAATAATATGGTCACGGTGAAGTTTTATGGGCTGAAGAAAAAAAGCTGAACAACCATATGCTGGAGAATGGTGAGTGCTCACAATTAAACATTACAAACTATAATATAAGTAACATTATACGTGGCTGGTGGAAGCAGTACCCAGGAGTCGATAGTGGGAAGTGACAAAGGGGGTATCCAGTGGATTAAAAATAAGCAGAACCCTTACTGAAAATTAGAAAGAGGACTAAGTGTATACTCAAAGTCGCTAAAGAAGGTGGTAAGGTGAAGGAAAAAAGAGAGAAAATAACTATGAAGAGCAAAGCGGCAAAAGGAGGAGGGGTAAAGACACTCAAAACTAGTATAGGTACAATTTAAAAATATATGCCCCCACAGGAGAAAAGCCCAGGGGGTGTCTCCCCGGAGAGACAATGGCAATCCAACAGAAGACAGGATGTGGAAAACAATAGCGGCGATCAATCTGGACTGTCATTAGAAACTATGGAACAGGTAAAGAAAAATCAAAGACAGTATGTGTAGAGGAGAAAATAAACAGAGAAGAACAAATAGAGTTCACAAATACCTACAAAGATTGAAATGGCAGATATGTTTGCAAAGCTAGAAATGTCCATAAAAAATGATATGCAATACTGCATAAGGATTTAGGACAGGTTTTGGCCCGAATGGAGGAAACGGAAGAAAAATTGGATAAATATGCACAAGTAATATCGGAAATAAAGAGCCAAATGGAGGAAATGTGAAGTGAACAGAGGAAACTTATATAAGATAGAAGACCAGGAAAATAGAAGTAGAAGGAATAATTAGGGGATTCGGGGGTTACCCAAGACACCCCAAGGAGAATATTGAACCACTTGCCTACCCAGCACTTATACCCCCTTCCTGCCCAGGCCAATTTTCAGCTTTCAACGCTGTTGCATTTTGAATGACAATTGAGCGGTCATGCAACACTGTATCCATATGACATTTTTATAATTCTTTTTCACACAAATAGAGATTTCTTTTGGTGGTATTTACTCACCGCTGGGTGTTTTATTTTTTGCGCTATAAACAAAAAAAGAGCAAAGAATGTGGAAAAAAAAGTTTTTCTTTGTTTCTATTATAAAATTTTGCAAACCGGTAATTTTTCTCCACTGATGTGCGTTGATGAGGCTGCACTGATAGGCAGCACTGATAGGTGGCACTGATGGACACTGATAGGCGTCATTGATGAGGTGGCACTGATAGGCAGCACTGATGGGCACTGATAGGCGGCACTGATGAGGTGGCATGGATAGGCAGCACTGATGGGTGGTACTGACGAGCTGGCACTGATGATACTGCACTGATATGCAACAATGATGGGCACTGAAAGGCGGCACTGATGGGTGGCACTGACTGCCGGCATTGACTGTCGGCACTGCTGGGCACTGACTGGTGGCACTGCTGGGCACTGACGGGTGGCACTGCTGGGCAGCACTGATGGGTGGCACTGATTGGGGCACTCGTGGGTGGCACTGCTGGGCACACGTGGGTGGCACTGCTGGGCATGCGTGGGTAGCACTGCTGGGCACAGGTGGACTGCACTGGTGGGTGGCACTGCTGGGCACTGATCAGAAGTGCCCTGATGATCGGTGCCGATCCGTCCTCTGACAATTGCCAGTTATCTGCAGTACTTTCCTCACGCAGTGACAGCTGGAGGAAAGTGCAGCCAATAACCAGCAACTGCATTTACCGGTGAGCTGCTGTGTCATTGCACACTGCTGATCACGTGGTAAATGGCCGCTGTGATTGGCCTTTTACCAGATCACATGATCAACTGTGTCCGTAGGATGCAGTGATCATGGAGATTGGCGGGTGTGCGCCCCTGGGGAGAGGGGGAGAGGAGAAAAAAAAGCAATAATATCTGTCTAACAGTTCCCGGTTGGTATAGATGTATCATATTAAGATCTATGTTAAGGTGGATTGGGAGAAAAGGAGTAGGAATAAAAAAAAGGATGGAAGATGGGAAAGTAGTTAATTGTAGTCAATTTAAAAACATACAATGTAAAAGGATTAAATACTCCAGTAAAAAGACATAAGATTTTAAAGGAAATCTACCAACATTCAATGGATGTAGTGTTCCTTCAAGAAACACATTTATGTCAGGACACAAGAATTAGGTTACAATAAAAAAAATTACCCAGTTTGGTACTATGCTGATTTACCAATAAAACGAGCTAAAGAGGTTGCTATTGGGATGGCAAAAAATGTAAGATTCACTTGGGGGTAAAGGACTATATGTTCTATTCCTCAGTACATGCGACATACTCTAGATTGGACTATATAATGGTAGAACATAGACTATTGGAGTAATTGATTAAATCCAATATAGAAATCACATCACTGTCTGACCATGCACCAGTCACAATGAGGTTGAAAGTGGGGAATGAACGAATTAAAACGTGTGCAATGGAACACTCATACAAGATCAAGAGACGGAAGTAAAAATACAAAAAGAAATAGAGAAGTACTTTGTAAGCTCGAAAGAGTAGGGCCCTCGAACCCCTCGTGTATCACATTGTATTGTTATTGTACTGTCACATGTTCTGTCTCCCTTTGTAATGTACAGCGCTGAGCGAACTTTTGGCGCTTTATAAATACTGTATAATAATAATAAGTACTTTCAACTAAATGAAACGGAAGAAGTCTCGATTGTTACGTTGTGGGAAGCCCTTAAGGCATATATAAGAGGTATCCTGATCTCCATAGGGGCGGAAAAAAAGAAAAAACTACAGGAAAAGATAAAAACAGTAACAGAGGAACTATTTGAATTAGAGCAAATACATAAAAAAAGAATGGAAATTGTAAAACAACAGAAGATAATATTAAAGAGAGAATGAAATAGCCTAATGGAACAGGAGACAAATAGAGCCTTTAATTCTGTGTTAAAAGAAAGATATCAATGGGGAAACAAACCGGGAAAATACTTGGCAAGGATGGTAAGGAAAAAAAAATCAATAAACTATATAGAAAATATCAGAAATAAATCTGGAGAAATAGTAATAGTCAACTAAATTAATTGCGAGTGTATCCCAAAAATATTATAGGTCTCTGTATTCGGTAACCTCAAAGAATCCAAGAGATTTGGAGGAGGATAGAAATAAAAAAATCCAGACATATTTAGAGATAGCTGCACTACCTAAATTAGAGGAAGAAATATTGGCAATTTTAGATAACCCAATAACACCAGAAGAGGTGCTTGAAGCCCTCAGTGGTAAACAAGCAGGGAAAAGTCCAGGGCCAGATGGATACACTGTAAGATATTATAAGAAGTTTAAAGAACAACTAATCCCGAAAATGTGTGCGTATATGAGTGCGTTAGGAAAGGGAATGCAAATAAGAAAAAAATCGCTTCTGGCACATTTAATGATCATCCCTAAAGAAGGTAAAGACTTATCACAATGTGCCAGCTATAGGCTGATAGCATTACTGAATATAGATACAAAACTATATGCAAAAGTTATTGCTAACAGGATGAAAAATTTAATGCCAGAACGGATTCATATAGATCAAGTGGGGTTTATGCCAGGAGGAAAAGGAAGAGATAATGGTCTGAGGTCATTACTACTGTTACAAAAAAGCAAGAAGGAGAAATCCCCAGTTCTATATCTGTCAATAGATGCTGAAAAAGCATTTGACAGGGTAGACTGGGAATTTATGGTGAGTACTTTAGATGCAATAGGACTAGGACCAAAAATGATTAAATGGAAAAAATCTTTATATAGCTACCCTTCTGCAGAGATGAATGTTAATGGCTCATTGTCAGATCCATGTACAATGGTATGAGGCAAGGATGCCCACTTTCACCACTTTTATTTGTATTATCCTTAGAGCCCTTGTTAGCAACAATAAGGCAGAGTGTAGATATAAAGGGATTACAAATTGGAGAAGTAGAACACAAAGTGGCAGCATATGCTGATGACATGCTGTTTTATGTAGCAAACCCTAGAATAATATTACTAAAACACTACGAAGACCTATCAAATTTTAAAATTAATCTTTCAAAATCAGAGATATTGGATATTAATGTACTGAAAACAGAAAGACAGTCTTTACAACAGCGGTTCTCAACCTGGGGGTCGCGACCCCTTTGGGGGTCGAATGACACTTTCCCAGGGGTCGCCTAAGACCATCGGAAAACACATATTTCCGATGGCCTTAGGAACCGAGACACCGCTCCTTGATCCGTCTGCAGGTGTGGGCGGGATGACATGCCGTCCCTGTCATCTGGACACACCCCCAGGATCAATCCTTCCTCGTCGGTGATTGGCCGCCGGAACTGTAGCTCAAGAGAGGCACACAGGCGACCAATCACCGGCGAGGAGGTGGAGCTTGGAAAGGAGGAGCCGAGCGGCACCGCGAAGCACGAGCGAGTGAAGAGGAGGAAAGCGGCCGGAGAAGGAAGCCATCTGACCGGTAAGTGTTTGTACCATGGGAGAGGGAGGGAGCGAGCGAGCCCAGGCTGGAGCAGGGGTCAGCAAGGTAAGTATCATTGGTGTCAGTGGGAGGAATAGTGCCCAATCATTGGTGTCACTATTACCAATGATGGGGCACTATTCCTCCCCCCACTGACACCAACGATGGGGCACTATTCCTCCCACTGACACCAACGATGGGGCACTATTCCTCCCACTGACACCAATGATGGGGCACTATTCCTCCCACTGACACCAACGATGGGGCACTATTCCTCCCACTGACACCAACGATGGGGCACTATTCCTCCCACTGACACCAACGATGGGGCACTATTCCTCCCACTGACACCAACGATGGGGCACTATACTTCCCTCTGATACCAACGATGGGGCACTATTCCTCCCACTGACACCAATGTTGGGGCACTATTGCTCCCCCTGATGCCAACGATGGGGCACTATTCCTCCCACTGACACCAATGATGGGGGCACTATTCCTCCCACTGATACCAATGATGGGGCACTATTCCTCCCACTGACACCAATGATGGGGCACTATTCCTCCCACTGACACCAATAATGGGGCCGTATTCCCCCCACTGACACCAATGATGGGGCACTATTCCTCCCACTGACACCAGTGATGGGGCACTATTCCTCCCACTGACACCAATGATGGGGCACTTTTCCTCCCACTGACACCAGTGATGGGACACTATTCCTCCCACTGACACCAGTGATGGGGCACTATTCCTCCCACTGACACCAATGATGGGGCACTATTCCCCCCACTGACACCAATGATGGGGCACTATTCCCCCCACTGACACCAATGATGGGGCACTATTCCCCCCACTGACACCAATGATGGGGCACTATTCCTCCCACTGACACCAATGACGTGGCACTATTCCTCCCACTGACACCAGTGACGTGGCACTACTCCTCCCACTGCAAAATTACAGTTATGAAGTAGCAACGAAAATAATTTTATGGTTGGGGGTCACCACAACATGAGGAACTGTATTAAGGGGTCGCGGCATTAGAAAGGTTGAGAACCACTGCTTTACAAGAAAAGTTCCCATTTACCTGGAGGGATAAAGAACTTAATTATTTAGTAAAGCTAAGGATAGGAGGAACCTGCGCACGCCTTGACGCCACGCCGTCGGAGCACTGGGGAGCTCCGGCGGCCACTACATCTGACAGGACGGTTAGTCCTGTTCCGCCTCCATTGCTAGTTTTCATGTTTATTCACTAGCGGTGTGCATTTTCACATATTCTCTGGATGCATCCTGTTTTATTTAATAAATGCTTTTTAAATGTACCTCACCATGGGCTTTTCTTTTTATGAGGAGTATCTCCTCCTAGATGCCGCTGATATGAAGTGAAGGAGTGGTGTTTCTCTTTGGTGGAGCTGTGACTGCTTCCTTGCTGTCTTGTGGAACGATTGCTTCCTTGATCTGGGGATCTTCACTGATCCGGGGATTGCATCTACCTCTGTGCCCTGACTACATCTTCAAACTCCATCTCTACCGCAGTATATACATCTTTGATCAGTGTATATGGGCATTTGAAGTCGTCCTTCTTTTTTTTTTGAGACTTTTTTTGGCCTAGGGCCTTCCCCTTCCCCCCTCCCTCATATTTTTGCGGACTTATTTTTATTGACTTTATGTGCGTTTATTTTATTTTGTTTTTTGTTTTCTTTAGCGCTGCACTTTACTTTTATATTTATAATGATGGGGCACTATTCCCCCCACTGACACCTATGATGGGGCACTATTCCTCCCATTGACACCAACGATGGGGCACTATTCCTCCCCCACTGACACCAACGATGGGGCACTATTCCTCCCCCCACTGACACCAACGATGGGGCACTATTCCTCCCACTGACACCAACGATGGGGCACTATTCCTCCCACTTACACCAATGATGGGGCACTATTCCTCCCACTGACACCAACGATGGGGCACTATTCCTCCCACTGACACCAACGATGGGGCACTATTCCTCCCACTGACACCAACGATGGGGCACTATTCCTCCCACTGACACCAACGATGGGGCACTATACTTCCCTCTGATACCAACGATGGGGCACTATTCCTCCCACTGACACCAATGTTGGGGCACTATTGCTCCCCCTGATGCCAACGATGGGGCACTATTCCTCCCACTGACACCAATGATGGGGGCACTATTCCTCCCACTGATACCAATGATGGGGCACTATTCCTCCCACTGACACCAATGATGGGGCACTATTCCTCCCACTGACACCAATAATGGGGCCGTATTCCTACCACTGGCACCAATGATGGGGCACTATTCCTACCACTGACACCAATGATGGGGGCACTATTCCTACCACTGACACCAATGATGGGGGCACTATTCCTACCACTGACACCAATGATGGGGGCACTATTCCTACCACTGATACCAATGATGGGGCACTATTCCTCCCACTGACACCAATGACGTGGCACTATTCCTCCCACTGACACCAGTGACGTGGCACTACTCCTCCCACTGCAAAATTACAGTTATGAAGTAGCAACGAAAATAATTTTATGGTTGGGGGTCACCACAACATGAGGAACTGTATTAAGGGGTCGCGGCATTAGAAAGGTTGAGAACCACTGCTTTACAAGAAAAGTTCCCATTTACCTGGAGGGATAAAGAACTTAATTATTTAGTAAAGCTGACTCCATCATTAAGAAATATATACCAGACAAATTATATACTATTATTAAATGAGATTAGGGACAAGCTGAGGAAAATCTCAAAAAGATCACTTTCCTGGATAGGACGAATAAACATGGTGAAGATGATGATAGTGCTTAAAATCCTGTATAAATTTCAAATGTTACCAATATATTTGCTGCAAATGTATTTTAGAGTTTTAAAAAGAATGATAATGAGATATATATGGGTAAATAAAAAACCTAGGGTGAAATACGAGGTATTATGTAAAGACAAAACAAATCGGGGTTTGAACATGCCGGATTTTAAAAGATATTATTTTGCAGTATTATTATCACAAATAATAGATTGGGTACATAATGCACGGGGAAAAAGTTGGGTACGAATTGAACAAATATTAAGTGAAGCACTTTTAAATAAAATTATTTGGGTTCCACAACAATATCGGATGTTATCAGTAAATACTAGCACTTTGACAAAAAAATGTACTTAAGGTATGGGATTTAATTCACAAACAAAATGGATGGGGGTTTAATTCACCACTAATACCACTAGAAGGAGCACATTTTTTTCAGCCGGGTAAAATTAGTATAGGAGGAACTTGGATTAAATATAGAAAAGCACGATTAAAGTATATTATGAGTAATGGAGAAATAAGCACGGTACGAGTAATGGAGAAATAGGCACGTTACAAGAGTTGAAACAAAGAAAGGACACATTTTATGTACTTGATGAGTGGAGATACCGCCAATTAAAGCACTTTGTTATATCTCTTCCACAACCATTAAGAGAGGTTAAAAATATGCATCGATATGTACAATTGTTAAACTCAGATGGAATACAAAAACATGGTACTTCACTTATTTATAGGATACTGTCTATAAAATCTGAACCGGCTATACCAGCATTTACGGGAAAATGGGAAAACGAGTTGGGAATGCAGTTGAGTGAACAGAGAAGGAAAATATTTAGAATTGCACAGGGAGCAGTGGATATGAATACTGTAGAGATGAACTATAAATTGACAGCAAGATGGTATATAACACCTTGTAGAGCCCATAAACAACACCCAGAGAATTCTATGTATTGCTGGAGGAGATGTGGGATGGAGGGTACAATAACGCACATATGGTAGGCATGCCCCAAAATTCAGGAATTCTGGCAGGAGATAATACAACAAATAGCTGAGATTACGAGGGAAAATACTGTATATTAAAAGAACCGTGGGTATGTCTTTTCCATAATACCGATCTAACAAACAAAGAATATAAAAACACGATGATGCCCCTGTCAGGGAATGGGAAGATCGCCGCAGCGATCGAATCTGCACATGTGTAGAATCCTGACAAAGCGGGCACTAGGACCCAGGCGCGCCTGTCACAAATGAGGGCGCTGGGCAAGCACTAGGACCCAGGAGCGCCTGTCAGGAGTCGGGCAGATTATTTAAACCCGGCTCTTGCAATGCTCAAGTGCCTATGGTCTTATCTGTGTTCCTGAGTTCCTGTGAGTAGATTGTTTGTTGCCGACCCTGCCTGATCCTGATTTGCTGTCCATCTCCTGCTCTGATCCCTGGCTTTGTCTGACCATTCTCCTGCTTAACCCCATACGTTCTGACCTGTTGACGAACCCGGCTTGTGACCTGTTTATCCCTCTGCCTGCTGATTCTGTACTACACCGCCACCACTGTTACCGACCCGGCCTGCCCGACGCTGCTTCAGTTACCTCCTCACATCAGACTCTTACCCGCTATACACCTTCAACGGTGCCTCTACCACAGCTGGGTGAACCCAGGGGCCGCGACCTGGTCTCGGCCTGCTCCAAGTCCATCCCCACCATCAGGGGCTCTGGTGAACAAGCAGGTCGGAGCTTAGATTCCGCGCCTTGGGGGATTCCGGTGTGTAGAGTGCTAGAGGCTACCGCTGCAGGATCCCTGACAGCCCCACTTAATTAATGCAGCAAAAGGGTTGATTCCTAAATTCTGAAAGGTCCAAGATATACCAAGAATAAAAGACTGGATAAAAAGAGTAGAAATTATATACAAGAATGAAGAACTTTTATTTTAGTGGAGAAGATAAAATGGATAAATTCCGGAATATGGGAAAAGTGGGGAGAATTTAAAACTACACAGATTTGCAGAATTGATGGAGTAGAAGGGAAAATGGAAATCTAGGAATGAGAAGTAAAGAGTAAAAAGTTGATGATAAGAAGATACATCTGACTTAGAGGAAGATAGTAGAGGTGAACGAAAATTACTAGAAGGGAAAAGACATTGAAAAGGGGGGGGGAGTGGGGCGGGAAGGGGGGTATTGGGAAAATTTTAATAAATGTTTGATTACTGTGTACTAATGCATATATGATTATAGTGGTTTTGTATTTAATAAATATATAATTTACAAAAAAAATCCAGTACACGGGATGCGGAGCAGGGCAGAGAGGTTAAGTCCACACAGTGAAGAGATCCGGGCACAACGGGGTTAATCCAGTACAACAGGGTTAATCCAATACACCAGATGTGGATCTGGCAGAGAGGGTTAAGTCAAAGGCAGGGCAGAGGTCTGGGCACAATGGGGTTAATCCAATACACGGGATGCGGAGCAGGGCAGAGAGGGTTAAGTCATGTCATCTGCTGGTGTTGGTCCACTGTGCTTCATTAAGTCCAGGGTCAATGCAGCCGTCAACCAGGAGACTTTGGAGCACTTCATGCTTCCTTCCGCAGACGAGCTTTGTGGGGATGCTGACTTCATTTTCCAGCAGGACTTTCAAGTTGAAGTGTGACTGCCTCAGAGCCTGCAACTTTAACCACTTACCTACTTATACCCCCTTCCTGCCCAGACCAACTTTCAGCTTTCAGTGCTGTCATATTTTGACTGACAATTACTCAGTCATGCAACACTGTACCAATTTTTTTTGTAAACCCCATGTTAAGGATGAGGCCCAAAAATAACTTAAAATCCTCCAATGTAAGAGGTCTCCATTCAAATGGACGGGCATAGGATGAACTGGGGTTGTTAGTAATATATTGTTGGCCAAAAATGTTTGTCTGGTCCACAATAAAACAAAATAAACTGTCGGGAAAAAATACATTTAAAAAAATTGGGGTGTATGGCGCTGCTGGTGGTTGCCTGGTTTTCAGAACACCATATCTTTTTAGGAGGGACCCTTTCCTCCTCCGATTTGGTGGCTGATCCACTACTGTCAATGGGTTCATACACTGAATCAGAATCGGAAGGTGAGAGCTCCCCGCTGCTCTCATTCATCATACTGAGGATTTTGAACTCCTCCTCACTAGTGTAAATGTTTTTTGACATGGCTGGCTCTGATGGCACTGGGACAGTTAGACTGCTGATGGTGGCTGTAGGACGGGTACCCTGGTGATGGTGGCTATTTAATGGTACTCTGCTGATGGTGGCTGTGTGATGGTATTCTGCTGATGGTGGCTGTATGACGAGTACACTGCTGATGGGCGGGTGTGTGATGGGTACTCTGGTGATGGTGGCTATGTGACCGGTACTCTCCTGATGGCGGCACTGAGGGCCCATGTGCGACAGGTGCTCCGCTGAAGGGCACTGATGGGTGACAGGTGTACTGCTGAAGAGCACCGATGGTCAGCAGGTACAGTGATGGGTGACAAGTACACTGATGGGTGACAGGTGCACTCATGGGTTAAAGTTACACTGATGGGTGACAAGTACACTGATGGGTGACAGGTGCACTCATGGGCGAAAGGTACACTGATGGGCAACAGGTACTTTGATGGGCGACGGGTACACTGATGTGCGACAGCTACACTGACAGCCACTAGAAACACTTCTGATGAGCACTGTGACAGGGGCACTGTGATTTGTTTATGCACTGTGCTGTGTACAGAACTGTAACTCACTGTCTGAAGATTCCTCTCCTCACACAAGATCTGTGTATGAGGAGAGGAAGCCGGTAACAGCGAGTTACCACTCTGTGGGTACATTTGTGACCGGCTGCGATTGGACACAGCTGATCAAGCGGTAAAGAGCCATTGGCATTGGCTCTTTACCTTGATCGATGATGCGATGTGTCCAAGGGATACCTCATCAGCGATCACCGTGTGCCCCTGATGTTCTCCCAGAGCAAGAGAGCTCCCACCCGTCTGACATTTGCCAATGCCAGGAGGCAGTTAAAAACCAAGTCGGCAATGGCAGTTTCTATATTTTTACCCTTACAAATTCCCTTTAATGTAGTCAACTTCTTTTTCATTAACTGGTTGCCGTCCAGCCACAGTGTTTATACTGCGGCAGGGCGGCACCGCTGCACAGAATCACGTTTTTAAACGCCATTCTGCAAAACAGGTAGGGGGCGCGTAACCGCCCTACCTGTGCCGCTGATTGTAGCCGCGGGTGTCAATCACCGGGTCCCAGCCGGTCATTACCCGCCGTGTCCCGGCGATTACCGGCAATCACTGACGGAGCACGGCTGCAGTGTTTACACTGCAACTCTGCTCCCTGTCAGTTTCAAGCACGCTGATCCTGAGAGAAGAGTTTATCTCTCAGGATCAGCGTGTTCCTGTGAAGAACACCCCCCCACCCCCTAGTAAAGCACTCCCCTCACACAGTTAATCCTTTCATTACCTAAAAAAAGTTAACCCCTTCCTCCCCAGTGCCATTAGTACAGTGTCAGTGTTTTTTTTTTTTTTGCACTTATCACTGTATTGGTGTCACTAGGGATGTCAGTGACCCCAAGTCAGTTCCTCCCAGTGTCAGAATGTCCGCCGCAGTCCCGCCATAAGTTGCTGATCGCCACCATAAGTCGCTGATCGCCTCCATTATTAGTATTAACCACTTGACCTCCAGAGGATTTACCCCCCTTAATGAACAGGCCTCTTTTTGCTACTCAGCGCTGCACTAATTCAACTGATAATTGCGTGGTCATGCAACGCTGCACCCATACAAAATTTACGTCCTTTTTTTCACACAAATAGAGCTTTCTTTCGGTGGTATTTGATCACCTGTGCACTTTTTATTTTTCGCGCTATAAAAAAAAAAAAGCCCAAAAATTTTGAAGAAAAACAATATTTTTTACTTTCAGCTATAAAAAATAGTAAACTCAAAGTTGGTTATAAATTTAGGCCAAAATGTATTCTGCTACATGTTTTTGGTAAAAAAAATCCCAATAAGTGTATATTGATTGCTTTGTGTGAAAGTTATAGCGTCTACAAACTATGGTATAGATACTGCAATTTACGCCATTTTTTTGCTATACAGCGCTGCTCTAGTTTAACGGACAATTGCGCGGTCATGCAATATGGTACATAAATGAAATTTACATCCTTTTTTTCCCACAAAATGAGCTTTCTTTTGGTGGTATTTGATTGCCTGTGCGGTTTTTATTTTTTGCACTATAAAAAAAAAGGCTGACAATTTTTGCTATAAAACATGTCCAGTAAAAAAAAATTAAAAAATCAAATTTAGTCATAAATTTCTGCCAAAATGCATTCTGCGACATGTCTTTGCTTAAAAAAAAAACCAATACGTGTAAATTAATTGGTTTACATGAAAGTTATAGCATTTACAAATGGCAGGAAAGATACTGGGATTTTTAGTTTTTTTTTATACTAATAATGGCGGCGATCAGGGACTTATGGAGGCGATCAGCGACTTATGGCGGGACTGCGGGACTGCGCCGGACATTCTGACATTGTAGGGTACTGACTTGGGGTCACTGACATCCCCAGTGACACCAATACAGTGATCAGTGCAAAACAAAAACTCTGACACTGTACTAATGGCACTGGGGAGGAAGGGGTTAAGTTTATTTTTCAGGGAAGGGTTATCTGTGTGAGGGGGAGTGTTTTACTAGGGGACGGGGATGTGTACTGCACGGGACACCGCTGATCGGGAGAGAGAAACTCTTCTGTCCCGATCAGCTTGTCCTGGAGCTGTCAGGGAACTGACAGAAAGCACAGCTACTGCAGCTGTGCTCTCTGTCAGCTATTGCCGCCGTTCGCCGGGACATAGCCGGTAACGATCGGCTGTGACCCGGCGACTGACATCCACGGCTGTGATCAGAGGGACAGGTAGGGCAGCGGCGTGCCTCGCGCGTGCCCCCTACCTGTTTACAAAACGCACGTTTTAAAACATGGTTTTGCCTGCCCGTGCCACCCTGCCATCGTATTTTTACAGTGGCTGGGCGGCATGTGGTTAAAAAAATTAAAAAATCCAGTATCTATACTGCCATTTGTAAACACTATAACTTTCACGTAAACCAATTAATTTACGCGTATTGGGATTTTGTTTAACAAAGACATGTCGCAGAATACATTTTGCCAGAAATTTATGACAAAATTTGATTTTTAAATTTTTTTACTGGACATGTTTTATAGCAAAAAGTCCAAAATGTTTTTTTTCTCAAAATTGTTGGTGTTTTTTTTTATAGCACATAAAATAAAAAATGCACAGGCGATCAGAAGAAAGCTCAATTTGTGGGGAAAAAAGGACATAAATTTATTTGGGTGCAGTGTTGCATGACTGCACAATTGTTAGTTAAAGTAACACAGCGATGTAACACAAACCGCTTCTGTAACCACTTCCTGACGGCCCTGTAGCAGAAATACTGCTACAGCGCAGCATGGGTGCAGAAAATCACATATACTGTATATATACGTAAATCGTGCTCCCGCGGTTTTCTCGCCCCTCCCAGATAGCGTCAGATTGCCCGTCAGTACACCAGTCGTCACATTTAACCCCTTGATTGCCAGGAACACGCTCATGCACAATAAACCTCCATTGCTAGTATAGTGTCTGAACGGATCAATATCTTTGACCAGATCAGCACTATACCAGCGTTCACATTAGTATAGCGTCCCCAAAAACGCAGCGTTAGTGGGATCAGCCCCAGCACCTACCAGCACCTGCGTTTAGCCCCTACGCTTACCCCCCCTTCTCCCCCAGCAAGTGCAGTTTCAGTAGGTCACTGTCACTTCATACATTGCACAAAAAAAACACAGTGTTGGCAGAATCAGGCCTGATCTCTGATAGCACTTGTCAGTAAATTTTGATGACTCTCATATGCAGCAGAGTGCCAGTACTAGTGCCACGCTACCTTTTGGTGAACTGGCGAGTACTAGTGGCCTAGTACATCCTGGTCTTTCACATATCTCATAGATTGTAAGCTCCCAGGATCAGGCCCTCCTAACCCTCTTGTATTGAACTGTATTGTTCTGTATTGTCTCCCGTTATATTGTAGCTCTGAGTAAACTGTCGGCGCCATAAATCCTGTATAATAATAATAATAATACCAGCACTGCAGTATGACTTGGCGACGTGGTGAGTCCCATAAGTGCAGTACAAGCTGGTGCGGTGGCGAGCACAAGTGTTGTCCTGCAACCACAAAGAATTCGCACACAGGCCTGTAAAGCTCCTAGTATCCTTCCGAATATGCTTGTGTAGGGAACTGTTATTTTATACACTAGTTGTGGTTTGTTTACATCCATATACAGCCACTACCATAGAGGTCCCATTACAGACAAGTCCCTAGGTGTGCTTCCTGCCCCTACAAGGAGGTCAAGAAACCCCAGGATGTTATATAGTTGTTTTCCAGGAAGTATCAGGCAGAGGGTACCAGTCTGCCATGTGCTATGTATCTGGGGAGAACTGTATGGGGATTCTGTGAGTACTGATCCAGATTAACAAGGCTGCTATCTATTTAGTTGTTACTGAAGCAGATTAGGTCTGCCTCTGTTATATTTCAACTTCTGTATAGGAACCCTAATATCTCTGTAAGAGAGAGATTTGTGGTTCATTATCATTATTCTATTTACACACTGCAGAATCCTTATAGTTGTCTATATATATATATAGATCAGTGTTTTCACCTGCATAAGACTGTCAGGTGAACTTTCTGTTAATTGCAGTGTATCTTTGCAGCCTCTTTGCTTAAAGAGCCTTATTGGTCTGGATCTCTCTTTAGCTAGGATTAGCATAGGGAGCGTTGGATAAGATTAGGCTAGAGGTAGGTTAGGCATCCGACGGCCACTTAGACAGATAGAGGCCCGGTTGCAGTGACAGCCCAGTTTAGGGATAGGGACTAAGAGTGAGGATAGATAGAGCATTTTATCCTTCTAGGTGATGCATCGCTGATCTTCAGACAAGCAGTGCAATCATCCGCATGTTACTTGGACGCCATCACAGCATCTAAAGTGGAAGCGTGCATCTTATTGACTCTCACCTCTCCAGGGGCCCCTGCAACCGGACAGCGCTATAACCCATGGTTGGAGGTATTCTGTATACTACATGCACATATACCCGGGTATAATTGCAACCTCCCAATTTATGCTAAATTGTAATTCCTGAATGTTATTCTTATGCATCCTGTTTTATGTGGCTGCTTTATATAAACTGCATTAATCTCATACAGGTGTGGTGACATGTTTTCATGTTAGAAATATAAGCTGGGTGCATTAATACTGTAAGGGACCGCCTGGCGGTACCACTAGCACTCCACTGAGTAGGCGTCCCCAGCGCACGGAGTCTAAGTCCCAGGGTGCTTGTTCACCAGGGCCCCTGATGGTGGGGATGGACTTGGAGCCCCCTGAGACCAGGTCGTGGCTACTGGGTGCGTCCGTCAGTGGTAGTGGTATGCGCCAAGGGCTCCCACGGGGAAGAGTCTGATATGAGGAGGTCAGCAGACCCCACTGCACGGGATGGATGGATGGATGAGCAAGGTCAGACGGGCCGGGTCGGTAACAGAGAGGACGGCAAGGTACAAGGCAGCGGGCATAGAATAGTCGGGTCACACGCCAGGTCAGCAACAGCAGGTCAAATCCAATAGGGGGCATTCAGGAGAGAGGTCAGGCAAAGCAAGGGTCTGGGCAGGAGAAATACAGCAAGGTCAGGTACAATCCGGGTCAGCAACTTACAATACACAGGTTCACGGATACAGGATACAGGTAAGACCAGAAGGCACTGAATGACAGCTCAGGGTCGTTTAAATATCCCGCCCTGCGCTGCCATTGGTGCCCAGCGGGCGGCCGCGGCTTCTACTGCGCATGCGCGAACTCGAACGCCGCGGCCGGCCCGGACCCAGTGCTCGAGTCCCTGCACAGGGCGGCATACTGCGCCTGCGCCGGGACCATCGCGGCGGGGATCGAGGGGATCCCTGACAAATACTGCTATGTATAGTTACTTTAAGTTGTCTACCTGTTACATTCCTAGAAAGGGGTGAGTCTCCTCAATTGCAGGATCCCTATTCTAGGTGGAGGCACTGCCATTTGTATTATCACAACCCCCTCTTCCATATAGCGAAGGCTCAGGATTGCCTACTCATATACAGGTTAGCGCCATAGCTTGTTTGGTGTGGGCCATTTCACATAACCCCCCCCAAAACAGGGCTACACTTTTAAATCCCGATTGACAGCCCACAAATTCTGCAGCGCCCGTACTTCCCCCATTCACTGCCCAACCTGGAATTCAGGTGGAAATAGCAAATTTAACTACTCCCCTTGATTTTTGGAGTTGTTTTTCACGGAATATCTCTATGCGTTGATTGTGGATCAAAGCAATTTATATGCACAACAATTTATCGCCGCCAACCCAAATTCAAAGCTTGCCAGACCAGTCGCATGGAAACTCATTACGGTTTTCGAATTTAAATTTTTTTGGGGCCTAACCCTCAACATGGGCATTACTAAAAAAATGAATTGCGGTTGTATTGGTCCACAGACCCGATTCATCATATGTGTTCTCTGCTGCCATGACCAGGCATAGTGTCAGGGATCCCCGCGATCCGTCCCTCGATGGTCCTGGCGCAGGCGCACTGCTCCTCCCAGTACACGGGCACTAGGTCCGGGCCGGCCGCGGCGTTCGAGTTCGCGCATGCGCAGTAGAAGCCGCGGCCGCCCGCTGGGCACCAATGGCAGCGCAGGGCGGGATATTTAAAGGTCCCTGAGCTGTCATTTCGTTGCCTTCTGGTCTTACCTGCATTCCTGATCCTGTGAACCTGTATCCTGTAAGTTATTGACCCGGATTGCTCTTGACCTTGCTGATTTCTCCTGCCCAGACCCTTGCTTGCCTGACCTCTCTCCCTGGATGCCCCTCTGTAGATCTGACCTCCTGTTGCTGACCTGGCGTGTGACCCGACGATTCTCTGCCTGCTCCCTTGTACCTTACCGTCCTCTACATTACCGACTCGGCCTGTCTGACTACGCACTTGCTCAGCCATCCATCCATCCCATCAGGGTCACCCGACCTCCTCACATTTGGCTCTCCCTGGTTGGAACCCCTGGCGGACACCCCTACCACTGACAGGTGTGCTCAGTAGAGGCGACCTGGTCTCAGGGTACTACAAGTCCATCCCCACCATCAGGGGCCCTGGTGAACAAGTACCCTGGGGCTTAGATTCCGCGCTCTGGGCACGCCTGACCGGTGGAGTGCTAGTGGTGCCGCTCGGCGGTCCCTCACCGTACCAGAAGGCCATGACTGAGCCTCGAGGAGGACTCACCCCGTTGGACGAGGTGTGCAGGCACCTGTCTACCCTGACGCAAGCTGTAAACACATTACAGGACAGATGTCTGCAGATCGAGAATCGGTTTCAGGCCTGCACCATATCTGTTCCTGTTTCACAGGCCCCGGCTCCTGCACCTCCAGTCGCAGCAGCCCACGAGCCGGCTCCTGGGCCTCCCACATCACTCCCTATGGCGGAACCCCGAGTATCCTTACCCGAGCGCTTCCATGGGGATCGCACACGTTTTCGGTCATTTCGTGACTCTTGTCTGCTCTTTTTTGAACTACAGCCACGGACCTTTTTGACAGAGTCAGTGAAAGTGGGGTTTGTTGTCTCCCTGCTGCAGGGTGAACCCCAAGACTGGGCCCACCGACTAAGGGGAAACAATGACCCTCACCTGGTTTCGGTCGACAGCTTCTTTAACGCTATGGCCATCTTATATGATGACCCACAACGGGCGGCCTCGGCCGAGGCCACGTTATACGCACTCCGACAAGGTCGGCGGACGGCTGAGGAATACGCCTCTGACTTTAGGCGCTGGATGGGTGACACTCGTTGGAACGAGTTCGCCCTTTTACACCAGTTTCGTATGGGCCTATCTGAGGCTCTGAAAGACGAGCTCGCCCGGGTAGAGGTGCCCGAGATATTAGAGGACTTGATTGCACTCACTATTAAAATTGACCGTAGGCTACGGGAGCGCAGATTGGAGAGGTCTGGTCAGGGTCGCGGAAATCCCTGGGGGTCATTTCAGGGATCCGGTCAACATACTAGGCCAAGCATCCAGAACCTGCCGGCTGAAGATGCCCCCGAACCCATGCAGCTAGGCCTGGCTCGGCCTAAACTATCGCCTGAGGAACACCAGCGCAGACGCTCCCAGAATCTGTGCCTGTACTGCGGCGAAGCTGGTCACATGGTGCGTTCCTGCCCGCAGAAACTGAGTAAGTTCACTTCATCTTCTTTATCTGTTGGCGATATGACCCCGTCCCAGTACTTAGTTGTTCCCCTCTCCTTTCAGCTTTCCGAAAGGACCGTGGAGGTGTCGGCCATAGTTGATTCGGGGGCATGCAGCTGTTTTGTGGATATCAATTTTGCTCACCAGCAGGGTATTCCCCTCCGCCCAAAGGAGAAGGGGTTTCATATCTTTTTAGCTGATGGTTCCCGGATAAAGTCAGGAGTAGTCAACCAGGAGACCCCTTCCATTATGACTTCCATTGCCGGTCAGCACCGGGAACTCCTCCGCCTGGATGCTATTGCATCACCCCTTTTCCCAGTCATTCTGGGGCTCCCTTGGTTGCGGGCCCATAACCCCCAAATTGACTGGGAAACTGGGGTTGTCTCGTTCCCTTCCCCATATTGTCGGGAACTGTGTCGAACTTCGGGCCCGGGGGTCCCCCAGGTTCTTCTGTGCTCTGAAAGGGATGACAGCCTGAAACAAGTGGTTCCTGCAGCCTATCACAAGTTCCTTGACGTGTTCAGTGAACGGGGAGCAGATGCTCTACCCCCCCACCGCCCATATGACTGTCCGATTGATCTGTTGCCCGGTTCTGAAATCCCGTTCGGACGAATTTTTCCCCTTTCTGAGCTGGAATTAGGGGCCCTGAAGGACTATATTGAGGATAGCCTCCGTAAGGGATTCATCCGTCCCTCCACTTCCCCAGCAGGTGCAGGGATCTTCTTTGTAGAAAAGAAGGACAAGACTTTGAGGCCATGCATTGACTATCGGGAGCTGAATAGGGTCACCATTAAAAATCGTTACCCATTACCTCTGGTACCTGAATTGTTACAGAGCTTAAAGGCTGCGGTAGTATTCACCAAGTTAGACTTAAGGGGAGCCTACAATTTGGTTCGCATAAGGGAGGGGGATGAGTGGAAGACGGCCTTCCGCACCCGATTCGGCCATTTTGAATACCTGGTCATGCCTTTCGGGTTATGCAATGCGCCAGCCACCTTCCAGCACTTTGTAAACTACATCTTTAGGGACTTCCTGGACATCTTTGTCATCGTCTACTTAGACGACATTTTGATTTTCTCATCCTCCCTGGGGGAGCACAGGGTACATGTAACAAAGGTGTTGGGGCGATTGCGGCAGCACGGGTTGTACGCTAAAGCAGAGAAATGCTGCTTTGAACAGACTAGCGTTACATTCCTGGGTCTGATTATCTCCACCACGGGGGTCGCAATGGACCCTCAGAAGGTCTCAGCGATCCTAGATTGGCCTGAACCCACGGACAGGAAAAGTGTCCAGCGTTTTATTGGGTTCGCAAATTTCTACCGGAAGTTCATCAAGAACTTCTCGGGTCTGGTCTCCCCTATCACTCAATTAACTAAGCTTGGGACGCGATTCAGATGGACGCCCGAGGCACAGGAAGCCTTTGAGGCACTAAAAAGGTTATTTACCTCGGCACCCATTCTGGGTCATCCCGACGCCTCCCTGCCCTACATCTTAGAAGTAGATGCATCTGAAAACGCGGTTGGCTCCATCCTTTCCCAGCGGAAGGGCGCCAAGGAATTACTTCACCCAGTAGCATTCTTTTCACGGAAACTTACCCCGGCGGAGAGGAACTACGACATTGGGGATCGCGAGCTACTGGCTATCAAAACCGCTTTAGAGGAATGGAGGTACCTGCTGGAAGGTGCCTCCCATCCCATCCTGATATTCACGGACCACAAGAACCTGGAATATCTGAGGACGGCCAAACGTCTACGCCCACGACAAGCAAGATGGGCATTGTTTTTCTCGAGGTTCCAGTTCCACATCACATACAGGCCCGGCTCAAAAAACACGAAGCCTGACGCATTGTCGCGCATGTATGAGGACACCAAGGAGATCCCAGTGCCCGACACTATTCTTCCGGCAGGGAATTTCTTGGCCCTTCAGACAAACCTTCGCTCCGAGATCCTGAGGGCGTCCACAGCAATGTCTACCTCCGATGGGGCCCCCCTCCAGAACAAGGAGGGACTCCTATGGAGGGAGGACCGGATTGTGGTGCCAGAGGATGCCCGAACCTTAGTCTTGGGACATTGCCATGATCACCCACTGGCAGGGCATTTTGGACCGGTCAAGACCCTGGAACTTCTCCGGCGTTCCTTCTGGTGGCCGGACATGGCCAAGGATTGTAAGATCTACGTGGGCTCCTGTGCCATCTGCCAGCGGAACAAGCCTTCAAGGAACAAGGCATGGGGCCTGCTACGTCCATTGCCCATCCCTGAACGGCCCTGGCAGAGAATCTCCATGGACTTCATAGTCGAGCTCCCTCCTTCGCTGGACCACACAGCAATTCTCGTGGTTGTGGACCGCTTATCCAAGATGGCCCATTTCATCCCCTTACGGAAGACTCCATCTGCAGCCGAGACGGCACAAGTCTTTATTCGAGAGATCGTTAGACTGCATGGGGTTCCCGAAGACATCGTCTCGGACCGAGGGGTGCAGTTTACCTCGCGGTTTTGGAGGGCGCTGTGCAAAGCCCTGGATATCAAGCTGTCTCTTTCCTCGGCATTTCACCCTCAGACCAATGGCCAGACCGAGAGGACCAATCAGACCCTGGAGCAATACCTGCGATGCTACACATCATTCTCTCAGGACGACTGGGCGCCACTCCTCCCTTTGGCAGAATTCGCGTACAACAACGCTTGCCATTCAGCAACTGGGCAGTCCCCGTTCTTCGCCAACTATGGGTTTCATCCGGTCTTCCTCCCGGACTTGGTCCCGGAATGCCCGATTCCAGCGACGCAGGATGCACTGACCTTCTTCACCTCCAACAATAAGAAATTACAGGAAGCCATCCGTCAAGCCCAAGAAGACTACAAGAAGGCTTTCAATAGGAAGCGAAGAGGGAACCTGGTGTTGCAGCCCGGAGAGAAGGTTTGGCTGGCTACGTCAAACTTGAGGATGCTTTGCCCGTCGAAGAAGTTGGGACCTAAATTCATAGGCCCTTTTTGCATCAAACGGATGGTCAATGAGGTGGCCTATGAACTTGTTCTCCCTGACACACTCAAGATCCACCCTGTCTTCCACGTGTCCCTGTTGAAACCGGTAGTCCCTGATGCCTTCCCGGAACGGGAATCCAGGCCCCCGGAGGCCGTAACGGTTGAAGAGGAAGAGGAATTCGAGGTGGAGGCAATCTTGAAGTGCCGTCGAAGGGGGGGCCAGACCCAATTTCTCATCAAGTGGAAGGGCTACGGCCCTGAGGACAATTCGTGGGAACCAGCCCATAATGTCCATGCACCTAGGCTTGTCCGGAGGTTTCTTTGTGATCACCCGTGGTGGAGAGATCGGGTGGGCATCCGGAGGTTGCCCGTAGGGGGGGGGGGCAATGTCAGGGATCCCCGCGATCCGTCCCTCGATGGTCCCGGCGCAGGCGCACTGCTCCTCCCAGTACACGGGCACTAGGTCCGGGCCGGCCGCGGCGTTCGAGTTTGCGCATGCGCAGTAGAAGCCGCGGCCGCCCGCTGGGCACCAATGGCAGCGCAGGGCGGGATATTTAAAGGTCCCTGAGCTGTCATTTCGTTGCCTTCTGGTCTTACCTGCATTCCTGATCCTGTGAACCTGTATCCTGTAAGTTATTGACCCGGATTGCTCTTGACCTTGCTGATTTCTCCTGCCCAGACCCTTGCTTGCCTGACCTCTCTCCCTGGATGCCCCTCTGTAGATCTGACCTCCTGTTGCTGACCTGGCGTGTGACCCGACGATTCTCTGCCTGCTCCCTTGTACCTTACCGTCCTCTACATTACCGACTCGGCCTGTCTGACTACGCACTTGCTCAGCCATCCATCCATCCATCCCATCAGGGTCACCCGACCTCCTCACATTTGGCTCTCCCTGGTTGGAACCCCTGGCGGACACCCCTACCACTGACAGGTGTGCTCAGTAGAGGCGACCTGGTCTCAGGGTACTACAAGTCCATCCCCACCATCAGGGGCCCTGGTGAACAAGTACCCTGGGGCTTAGATTCCGCGCTCTGGGCACGCCTGACCGGTGTAGTGCTAGTGGTGCCGCTCGGCGGTCCCTCACACATAGATATGAGAGTATAATGTGTTTTATTCATTTCAACAACAATACACTCTGTCATCCTTGGGTAACCCTGAATTTGACCGGCTCCACAAAATTCAGCCCCTTGCAAATCACCTTAACCAAAAATTTGCAGATGTGTATACTCCCCAGCAAAACATCTGCATTGATGAGTCCCTCATTAATTTTTCTGGCAGCCTTGCATTCAAACAATTTCTCCCCTGCAAGCGTGCCAGAAATGGGGTCAAGATGTAAAAGACCTGTGAGAGGACAACAGGCTATACTTCTAAGTTTCGGATTTACGAGGGAAATGATAGTCACGTGGAGCCCCCCGGATGCCCAGACTACATGGGGAGCAGTGGCAAGATAGTTTGGGACTTGGTGTCATCCTTTTTCCATATGGGGTACCACTTACACGTGGACAATTTTTATTCAAGCGTGCCACTATTTAGACATTTATACAATCTTGGAACTGGCGCTTGTGACAAAGTGTGACCTAATGTGTGCCCACCATTAGAAGTGGGTGGATGCAGGGCGGTATATTCTAATGGTGGGCATACCACACTTTTTCTGGCAGAGATTTTTCTTTTTTTCATTCAGTCCACTCGCTGCATACAAAAAAAAGAACATAGCATATACACCCAACAAGGATCAGCGATGTACTGGTACATCACTGGACTTTGAATGGTTATACCAGGATGATGCCTACAGCTGCAGGCATCATCCTGGTATAGTTTTTTTCAGCCGGCGATCGGTTTTCATGTAAAAGCAATCCTAGTGGCTAATTAGCTGCAGGATTGCTTTTATAAGCAGTGGGAGATGATGCCCCCTCTCCCGCTGCCTTCCACGGCCTTCTCGGGCAGTCCCGTGCCATCGGGGGAACCTGAGAATGCAGCCGGTGTTTCTGCCAGCTGACCATAGAGCTGATTGGAGACCAGAGTGGTGCCAATCATCTCTATAGTCTAAGAATTCGGAAGCTACAAGCATTTCATCACTTCAGTTTCACAGGATATGAACAGCACCTCCTCTGTAAATCTAAAATGGTAGCTTTTAAAGCGTTGCCTATGGATATTAAAGATGTATGCAGTTTGTCACCATTGCATGGGGCATGTGCAGTTTTAAAGCATGTCATGTTTGGTATGTATTTACTCGACATACCATTATCTTTTATATTTTACTAAATAATTGGCCAATATATTGTGTTGTTGTGCATTAAAAGTAAAAAAAGTGTATTTTTTTTTTAAATTTGCTTTTCACTGTGCGAGTACTATGTGCCATAAAAAATTGTAGTACCCACCATTTTATTCACTAGGGTATCTGCTTTAAAAAATATATAATGTTTGGGGGTTTACATTAATTTCCTAGCAAAAAAAACAGATTTTTTTCATGTGAACAAAAAGTGTCAGAAAAGGCTTGACCTTCAGGTGGTTAGAAGAGTGAATGATGTGTGGCATAAACTTCTAATGCTGGGCATAAAATGCACCCACCCCCAAAAACAACCCCTTTTTGGAAAGTAGACACCCCAAACTATTTGCTGAGAGGCATGTTGAATCAATAGAAGAATTTATTTTTTTACCACAAGTTTTTGGAAAATGACAAAAACATTTTTATTTTTTTTTTACACAAAATTGTCACTTAAATGATTTACTGCTCACACATGCCATGGGTATATGTGGAATTACTCCCCAAAATACATTTTGCTACTTCTCCCAAGTATGGTACCACATGTGAGAGACGTTTTGGCAGTCTAGCCAAGTACAGGACCCCAAAATCCAATAAGCACCTTCAGGCTTTTAAAGGGCTTTATTTCCTCATAACACTTCCAGACTACCTATAACAGTTTTGGAGGCCCTGAAATGCCAGGATAGCACCAAACCCTCCAAATGACCCCTTTTTGGAAAGTAGACACCCCAAGGAATTTGCTAAGAAGCATGGTAAGTATTTTGCAGATCTCAATTGTTGCCACAAGTTTTTGGAAAATGAAAAAAAAACAAAAACATATTTTTTCTATTCTTTTTTTATATTTCAAAACCTTGTGAGAAAAAATTAGATCTGCAAAATACTCAACATGCCTCTTTTTAACCACTTGAGCTCCTGAGGATTTACCCCCCTTAATGACCAGGCCTTTTTTTGCTGTTTGGTGCTGCACTAATTCAAATGATAATTGCGCGGTCATGCAATGCTGTACCCAAAACGAAATTTACGTCCTTTTTTTCACACAAATAGAGCTTTCTTTTGGTGGTATTTGATCACCTGTGTGCTTTTTATTTTTTGCGCTATAAACAAAAAAAACACGAAAATTTTGAAAAAAAACAATATTTTCTACTTTCAGCTTTAAAAAATATATCGTAAACTCAAAGTTAGTCATAAATTTAAGCCAAAATGTATTCTGCTACATGTTTTTGGTAAAAAAAATCTCAATAAGTGTATATTGATTGCTTTGTGTGAAAGTTATAGCGTCTACAAACTATGGTATAGATACTGTAATTTATGCCTTTTTTTGCTATACAGCGCTGCACTAATTCAATTGATAATTGCGCAGTCATGCAATGCTGTACCCAAACGAAATTTACGTCCTTTTTTTCACACAAATAGAGCTTTCTTTTGGTGGTATTTGATCACCTGTGTGCTTTTTATTTTTTGCGCTATAAACAAAAAAAACACAAATTTTGAAAAAAAACAATATTTTCTACTTTCAGCTATAAAAAATATATCGTAAACTCAAAGTTAGTCATAAATTTAAGCCAAAATGTATTCTGCTACATGTTTTTGGTAAAACAAATCCCAATAAGTGTATATTGATTGCTTTGTGTGAAAGTTATAGCGTCTACAAACTATGGTATAGATAATTTGAAATTTACACAGCTTTTACTTTCTGACCGCCCATCACATCTCTTGAGGTGCTAAAATACCAGGATAATACAAACACCCCCACATGACCCCTTTTTGGAAAGCAGACACCCTAAGCTATCTGCTGAGAGACATATTGGGGTTTATTTACTAAAGCTGGAGAGTCCAAAATCAGACTCCCTTCTGCATAGAAACCAATCAGCTTCCAGGTTTCATTGCCAAAGCTTCATTGAACAAGCTGAGGTTAGAAGCTGATTGGTTTCTATGCAGAAGGGAGTCTGATTTTGGACTCTCCAGCTTTAGTAAATAAACCCCATTGTGTCCATGGAAGATTTATTTTTTTTCCACAAGTTTTTGGAAAATGACAAAAACTTTTTTTTTTTGTTTTTGTTTTACACAAAATGGTCATTTAAATGATTTATTTCTTGCACAAGCCATAGGTATATGTGGAATTACACCCCAAAATACATTCTGCTACTTCTACCGAGTATGAGGATACCACACGTGTGACACTTTTTGGGAGCCTAGCCACATACAGGAGCCTGAAATCCAATGACCACTTTGAAAACAGTTTCGGAGGCCTTGAAATGCCAGGATAGCACCAAACCCCCCCCCCCAAATGACCCCTTTTTGGAAAGTAGACACTCCAAGGAATTTAAAAAGAGGCATGGTAAGTATTTTGCAGATCTCATTTTTTCTCACAAGGTTTTGAAATATAAAAAAGAAAAGAAAAAATATGTTTTTATTTTCTTTCTTCATTTTCCAAAAACTTGTGGCAACAAATGAGATCTTCAAAATACTTACCATGCTTCTTATCAAATTCCTTTTGGGTGTCTACTTTCCAAAAAGGGGTCATTTGGGGGGGGGTTGGTGTTATTCTGGCATTCCAGGGCCTCCGAAACTGTTATAGGTAGTCAGGAAGTGTAATGAGGAAATAACGCCCTTTAAAAGCCTGAAGGTGCTTATTGGATTTTGGGGTCCTGTACTTGGCTAGACTGCCAAAAAGTCTCTCATATGTGGTACCCCCATACTCGGGAGAAGTAGCAGAATGTATTTTGGGGAGTAATTCCACATATACATATGGCTTGTGTGAGCAATAAATTATTTCAATGACAATTTTGTGTAATTTTTTTTGTGTCATTTTCCAAAAACTTGTGGTAAAAAAATAAATTCTTCTATTGATTGAACATGCCTCTCAGCAAATAGTTTGGGGTGTCTACTTTCCAAAAAGGGGTCATTTTGAGGGGTGGGGGCATTTTATGCCCAGCATTAGAAGTTTATGCCACACATCACTCACTCTTCTAACCACCTGAAGACCAAGCCTTTTCTGACACTTTTTGTTCACATGAAAAAAATCAGTATTTTTGCTAGGAAATTAAAGTGAACCCCCAAACATTATATATTTTTTTAGAGCAGACACCCTAGTAAATAAAATGGTGGGTGGTGCGATTTTTTTATCTCACATATTACTTACACAGCGATTTTTCAAACGCAATTTTTTTGAAAAATATACACTTTTTTTACTTTTAATGCACAAAAACACAATATATTGGCCAATTATTTGGTATGATATAAAATATGATGCTATGCTGAGTAAATAGATACCAAACATGACATTACGCATGCCCTGTGCAATGGCGACAAACTGCATACATTTTTAATATCTATAGGCAATGCTTTAAAAGCCTTTACAAGCTACCATTTTAGATTTACAGAGCTATAATTACTTCCCTTGATCTGACGTTCATGGCGATACCTCACATGCATGGTGCAATCGCTGTTTCCATACTGGCACAGGGTCAACGCTCACGACCGCAGGTGTGCGGATGGGCGAGGGTCCTTTTTTTTTTTTTTTTTTTTTTTTTTTTTCTGATTTATTTATTTTTACACTGTCCCTTTGATTTTTTTTTTTTTTTAATCACTTTTAATGCTATCTCAGGGAGGGGGAGGGGGGGCATTTTCTCCCGCTGCTTGTAAAGGCAATCCTGCAGCTAATTAACCACTAGGAATGCTTTTACATGAAAGCCCATTGCCGGCTGAAAAAAATGATACCAGGATGATGCCTGCTTCTGCAGGCATCACCCTGGTATAACCATTCAAAGTCCAGTGATGTACCAGTACGTCGCTGGTCCTTGTTGGGTGTATATGCTATGTTCTTTTTTTCTTTATGCAGCCTGTGGGCTGAATGGAAAAAAAAGAGAAGAAATCTCTGCCAGAAAAAGTGTGTGGTATGCCCACCATTAGAAACCTCCCTGCATCCACCCACTTCTAATGGTGGGCACACATGAAATGTGCCAACAAATATAAAATATATATGCCGAAGCATGGGGGCCATCCACCCACTGGCCACCCCAGGACCCATGCTTTGGCATATATTCTCTTTTTTTTAACTGCGGCTGAAAATGTTCATCCGTCAGCACTGCACACACCTACTTATGTCTATTCTGAAAGCAAAACCCTGTTGCTGTCAGAATAAACAGGTCAGTGCTGCAGTTTGACATTCCTGCAAAGAAATCAACAATGGTTAACAATAAAACATTAACTCAATAAAACAACTTTATAATTGAAATATCTCTGCAAGGAAAAGTGTGTGGTGGTATGCCCACCATTAGAAACCTCCCTGCATCCACCCACTTCTAATAGTGGGCACACATGAAATGTGCCAACAAATATAAAATATATATGCCGAAGCATAGGGGCCATCCACCCACTGGCCACCCCAGGCCCCCATGCTTTGGCATATATTCTCTTTTTTTTAACTGCGGATGAAAAATCTCATCCAACAGCGCTGCCCACGCTGACTTATGTCTATTCTGAGAGCAAGTTCCTGTTGCTGTCAGAATAAACAGGTCAGTGTTGCAGCTGAAAGCATTCTTGCAAACAGAAATGGTTAACAATAAAATAGTAACAATAAAACAGTAAAAGTAGAACAATCACAAAAATGACAACAAAAAAAACTATAACTATTTTTGGTATTTAAATTTTTTTATTTTTTGGGGGGGATTTGTATTTTTAATTTTTTTTTTTTTTAACTTTTTTTTTTCAAACTTTAAACATTTTTAAAACAGCTGGTAGGGTCTCTCCAAATGCGATAGCCAGTTTCCTGACTACTTAACATCTTTTGAGACCCTGTGTAAATGTGCCCTGATCTGTGCCGTGCTGTACCCTATACTAATAGTCAACTAGTGTATGGTAGAGGCGGAAGCAGAGCTTGACGCAGAGGCCAGGTTGGCCAGGACAGGAGGGACAACAATAGCGGCTCTCACGCCTAATTCCACGTTTGCTGCAGACACAACATCTTTTTTCGGGTCTTCTTTGGGTTGGGGTACCAGGAATGGTATCGGGAAAATGTTTCTCATGCAGACGGCTAACTGCATCTGGGATAGGGGTTTGGGGCGCAGCACCTTCTGGATACAGAAAGGCCCTGTTGATCTCTAACTGGAAATTTAGGTATGATCCACTATGTCTAGTTGCTTTATAGTGACAAAAGCATTATATACAGCCAATTGAAATAAATAAACTGACACTTTTATGTACCAGCGTTTGGCTTTTCGGGAAAGTAAGTACGGCTTCATCATCTGGTCGTTGAAGTCCACCCCTCCCATGTTAAGGTTATAATCGTGGACACAGAGGGGCTTCTCAACAACACCAGCTGCCGTGGTAATTTGGACGGACATATCTGCGTGAATGGAAGACAGGAGGTAAACATCCCGTTTGTCCTTCCACTTCACTGCGAGCAATTCTTCATTTCTCAAGCAGGCTTTTTCCCCCTTTTTAAGACGGGTATTTACAAGCCGTTGGGGGAAGCCCCGGCGATTAGATCGCACAGTGCCACATGCGCAAATTCCCAGATTGAACAAATGTCTAAATAGTGGCACGCTTGAATAAAAATTGTCCACGTATAAGTGGTACCCCATATGGAAAAAGGATGACGCCAAGTCCCAAACTATCTTGCCCCTGCTCCCCATGTAGTCTGGGCATCCGGGGGGCTCTAAGTGACTGTCTTTTCCCTCGTAAATCCGAAGCTTACATGTATAGCCTGTTGCCCTCTCACAGGTCTTATACATCTTGATCCCATATCTGGCACGCTTGTTT
The DNA here is from genome assembly GCF_062004578.1 of Staurois parvus. Lineage (NCBI taxonomy): Eukaryota > Metazoa > Chordata > Amphibia > Anura > Ranidae > Staurois > Staurois parvus. Next base: position 3,513,478 of record NW_028317849.1, read on the forward strand.
GATTAGAAGGCGGCCAGAATATTGAATGAGGGACTCATCGATGCAGATGTTTTTATGGGGAGTATACACATCTGCAAATTTTTGGTTAAAGTGATTTACGAGGGGCCGAATTTTGTGGAGCCAAGTGTGTTGTCATAGAAGTGCATAAAACGCATTATCTTCTCATATCTATGCCTGGCCATGGCAGCAGAGAACACGGACATGTGAACAAGCGGGTCTGTGGACCAATACAACCACAATTGATTTTTATTATTAATGCCCATGTTGAGGGTTACGCCCAAAAAAACTTCAAATTCGGAAACCGTAATGAGTTTCCATGCGAATGGTCTGGCAAGGTATGAATTTGGGTTGGTGGCGATATATTGTCGTGCATATAAATTGCTTTGATCCACAATCAATGCATAAAGATCTTCTGTGAAAAAAAGCTCCAAAAATCAAGGGGAGTATTTAAATTTGCTGTTTCCACCTGAATTCCGGGTTGGGCAGTGAATGGGGGAAGTAAGTGTGCTGCAGAATTTGTGGGCTGCCAGTCGGGATTTGCAAGCACATCCGGAAGGACACTAGGGGCTCTACGGGCCTGTCTGCGAATTCTTGGTGGCCGCGAGACACTACTTGTGCTCACTACCGCACCAGCTTGTACTGGACTTATGGGACTCGCCACGTCACCAAGTGATACTGCAGTGCTGGTATGTATACGACCAGGATGTACTAGGCCGCTGGTGCTCGCCAGTTCACCAAAAGGTAGTGCGGCACTAGTACTGGCACTCTGCTGCATATGAGAGTCATCATGCATTTGTACCACCTCAGCAACCTAGGAATGGGATCGGGTACACCTGATCTTAGCAGGGACCTCTTCCTCGTCGTCTGAGTTATCTGTCAGGGTGCCGCTGCTGTCTATAGGTTCGTATTCTGAGCCTGATTCTGCCAGTGAGTCTTCCCCTTCGCTCTCACTTGACATGCTCAGAATCCTATAGGCCTCTTCACTAGAGTACCTTTGCTTGGACATTTTGGCCACTAAATTTACAGGTACCTAGTGCGATTCACGGGAAAAAGAGCGCCTGGCTGTCAGGGACTGTTCGAACCGCTACAAAAAATTTACCGACAAGTGCTAACAGAGATCAGGCCTGATTCTGTGAACACTGTGGTTTTGTGTGTAATATGTATCAAGTGACAGTTATCTACTGACACTGCAATTGCTGGGGGAGAAGGGGGGGGCGTAGGGGCTAAACACAGGTGCTGGCAGGTGTCGGGGCTGATCCCGCTAATGCTGCGTTTTTGGGGATACTATAGTAATGTGAACGCTGGTATAGCACTGATCTGATCAAAGATATTGATCCAATCAGACACTATACTAGCAATGGAGGTTTAGCGTGCAAGTAAGCGTGTTCCTGGCAATCAAGGGGTCAAATGTGATTACTTGTGTACTAGCGGCAAACTGGCGCTATCTGGGAGGGGCGCTAACACTATCGGATGTCACCAGTGACACTAATACAGTGATCAGTAAAAATCTGTTCACTGTAATCAATGACACTGGTGACAGGGCAGTGAAGGAGTTAACTGGGGGGGGGGAGAGGGGCGATCAAGGGGTTAAATGGGATTTCTGGTGCACTAGCGAGCAATCTGGCGCTAACTGGGAGGGGCGCTAACACTATCGGAAGTCGCCAGCGACACTGATACAGTGATCAGTAAAAATCGGTTCACCGATCAGTGACACTGGTGACAGGGCAGTGAAGGGGTTAACTGGGGGGGGGGCGATCAGGGGGTTAAATGTGTCCTAGGTGTGTTCTAACTGTTAGTGTAGTGCTTTGTACTCACTTTTTGTATGTCTTCTTCTCTGTCTGGAACGGAATGTGTCCAGGCAGAGAAGAATGACATCATATCCTGTCCTGTGTAAATGTCAACAGACGTCACTGGCTGAAATCTAATGATTGATCCCTCCGAGATCGAATGGTGTCACCCGCGAGTCTGCGGGAGCACGCGCGTGCGCCCCCTGCTGGCGAAAACGGCAGGTGCGCGGAACCCGTTTTAAAACGTGGTTTTGTGCCTGAGTGCCGCCCTGCACATGTATATATACAGTGGCAGGGCGGCAAGCGGTTAAATTCCTTGGGGTGTTTACTTTCCAGAAAGGGGTCATTTGGGGGAGTTTGGGGCTATCCTTGCATGTCAGGGCCTTCGAAACTGTGATAGGTAGTGAGGAAGTGGAAAGAGGAAGTTACGCACCATCAGGTTTTCAAAGTGCTCCCAAAAAGTCTCACACGCGTAGTATCCCCATGCTTGGTAGAAGTAGCAGAATGTATTTTGGGGTGTAATTCCACATATACCCATGGCTTGTGCGAGAAATAAATCATTTAAATGACAACTTTGTGCAAAAAAAATAATGTTTTTGTCCATTTCCAGAAACTTGTGGAAAAAAAATAAATCTTCCATGGACTCAATATGCCTCTCAGCAGATAGCTTAGGGTGTCTACTTTCTGAAAAGGGGTCATTTGAGGGTGTTTGTACTATCCTGGTATTTTAGCACCTCAAGAAATGTGATGGGTGGTCAGAAAGTAAAAGCTGTGTAAATTCCATTATCTATACCATAGTTTGTAGACACTATAACTTTCACATAAAGCAATAAATATACACTTACTGGGATTTTTTTTAACCAAAAACATGTATCAGAATACATTTTGGCCTAAATTTATGACAAAATTTTAGTTTTTTTGGATATTTTTTTATGACTGAAATGAGAAAATATTGTTTTTTTTTAAAAAAAAAATTTTCTTCAAAAACTTTTCTGTTTATAGCGTCAAAAATAAAAAGCACACAGGTGATCAAATACCACCAAAAGAAAGCTATATTTGTGTGAAAAAAAGGACATAACTTTAATTTATGTACCATAATGCATGACCACGCAATTGTCCGTTAAACTAGTGCAGCGCTGTATAGCAAAAAAATGGCGTACATTGCAGTATCTATACCATAGTTTGTAGACGCTATAACTTTCACACAATCCATTACTGCCCCAATCCATCCGACTGTCGCCTTCCCTCCCCACATTCAGGCGCTCCCTCAAAACCCATCTCTTCAGGGAAGCCTACCCCACCCTCACCTAACGGCCATTCTACCTCATTCCTCCCACCACTTCATCCCCCTCAGCCACTTCATTCCCCTCAGCCACTCCCTATTGTTCCACTACCCCCTCCCTCCTAGATTGTAAGCTTGAAAGAGTAGGGCCCTCTTACCCCTCGTACCCTGTCTGTTTTTGTTGTACTGTGCCATGTATTGTCCCCCCTATTGTACAGCGCTGAGCAAACCCTTTGGCGCTATATAAACAAGATGTAATAATAATAATAAACACTTATTGGGATTTTTTTTTTACCAAAAACATGTAGCAGAATACATTTTGACCTAAATTTATAACTAACTTTGAGTTTACTATATATTTTTTATAGCTGAAAGTAAAAAAATATCGTTTTTCTTCAGCATTTTTGGTCTTTTTTTGTTTATAGCATGAGAAATAAAAAGTGCACAGGTGATCAAACACCACCGAAAGAAAGCTCTATTTGTGTGAAAAAGGACGTAAATTTTGTTTGGGTGCAATTATCAGTTGAATTAGTGCAGCACCAAGTAGCAAAAAGAGGCCTGGTCAGGAAGGGGGGGGGGGTAAATCCTCAGGAGGGCAAGTGGTTAAAGATTTTTCTTGTAGAGCAATTACTTATAATTTATCCTTTATTTTTAATTCTCGGGAACTACTTTTTCACTGAATATCTAATCTATAATAATCTTAAATTCAGTTTTATATGCTGTTTTTCAATACCATACTTTATTTATGAATATTTTCAAAGGATCAGTCTGCCCAGGAATATTTTATTTATAGATAGAGCCTAATGCAAGTGTTTTGTTTGGCTTCTTACATCCTTTGGTGACTTCTAGTGAGATGCCTCTATTATTCCTGGCTGTGTTCTTGGCCACCTTAGTGTTTTGGATCTTCCCATGCATAATGGAATCGGGGCAGCTCCAGACAATTTTTTGGGAAGTGTTGGCACTGGGAGTGCAAGAGGGAGTGGTAATGTAGCACACCTTGCACTTCGCCCACTGCCTACTTGTGGGTGTTGCCAGCAAGTGGGTGTTTCTTCATGGTCAGTGTGACATTTTTCTCCCGTTGTATAGACCAAATGTGGCCTGGGGTTGAACTAAAGAGACTGTGGGAATAAAATAAACATAATAAACCTTTCAACACTGCACCTTAGAGGACGTGTGTTGAATCACCAAGTGCACAAAAGGTCAATACAACTTACAATGCAAACATCATAAATAAAAAAAGTCACCATACCTCAACCATATAATACCATTACAGCTGCAATAAAATACAGATCTAAGGAGGCGCTAAGTGATCGACAAACAAAATATTCCAGTTGTCGTAAAACAGATTTGTGTAAAAGTCTAACATAACCACAAAAAATAGTCCACCACATCTTTACAGTGTTCTTAAAGGCTTAGTTCACCTTTGTTTTCCAGCTCCTCTAAGTACCAATAAAGCATTTATGTACTTCTTATGTAGAAATAAAAATGCTTTCCATTTATTCTACACGCTCTTACTTCCATTTGGCTGTATGAAAAAAAAAACTCCATTACTTCTCCCTTACTTCCTGGAGAGACTTTAGGTTCATGACACAGGTAGGAATTGACCAGCTGACCTCATTAGCACACACCCTGCATCATCTACCCTCCTACCTCCCACCCACTTCCAGGAGCACATTTTCTCACTAAATACACAGGCATCGATTTTTCTCCATGCTTTAGGTCTACCATCATCTATGTAGTGTAAGGGCCTGCCTGATTGGAAACAGTGATTAGATAGGTGGTGTTTCCTCCTATTATATAGTTTTGGTAACTCTAAAGGAGAGCGTACAGAGATTGTACAATTAGATTGTGTAGTGTATGGCCACCTTTATACACCTAAAATTAAGTACTTGTGCTTTCGGTGCCATTAATTGTTAATGGCACACCAAATACAGAAGCAAACAAACATTTTGCTATGTTAAAAAAGGAGTGGCGAACGCAGCAAAACGCACAGTAAAAAACGTGCAACCCACAATATGCCAATGAGCCACATGTTGCGCAGCCCACTGAAATCAACGGGCTGCCTTATGCGTGTCAAGGGAAAAACAAGCCAAAAAACGTGCGCTCCCGCTATGCTAGATGTGAATGGGGCCTGAAAGTGAAATTGGTGTGTTTACACAGAACAATGAGGCTCCACTCACATCTGTGCACCCGTTTCCGTACTCCCAAGCACCCCGCTAGCAATGCCCCTGATTGGAATGTTCCCTCCACACTATTGCATTCTCTTTTACATAAAATAAATAACATGCCTAGTATGGAGAAAGGAATCATCTTACAATGGCTGTGGCAGATTGGAACCCATGTACAGATACTGAATCCCTGAGAGATATTAGAATTGATGATTAAGAACTTGTGTAGATGGGTGTTTTAAGTTTCATATGCACACAAAATGCAGGTCTGCAGATTCCCTTTTACATAACTGGAATAATGTAGATGGCAATCATGAAGCTACAATTAACCTGTTTTGCTTGAGGTTCCGTTTGTATACAGGTGCTTTGAATCGCAGGCAGAATCGTCATGATTCTGATCACGATTTCAAAGCGCACTGTTAAAATGTCAAATTGCACATTGGTGTGTTCAGGTGTCATTCATTTCAATGGCACCTAAAAATGTGGGGCAATTCTGCCGCAATTGTCATGTGACAAATTGCACTACAATCACGCAAACCAAATCGTTTGACGTGTGTTTCCCAAAAGAAGTTCTGGAACTTGCTGGATGCAGTAAGTCCTACAGCCATGTGTTTTGCCTTGCAAGCAAAGCAGCTTAAATTCAGTCTTTTGTAGCCTGTCAGAATGGCCTATTATTTGGCTGTAGAGGCTTTGGAGGCTGTTTCAGATATACCTGTACAATATGCCTGTACTTTATACCTGCAACTTTTTTTTTTGCTCATAGAGACTCACAGAAACTCTGCAGCACCTATTAAACACTGAAATAGCAGATTTTCAAGGGTTTGCTCTTTGCATAAATACAGCTTTATAAAACAGATTTATGAAATATTGCATTGTAGTTTTGACAAAATTAGACTTTCTTTAAGCAGTTTTATTTGTTTTTCACAGCATCAATATGAGGCGGCCTATTGTCAAGGTGGGAAGCATACTACTGCTGTGTGTGGGGATTGTTGGTCTCTTGTTCATTATGCAAGAAAGAAAAGATGGAATTGAAGAGATTGAAGATCAGCCAATTCTCACTCCTCATGTTACCTCTGAACCTGCTACCTTAAAGAAACTTGAATGGGTCTCCCACTGTCAGGAGAACTCCTCAGTGGAAAGTATTTATAAATTTTCCAAATTACCTGCACACATTAAAGACTTTTTGAGATATAAACACTGCACAAGCTTTCCACAGATTCTTAATGCACCACAGAAGTGTGGTGGAAGAGCTAAATCCAAAAGGGTATTTCTGCTTCTTGCCATAAAGACTTCCCCTGGGAATTATGAAAGAAGAGCCATCATTCGCCAGACTTGGGGGGAGGAAAACAGCTATAACGGTGCCCATATCAGAAGGATTTTTCTTTCTGGAACTTCCAAAAATGAGAGCGAGGACAAACAATTAAGGCAACTTCTAAAAATCGAAAGTGAAACCTACGGTGATATATTACAGTGGAACTTCCATGACACATTTTTTAATCTGACATTGAAACAGCTCCTCTTTCATAAATGGTTTGTGGATAGCTGCCCAGGAGCTAAGTTTCTTTTTAATGGAGATGATGATGTATTTGTTAATACCTTTAATGTTGTCACCTATCTAAGTGGACTGGATGCAGATAATCACCTCTTTGTTGGACAGCTGATAACTGATGTGAAGCCTGATCGTAATACTGGTAGCAAATATTATGTACCAGAACAGATCGCTAGCTCCAATTCCTACCCAATGTATTGTGCTGGTGGGGGAATTTTGCTATCCAGATACACTGCTCATGTCATTTATAATAAATCCTTAGAAATTCCCCTAATCCCTATTGATGATGTTTATCTAGGCATGTGTCTGGCAAAGGCTGGCTTAGTCCCAGGCTCTCACATAGGAATGAGAACAGTAGGAGTGAATGTGAAATCTGCCAAAGTAGACTCTTTTGACCCATGCTTTTATAGAGAACTTCTAATGGTACACCGTTTTGTGCCATATCAGATACTGATCATGTGGAAAGCTATACAAGATCCTCATCTCAACTGTGGACAGAAGCACTCTATATCTGTAGGCCACTAACAGGGATGGACTTGGGAAGATTCTGAAGCAATATACCATTTAATTCTCTTAACAAATAGTCTTATCTATAAGACTTGGTGAAAGGAAAATCTGTATAGCTCACAAAAACCAGAAACCAGAGTAGAAATTTGAATCAAAATGTCCACGTTCATTTACACTTAAAAATGGGAACCATGGCAATGTTTTCCTTTCCTCCAGTTTTTATAAGAGTTGTTGGGTTGCTGTACTCGGTTAAGCAGCTGTCTTCAGAATGACTTTTCATATGCTTATCTTTGTTAATTTATTCTCCATTTTGTATCAAAGTAGTTTATCTTGAGCCATATTTTTATACATACCAATTAAATGAACTAAAATATTTAAAAATTCTTTTTCTTTGCAGTTTTGGATTGAGTGGATGAGGGTTAGAACCTGTATCAAAACGTGACTGGTAGAAGTTACAAAACGTTACAATTTTCAACATTACAGTATAAATTTTGTACTACTAAATTAACCTTAATCTCACTTTTATTTTTGTCCTTAACTTTGTTAGGGAGATTCACCTCACCTCCAGCACCTGTGACAGCAGGATAGGAATTGAGGAACAGTCGACAGAAAGACAAAGACAATTACATTAAGTTGAGGTTTTATCCCTTCCATATTTCAATGAATAAAAGAGTTTCATCCCAATAAGAAATGATAGGAAATCTCTTATACGTGATCACAGTTTAATGTGGCAGGTATTCTATTCCTACTCTGCTGCAAAACTAAACAAAATGAATGGTCATTTTCTGACTCACACCTCAGAAAAAGTTCTAAACTTTTCCACACCTAAGTTCAGTCCTGCTGTTAGAAACCACGGGGCCACATACAGTGAACCCGACAGCCCCCCCCCCCAAATAAAACGCACAGGAATGGTGCAGGGAGGTTTTCACGCAGATAAAGAGACTGGGTGTGTGGGGATGTAAACTATGGTGGCAGATGCTCCATATTCTCAGTGGTAGGAGAGGAGAGAAAGCAGTGGGGATTTAAAATTCCTGCCACTTTTTCTCCTCTCCTTGCTCAAATTGCATGTCAATCTTTGCGGGGCAATTTGTATTGATGCAAATCACACCACAAAGTATCCGTTTCCGGTATCAGAAGCATTTTCATGAGTATGAGTACTCCTGAAAATACTGACTATCGATACCGGTATCAGTATCTGTGCATCCCTAGTTTATACTGATAAAACAAAGGTACATTTCACTTAAAGGAGATCTATAGTCTTAGCGTACACTTTCATTTAAAAACATTAGCAGTGCAATAGAACACAAATAATAGTTATTTCTGACAATCCAGTATAAGCTCAACTTCTTGGATTCTATGCATGCTTTGCAACCTATTTCATTTCAATGTTTAGGGAATACATAGCTCATGGTACCTTGCTGTCTGCAAGCTGTGATTCCTGTACTGACTCTGCCTTCTGAAACTCCTCCTTTCAGCACCTCTGTAGTTCAGAAGGCAGACTCTGTGAAATGTGTGACACAGCAGCGCCTGCTCACAGGGCATAGTCAATATGTGTCAAAGAGGGGGGGAGGGGCCTGAACATGGTGCTGTGAGGAGTAGGAGCTCCAGACGCCCACCACGTTTGAAAGCTATCTGCCCTACCTGAGGCCTGGGCCGGTGTGGTGTCGGATCCCGCGGGGACTCCAAGTGTGGGCAGCCCCAGTGGCAGGTCGATGACAGGGGGCCGGTAGTTATCGGTGGTGCCTGGAGGTGGACCCTTGGGAAAATCACGGGTGGCGGTGTTTGGGGAGGAGCGCTGGACCCCCCCGACTGATTGGGAACTGGAGGCAGTGGAACCGGAGGAGAAGGGGAAGGTGAGAGCGTCCATGTGATTGACCATGTGACGGGGACTATGGCGGAAGCTTTGAATGTGACAAACGGTCCTAAAGAAACAGGAGAACAGTGAGACAGTAGCCTTGGGAGACCCTGAAACACCCCAGGCCACTTGAGACATAGAGTCCCCCCACTGATCCACCTGGACCTTGCTGGAACCTGATTTGAAGGCCGCGGCAGGGACCGAAAGTGCAGCGGGATTGAATGATCCTATACGGTCTGCACAGAAGGTAGTGGTGAGTTGCCGTGGGTAATGGCAGAACATTTAATCCTTTGTTGTTCCTGATATAATTATTGCAATCTAAAATACACATGTACACTGGGGGAGACGGAGAAATATATAAGGACTACATGAGCCGGGGTGTTTAGTGGTAGGTGGAACGAGCTAGATTATTACTGCTCCCAAAGTAACATAATAGAGGCAGTAAAAGTCATCAGAAGAAAAGGAAAAGAAAAAAAAGGGTCTTTCCTGCTAACTGTAAATCCTTGAATGAAATGAAGAGTAGATCTGTTAAAGGGGGGGATCAAAAACCCCCCAATCAAATGCAAATACAAGCACAATAAGAAAATACATGCCCCTGCCCAGAGACCCAAACTTGGGGAAAACAGCATGAAAGAATTGAAAAGTATGATGGAGATGTTACTTCAGTGGCCTGATGTCACCTTTCTTGCCTTTGCTCCTAATTACTAACAACCCTCTCTTCCCACCGGGTTTAGATCTTGGTGGGTGGCCAATGGTTTTTCGCAGGTGTGGCACTTTTTGACTTCTCGGTCCTTCCCTACCTGGAATTCTCTTCGGGAGTCACGGATGTCCCTCCGGCAGAATTTTTTCATTACCTTCCATTGCGGCATTGGCTGATTTCACTGCGGGCACGTCCGCTTTCCCGTACCAGAAATCTGCCTTTGAACTGTTTTTCCAACAGTGTCCAAGCGCCCCGGGCCTTATTTCCATTCTTTATGCAGCTTTGAACAGTATGACACATACTTCTCTTTCATATGTTGTTCAGTGGGAGCACGACCTGGGGGCAGTTGTGGATCTGGAGGACTGGAATAGGGCCTGGTCGTTTACAGCTAAATGTTAATTTAATACGACCATGCTGGAGGCGGCATACCAAGTATTGTTTTGTTGGTATTGGGTTTGACCCAGGCGAACCCTGTCTGCAGTGATCAATGCTTTCGGGGTTGTGGCCTTCATGGTGATGTATTGCATATCTGGTGGTCATGCCCGAAACTGTTTCGTTTTTGGTCCCGTGTGTTTGGCCTCCTTTTCACCTTCTTCCATCTCTCCATACGCCGGGATGCTTGGTATGTGCTTCATTGTCCAATACCGGGCCTCTTGGCTCATCAGCAGAAGTTGGCTTCCTATTTATTTTTGTCAGCCACTAGAACAATTGCTCAGGCCTGGAAGAGCCTGTTTGTCCCTCTTCAGAGGGTGTGGGATGTGATGTTGTTCGGTATTGGCATTCTTGAACCCCTGCTCTTGGTTTTTTTATCTTATTTCTTTTGTATTCATCCTTCCTTTTCTTTTTTTTTGTTTGTTTTTGGTGTGGCAGTGGATAGCTGCCTTTAGTTTGAGTTACTGTCAGTGTTATACTAATGTTTTGCCATTTAAGTGCCATTGATAGCCCTGCGTGGGCACACCTTTTGCTCTGTTGGTGTTAGAGCACTGTTTTTTCTAAATTTTTTATGTGCAATTGATAGCCCCTGCATGGGCATGATTTGTTGCTCCTTTGTTAAACTGTTTAAAAATTAATAAAAACCATAGAAATACAAAAAGTATCATGGAGATCAATCTAGATTGTCATTCGGGACACTGGAAGAGAACCAGACTAAAGAATTTACAAACATGTAAAGTGTAAGAGAGCAAGGAAATATGGAACAGCAAGGAGCCACGTCACAAATACCTACAAAAACAGATGGCAGAAATGTTCCCAAAACTAAAGATGTCCATGAAAAGTGAGATGGGGATATTACGCAATGAATCAATAATTTAGAAACGCAGGTGGAGGTGATGTGTAGAGAACAGAGAAAGTTCTCATTTATAGTGGAAGACCAGGAGAATTGCAAGAGAAGAAATAACTTAAGGATTAGGGGCCTACCAGAAGAAGAGGAACAGGAAGAGGATCTACGGGAGAAAATAAAGAGTGTGTTATCCAATAATGGGAAGATCAGCAACAGTAAAGTTAAAAATCGAAAGAGTACATAGGATTAGATGGCCAAAAAGAGTACTTGTGGAAAGCCCCAGAGACGTGATAGTTCAATGTCATCGCTTCGAACATAGAGAGAGAATATGGAAAGGTGTACGTTACTCTACTGAAATAAAATATGCGGAAACAAACTTGCATATTTTTGAGAGAGAGTGGAGGGCAGGGATTAGGAAGATGGCAGCGGTTATCTAAGAGGAATAAGTGGGGAGGGGTGACAGATTCCAGGGCAATATGTAGGCCTGGAGGGTTTTAGGGTAAAGAGAAGAAGGGGGAAGGGAGGGTGGGAAAAGGGGTGGTGGGTGGGCAAACAGAGAGGGGAGGGAAGAAAATGGGGAATTGTGGTAGGGAGGGAAGGAGAAAGTCCATATCTTAAAATGTCTGGATCTGTCTTCCTGTGATGGGAATCCTGGTAGGGTAGGGAAATAATAGTTGAAATGAGCTTTATTAAGTTTATGACATATAATGTGAAAGGGCTAAACTCTCCAACAAAAAGACATAACATACTTATGGAAATCCACCAGCATTCTATAGATGTAGTGTTTCTTCAAGAGACACATATAACCCACGATACAAATGTTAAGTTATACACAAAGTATTATGCAACGTGGTACTATGCTGATTCTCCAGTTAAAAGAGCTAAAGGGGTAGCAATTGGGTTTTCAAAAAATATAAGTTTTATCCTGGAGAGAATAATGGAGGACCCAGAGGGCCGATTCCTATTTCTGAGGGGAAAATTACAAGGATCTGAATATACACTAGTTAATATCTATTGCCCGAAAAAAAATCCAGTAACATTCTTGGAGGGCGTGCTAAGAAAACTTTTTGAATTTAAAAAGGGTAGTCTGGTTGTGGCTGGAGATTTAAATCTGTGTTTGGATCCTCAGATCGATGCGTCATCATGTACGCGGAGAGAGGGGGGTAGGAATTCAAAACTATTGAAGAGGTTATTATATCAGTGTCAACTGGCCGATACTTGGAGAGTAAAACATCCAAGAGAAATAGATTATACCTTCTCTCCGGTACATGGATCATATTCAAGACTGGATTATATGATGATCAAACATAGACAACTGGAGTCGTTGGTCAGTGCCAATATAGAGGTTACGTCCATTTCTGATCACGCTTCTGTCACAATGAGACTACTGGTAGGGGGGATCAGGATAAAATAACTATGTGGAGAATAAATTAGATGCTTATACAGGGTCCTGAATTAAAGAAAAGGTTAAGGCAGGAAATTGAGCAATTCTTTGAGCTTAATGAGACTGAGGAGGTGTTGGTGGCCACAATTTGGGAGGAACAAAAAGTATATATCAGGGGAATATTGATCTCAATAGAAGCAGAAAAAAAAGAACAAGAAAAAAAAATAAAGATGGTGATGGAGGAGCTCTACAAGTTAGAACAATCACATAGAAAGAAAACAGGTACAGACGGATATCAGAAGATAATTTTTAAAAGAGAAGAATTAAAAGATCTTATGAAACAGAAGTCGAGAAGGATACTCAATAGGGTTTCAAAGGAAAGATATCAGTGGGGGAATAGACCTGGAAAATACTTAATGAGGAAGCTAAAAGAAAAGAAATCTAAAAACTTTATAGAAAAAATTAAAGATGATAAAGGAGAAATGGTATACACCAGCACTGATATTGCCAATAGGTTCCAAAAATATTACAGCGGGCTGTACGATGTGAGCCCCAGAAACCAAAAAGAAACAGAGGAGGAAAAGAAGAAAAACAGGCAGAAATACTTAAATGAAGTGGAGTTGCCAAGAATAGCAGAAGATAAAATTAGAGACCCTGGAGAGATCTATTACTCCAGAGGAAATCACCTTGGACCTAAAAAATACTGCTGCAGGAAAGAGCCCTGGCCCGGAAGGATATACTGTGGGTTATTTTAAAAACGTTAGAGATCTCCTCATCCCTAAAATGTGTGGTTTTATGAATGCAATTGGGGAGGGGATGGAAATGAGGGAGGAGTCATTACAGGCACATATAACGATTATACTTAAAAAAAGGGAAAAATAGCACACAGAGCGCCAGTTACAGGCCCATATCCTTATTAAACATTGACAACAAATTGTACGCTAAGGTATTGGCAACCAGACTGAAGGAGTTGATGCCGGAGTGGATACACCTGGATCAGGTAGGATTCATTCCTGGAAGAGAAGGTAGGGATAATGGCCTGAGATCATTGCTCCTCTTGCAAAGGGTAAAAAGAGAGAAACTGCCGACAATATTCCTGTCGATTGACAGCTAAAAGGCTTTTGACAGGGTTAACTGGGGTTTCATGATTGATACGCTAGAGGCCTTAGGAATAGGGCCTAAAATGTTAAGGTGGATAAAAGTGCTTTATAGAACTCAGTCAGCGGCGGTAAAGGTCAACGGATCCCTCTCTGAGTTCTTTAAAATGTACAACGGAACCAGATAAGGATGCCCACTTTCTCCTTTATTATTTGTTTTATCCCTGGAACCTGTCCTGGTGAGGGTAAGAAAGTGTGTAGAAATGGCAGGAATAAAGATAGGGGAGGTGGAGCATAAGGTGGCAGCATATGCAGACTACATGTTGTTCTGTGTTGTAAATCCTAGAATAACATTGCCTAATTTAATGAAATTATTAAAACAGTATGGTGAGCTATCAAATTTGAAAATAAACCCTGCAAAGTCAGAGATTTTAAACATCAATATACCAAAGGTAGAGAAGCTGAGTCTACAAAAAAAATTTCCATTTACTTAGAGGGAAAAGGAAATAGGCTATCTGGGAATAAAATTAACTCCTTCAATAAAAGGACTGTACCAGGCAAATTAAACTCCATTCTTAAACAAAATAAAAGATGAGATGGGGAGACTGTCAAAAGGTGGAGCTTCTTGGACAGGTCGTATAAATCTGGTAAAGATGGTGATAGTACCAAAAATCCTGTATAAGGTTCACATGCTCCCTGTACACCTACCACAATCTTTCTATGGGATAAAAAAATGATACTTAAGTTTATCTGGGAAAACAAGAAACCAAGAATTAGTTATGAGGTACTGTGTAGGGCAAAAGAGAATGGGGGTTTAGGTATGCCTAATGTTAAGAAATATTATCAAGCAGTGATATTATTATGAATATTAGGCTGGATATTTAATTCACAAGGGAAAGGTTGGGTGAATATGGAAGGGATTTTGAGCAAGACACAGAGAAGATGGCTTGTGTACCACATAAATTTCGCACATTGGACATGAATGTCTGACAAAGAAAGTTTTAAGTGTTTGGGATAGACTGTATATGCAAAAGGGATGGAAATATAATTCAGTTATTATTCCCTTGGTGGGAACGGAGTATTTCCCCCCCAGGGAAGGATAATATTTCTGGGAAATGGATTAAAGATAAGAATGCACGTTTGAAGGATATACTGAATAAAGGGAAATTGCACACTTTTTCAGATTTAACCACTTGCCGTCTGGCTGCTGTATATAAACGGCCAGACGGTGGCAGTCCAGGGGCGGGTTGCTGTTCATAAACGGCACCCACCATTTTAGACTGTGCGTGCTCCCTGGGAGCGCGCAGCACCGCGATCCGGTGCCTGCTGTATCTTCCGGACACAGTGGAACACCGATCATCGTACGGGACCTCTGTGCGAGGTCCCGATCATGTGATCACTGATTGGCCAATCAGTGATCACATGCAGAGTAGTATGCAAGATGTCACTTCTGACATCATTGCTTACTACGTGTGAGAGGTCACATGGTACAAGGCTATTCACAAAAATCTTCATCACCCCCCACAAGTAGTACAGTGTCACCATGGTGACACTGTACTGCTAGGGTGACAGTATGTAAAAAAAAAACATAAATAATAATATAAAAAAATAAAATAAAATGTAAAACAAAATGTAAAACTTATAATTCTTGGTTATAAACTAATTTGGGTTATTTTTTTTTTTACTAAAAAGATAACTGAATACATTTTGGCCAAGATTTATGCTGAAATATTATTTATTTGCAAAATTTTATAAGAAAAACACTTTTTTTGTATTGGAAAAATTTTATAAAAGATATAATTAAAAAAAAAAAAGTAAATGTGTGAGAATGTTCACAAAGTAAGTTTACAAACTTCAAAATGATTCAGTTTAACAGAAGTAGGCTAGAAATGAATGAAATACAATGTAGAAATTAATACATGATTTTACATTTTGACTATAGGTTCAGCCTTTCCTGTAGCTCAGTCCCTGACCTTGGATGCTAAATGCATCTTTTGAGGTGAAAACTGTGAGTTTCAGTCTGCCCATATAGCAGAGCACACAGGACTATCTTCCTTGGAAGTTCTGTCTTTATCTGAAGTTTTCCAAGCCTGCTTTCCAAGTGAGTGGATCCAAGAAGCCATGGAACCATATTTCCAAGCCTAATTAATTCAAAGAGATAACTATATGATCAGGTGTAATTGCTGAATATTCTAGCAGAAGCGTCTTGATATTGTGAGCACCTTGTACAGGGATTTTCAACTAAGAAAATAGGCAGGACAGCCAACCAGTCCTCTTATGGTGCATTCCTTCAACACTACTGCTGGGCTCAGCAGTCCTTACTACAACTGATTTTGGCAGGAAGACTGGAGCTTCCTCCCTTTCTCATAATATAGGATTTGCTTAAGCTCCCCACCCTGGCAGCTAGCTATTGGTCTATGACATGTATGCTGCCATGTTGGCACCAGGAAATTGAAAATTGTATCATACTTGCCTTGTAATTATTTTTCCTGGTGCCAGTCCATGGCAGCATACTAAATCGATCCAGTTCTTTTTTATTGGTTTAGAGCAGGGTTTCTCAACTAGGGTTCCTCCAGAGGTTGCCAGGGGTTCCTTGAGCAGTGAGCAATTTTTGTGTCTCAGGTAAGTTCCCACTGACACCAGTGATCTTTTTAGCAATCTGTAAGGGGGTTATTCTTCCCAATGACCACAAGTGTGAGAAGCATTCTTACCTCTGACTATCACTATAACATATCATGAATTTGTAGATATAGTCATTTTTAGCGGGGGTTCCATGAGACCGGAAAGTTATGTCAAGGGTTCTTCTGCATTGAAAAGGTTGAGAAAGGCTGGTTAAGAGGGAATGGGCTATTGTGTGGGAGTCAACACTTTATAGCTTTGCACTGGTCCTGTTGGTGGAAAAGTTTCAGTGTTATTGGATACCATAAGATATATTTTCAAGTTTTCATTCAAATTTCATATTTTATTAATAGTTAGAAATAATCTATTTGAAACATACCCCAATTTTTATTGGACTTCTTTTAGCTATCCAGTTAACACAGTGGTCGGCAAGCCGCGGCTCGCGAGCCACATGCGGCTCTTTACAAACTTAAATGCGGCTCTTCTGTGTGCCGGTCGCCTGCTCCCCTCCCTCCTCTCGGGCGGCCGCCCCCCTCCCTCCTCTCGGGCGGCCGCCCCAAAAGTCAGGACTCTGCAGCTGTCAGGATGTAGGCGGGGCAGCCAGGATGTAGGCGGGGCAGCGTGACGAACTCCTCTGCTCTCACAGTCCGCCCTGAAGACCAGAACAGCGCAGGAACACGGCGAGAAGAACGCGCGGAGCAAAGGTAAGTGAATTGACACGGGGGGACTTGGGGACTTAATATGGGGGATGAATTACTATAGGGGGGACTTAATATGGGGGATGAATTACTATGGGGAATGAATTACTATATGGGGGATGAATTACCATATGGGGGATGAATTACCATATGGGGAATGAATTACTATGGGGGATGAATTACTATATGGGGGATGAATTACTATATGGGGAATGAATTACTATATGGGGGATGAATTACTATATGGGGGATGAATTACTATATGGGGGATGAATTACTATATGGGGAATGAATTACTATATGGGGGATGAATTACTATATGGGGAATGAATTACTATATGGGGAATGAATTACTATATGGGGGGTGAATTACTGTATGGGGGATGAATTACTATATGGGGGATGAATTACTATGGGGGATGAATTACTATATGGGGAATGAATTACTATGGGGGATGAATTACTATATGGGGGATGAATTACTATGGGGGATGAATTACTATATGGGGGATGAATTACTATGGGGGATGAATTACTATATGGGGGATGAATTACTATAGGGGGGATGAATTACTATGGGGGATGAATTACTATGGAGGGATGAATTACTATGGGGGGATGAATTACTATGGGGGATGAATTACTATATGGGGGATGAATTACTATAGGGGGGATGAATTACTATGGGGAATGAATTACTATATGGGGGATGAATTACTATATGGGGGATGAATTACTATATGGGGGATGAACCATATAAATCCTATAATAAGAATAATAATACCAGTAGCACTACCCCCTTAAGGGTGGCTGAAGATTTGGGTCCCCCTATAGTCCTGCAAAGCGAGACAACACGCATTCTTCACAGATTTGCATTCAGGACACATTAAACAGCTTTCTGTTTTGTTTTATTTTTGTTATTAGGGGTGTTGAACTTGAATGGGGTAAAGGGTGTGTGTTGCCCAATGGAACTGCAAACTGAGAACAAACTCCTTAGCTTCTATGTACAAGTCTTTACACAGCAAAAACTCTTCTTGGAGAGCTCTCCAACCTCTCCTGGTGTATCACCCCATACCCCAGATAATTCTCTTCTTGTCCAGCAGGCTCAGTTATACTTAAGAATTGCTCTGGTCCCATGCCAAGCTTACGGATTGGCCAGAGTCCTTTGACGGGACTTTGACCCTGTAGACCAGCCCCTCCTCACCCCCACCCAATGCTTCTAGAATCTTCTCCAAGATTCTTGAGCAGGTGGAGGTATCAGGGAACTGATTTGCAGAGCCTGTCAGCCCTGACCTCTATTTGACCCAACTGACTATTGCCCAGGCTGCTACTCGGTCTTTCTATCTATAAATTGAACACTAGCTCTCATACATACATACCATTGCAAAAAGAAAAAAAGGCGGCGTAAGGACGTACTTCTCTGGAGCTCCTGTCTCCCACATTCTGCAGCTTACAAGCCCCGACAAAAGCTCCACAAAACGTAAAAAGACTAAGGATTCTCGTGGGACTCTGGCCCGGTTGGTCATTCAACATTTCTCTCTGGGAACCTCTACTGCTAATCCCCGGCCTACCATGGCAGATCCTTGTGGTGGTGCAGCCGAAAATGGCCTCCTGCTGGAGTCGGCGACATCACCCACCCTGTCTGGGGACTCAGATGCCTCGGATCTCCCTGTGGTCCTGGCTTCCCATCCCTTTGACTCCGCTCCCCCCTCCACGGAGCCCACTTGCGGAGATTAGAGAACTCCTACAGGCCCTCCCTACAAGGGCCAATATCGAGGCCTTACTCCTCCACATGACTGAATAGCATAAACAAGATCTCCAGGTAATCCGCACTGACGCTCAGCAGCTATCTGAGCATATCTCCCAGGAGGAAGTCTCAAGAGGGGCTATAGAGGACAGACTTGCCGCAGTGGAGCGGTACCAGACCCACCAAATGGACTCTGCGGTGACCCTACAACTGTGAATGGATGCTTACCTCAATGATTACCTTGGCGACGGGACGCTATCATCTGAACTTTTGGAGTGCCTTGCAGTTACACCAAGTTTTGATGGCACTCCCTTCTCCAGAACGATTTCAGCACCATTGACCTCTTTTGGACGCCTTTGTGTGGGAGATGGTCCTGTGCCACATTCCCTTTCTCAAATGTACGCTCAATTGATTAACCACGCCGGAGGACTATTCTCCCCCTTCATGGGGTGAACTGGCGTTGGACAGATCATTCTCTTCAACCCAACAACGACGAATGATACATTTGCTCTCAGATCTTTCATCTGTACACGGATACAGGAAATGAACTTCAAGCTCCTTACCAGATGGTATTGGTACTTCATAAATTCTGCCCACGTTCTCAAGCCAGTGTTGGAGATATCAGGATGGCAAGTGCTCTTTGTTATACATTTTTTGGTCGTGCCCAAAACTGATAGCCTTCCGGAAAGAGGTACATCGTATATCCCAGAAGTTCACTGATTATGTCCTCCCAGAGGACCCAGCTTTATTCCTCTTGCATGCCTGTAAAAGCATATGGTAAATCGATTCTACCACCTGTTCAACTCCACCAGATCTTGTATCGCCCTGCGGTGGAGGGATACGTGGCCTCCTTCCATCTCGCTCTGGCTCTTGAGGGTAGAGGAGGTTAACAAGATGGAGGACCTGATCCTAACAGCACAAAATAGACACCAAACCTACTCAAAAACTTGGCTTCTCTGGAATATGTTTACTTTCTCAGAGGGGAAAACCCTCTTTGTAGCCTCCTTACATGACTGACTCACCTTACACTCTTTTGGCTGGGTCATCCCTCCCCCCTCTGGTATCCCTATCCCCGACCCTTTCTCTCCCCTCTTCCCCTTTTTTTTTATTTTCTTCTTTCTCTTTTCCTCCTTCTATTTACAGATTTTTCTATCTGAATACATCCCACTCTTCTATCTCTTCCGTATAATTTTTGTAAAAGCAGACAATCCCAGCCCCTCATGGTTGCAGTCCATACGGACTCTGAGGTACACTCCCTGTCTGATTATCATTCTACGGCCTGCGGGCTAAGGTGCAATCTTTGTATGTTTTATCTTTGTATTGTCTTCATGTTTATACTTCTGGCTATATTTTACAAGATGGCTTTTGTACATAGGGGATGTTATGCCTTTCTAATCTGTATTCTCTGGATATATATTGAACTTGTGAGTGTGGTGTTGTCTATATAAATAAAGAATTTGAAAACAAAACCTGTAAAACTTAAAAAAAGAGTATTTAAAGTTTACGTGCACATGGATAGAGTACATATAAACATTACAGTAGATAAAAACCACGTTAGGTTTTTTTTTAACCATGTCACATGGAAGAGATTTCCCCCTTATTTCCAGTTCTGAACAAAGCAGATACGACAGGAAAGCTCTACAAAGGGAAATTGACAGATTTCTCCTTACCTCCTGTTCTAGTGACCACTGTAAAATTTAGGAATTCCCACAGTTGCAAACCCCCCTTCCAATAAAAACCAGCCCTAAAGTAAATTGTTTGTGTACAGTAAATTACTATAAACACACCTGGAAAATCGTTTGACACAGAAATATCCTAAGCATGTTGAACAGCATCGATAACACTTAAATTCTATAACATATTAGATGAAAGTAGCAAATGGTTGTATCAAACATAACAGATCTAGATTAGAAGATGGAAAAATGGCAATCCGATTTTGAAAATGCTTACAAAATGCAAAACTACTTATTTATTGCTGTAACAGGGATTCACATTGATGATTCAGTGTAATGGAAGCTGCTTCAAGGGACAGATGCAGAAAACAGGTAAACTGCACAAGGAAAGATTAGGGACTGTTAGGAAAGTGCAAAAAAACTCTTTGCTGACATACAGTAGGGCAAAAAAGTACTTAGTCAGCCACCAATTGTGCAAGTTCTCCCACTTAAAAAGATGAGAGAGGCCTGTAATTGGCATCATAGGTAGACCTCAACTATGAGAGACAAAATGAGAAAAAAAATCCAGACAATCACATTGGCTGATTTGGAAAGAATTTATTTGCAAATTATGGTGGAAAATAAGCATTTGGTCACCTACAAACAAGCAAGATTTCTGGCTCTCACAGACCTGTACCTTCTTCTTTAAGAGGCTCCTCTGTCCTGCACTCATTAACTGTATCAATGGAACCTGTTTGAGGTTGTGGACAGGTGTCTTTTATACTGATAACAAGTTCAAACAGTCACACTCCAAACTCCACTATGGTGAAGACCAAAGAGCTGTCGAAGGACACCAGAAACAAAATTGTAGATCTGCACCAGGCTGGGAAGACTGAATCTGCAATAGGCAAGCAGCCTGGTGTGAACAAATCAACTATGGGAGCAATAATCAGAAAATGGAAGACATACAAGACCACTGACAATCTCCCTCGATCTGGGGCTCCACGCAAGATCTCACCCCGAGGGGTCAAAATGATCACAAGAACGGTGAGCAAAAATCTCAGGACCACACGGGGGGACCTAGTGAATGACCTGCAGAGAGCTGGGACCAACGTAACAAAGGCTACCATCAGTAACACACTACGCCACCAGGGACTCAGATCCTGCAGTGCCAGACGTGTCCCCCTGCTTAAGCCAGTACATGTTCGGGCCTGTCTAAAGTTTGCTAGAGAGCATTTGGATGATCCAGAAGAGGATTGGGAGAATGTCATATGGTCAGATGAAACCAAAATAGAACTGTTTGGTAGAAACACAACTCGTCGTGTTTGGAGGACAGAGAATGCTGAGTTGCATCCAAAGAACACCATACCTACTGTGAAGCATGGGGGTGGCAACATCATGCTTTGGGGCTGTTTTTCCGCAAAGGGGCCAGGATGACTGATCCATGTACAGGACAGAATGAATGGGGCCATGCATCGTGAGATTTTGAGTGCAAACCTCCTTCCATCAGCAAGTGCATTGAAGATGAAACGTGGCTGGGTCTTCCAACATGACAATGATCCCAAACATACCGCCCGGGCAACGAAGGAGTGGCTTCATAAGAAGCATTTCAAGGTCCTGGAGTGGCCTAGCCAGTCTCCAGATCTCAACCCCATAGAAAACCCTGGAGGGAGTTGAAAGTCTGTGTTGCCCAGCGACAGCCCCAAAACATCACTGCTCTAGAGGAGATCTGCATGGAGGAATGGGCCAACATACCAGCAACAGTGTGTGCCAACCTTGTGAAGACATACAGGAAACGTTTGACCTCTGTCATTGCCAACAAAGGTCATTTCCACCATAATTTGCAAATAAATTCTTTCCAAATCAGCCAATGTGATTATCTGGATTTTTTTCTCATTTTGTCTCTCTTAGGTGAGGTCTACCTATGATGCCTATTACAGGCCTCTCTCATCTTTGTAAGTGGGATAACTTGCACAATTGATGGCTGACTAAATACTTTTTTGCCCCACTGTATTGGTTCTCATTATTTGGGGCTATTTTTGTTTTTTTTTGCAGTTAACTACTTGAAGACTGGTAAGCTAAACCCCCCTTCTGTCAAGGACATCTTTCAGTTTTCAGCACTGTGATAATTCAACTAACAATTGCTCAGTCATAAAACACTGTACCAAAATTCATTTTATATAATTTTTTAGACAGGCAGAGCTTTCTTTTGGTGGTATTTAATTACCACTTTTTTACTATATAAAAGAAAAAAGAATGAAGATTAAAAATCAAAACAAAAAAAAATTGCAAATAAATAATACCACTACTTTGGCCAAAATGTATTATGCTACATTTGTAAAAAAAAAAAAAGAAAATATATATATATATATATATATACACACACTGTGTGAACATTATAGAATCTACAAACTATTTTATTTATTTATTTATTTCAGGTAGTTATATAGCACCATCAATGTACACAGTGCTTTACATACACTATGTTGCCAAATGTATTGGGACACCCCTCCAAATCATTGGGTTCAAGTGTGCCAATCACCACCATGGCCACAGGTGTATAAAATTAAGCACCTAGGCATGCAGACTACTTCTACAAACATTTGTGAAAGAATGGGTTGCTCCCTGGAGCTCAGTGAATTCAAGCGTGGTACCGTGATAGGTTTCCACCTGTGCAATAAGTCCATCTGTGAAATGTCCTTGCTACTAAATATTCCAGGGTCAACTGTTATTGGTATTATAACAAAGTGGAGGAGCTGGAAACAACGGCAACTTAGCCACATGGTAGGCCACGTAAAATGACAGAGTGGGGTCAGCGCATTCTGAATTGCATTCTGAAGCGCACAGTGCGCAGAAGTTGCCAACTGTCTGCAGAGTCAGTAGCGAAAGACCTCCAAACTTTGTGTGGCCTTCAGATCAGCACAACAACAGAGCGTAGAGAGCGTCATGGAATGGGTGTCCATAGCCGAGCAGCTGCATCCAAGCCTTACATTACCATGTGCAATGCAAAGTTGGATGCAGTGGTGCAAAGCACGCCACCACTGGCGACGTGTTCTCTGGAGTGACGAATCATGCTTTTCTATCTGATGTGTCTGGGTTTGACAGTTGCCAGGAAAATGGTACTTGCCTGACTGCATTGTGCCAAGTGTAAAGTTTGGTGGAGGGGGGATTATGGTGTGGAGTTGTTTTTCAGGGGTTGGGCTTAGCTCCTTAGTTCCAGTGAAGGGAACTCTTAAGGCGTCAGCAAACCAAGACATTTTGGACAATTTCATGCTCCCAACTTTGTGGGAACAGTTTGGGGATGGCACCTTCCTGTTCCAACATGACTGTGCACCAATGCACAAAGCAAGGTTAATAAAGACATAAATTAGCAGGTTTGGGGTGGAGGAACTTGACTGGCCTGTACAGAGTTCTGACCTCAACCCAATAAAACACCTTTAGGATAAATTAGAGTGGAGACTGTGAGCCAGGCCTTCTCGTTCGACATCAGTGTCTGACCTCACAAATGCACTTCTGGAAGAATGGTCCAACATTCCCATAGACACACTCCTAAACCTTGTAGACAGCCTTCCCAGAAGAATTGAAGCTATTATTGCTGCAAAGGGTGAGCCAACTCAGTATCGAACACTACAGACTAAGACTGGGATGCCATTAAAGTTCATGTGCATGTAAAGGCAGGCGTCCTAATACTTTTGGCAATATAGTGTATATTGTACATTCATATCAGTCTCTAACCTTCAAGGAGCATACAATCTAAGGTCCCTAACTTACATTCTTACATACACATACGAGTACCTGTAGGAAACCCATGCAGGCACAGGGAGAACATGCAAACTCCGTGCAGGTAGTGTCATGTTGGGATTCAAACCAACAACCCTAAGGCTGCCAGGTGGAAGTGCTTAACTGCTTAGCCAATACTATATACTGATATTCCGGCTGCTTATCTCAATTCTCAAGGCCCTAAAACACCAGGACAGTACAAACACCCACAAAATTACTTTTATTAATTTTTATTTTGAAGTAGGCACTCTAAGATGTTTAGTAAGAGGCATTGTGCCTTTTCTGAAATTGCAATTTTTTTACACACTTTTTTAGAAAATGAAGAAAGTAAATAAAATGTTATTTTATTTTACAAAGTTGTTATTTTCCGTTCCTTCTTACACATATGCATAGGCATACTTCAAATTACACTCAAAACACATTCTTCCACTTCTCTGAAGTATGGGGATACCACATTTATAAAACTGTTTTATTGCTTGGATGCATCGAGAGGCCCAAAATCCAATGAGCACCTTTAGGCTTTCAAGGGGCATAAATTATGCATCTGATTTCCTGACTACCTATGAAGCAGACTCTTCATCAAAAATAAAGCTGACTACAAATACATTTGGCCTAAACTTTATATGTTAAATTGTGTTTAACAATCAATTTCTCTTACTTGGCCCCCTTTTCTCTGTTAAAGGCTAAATTTACTTTTTGAATAAAATGTAGTCAAGGGGCCCAAGGAGGTTAAAATAAAGTTTTAATGTACTCTGTGAATGGGGGAGCATCTGATCAGTCACAGGATTTTCTACCCGATTCACAGACCGTGTTAAAAGCAGTGTAATCAATGAAGGAATACTGTTCTTCCTGAAGACCTGAAGCTGTTAACAAGTGGTTGGTGAGAGGAACCACAAGAAGAAGTTCAGAGGTAGGAAGAGGACAGGCATCCCTCATGTGAAGATTTCTCTTGTTCATCTTCATTACATCGTAGATTGATGTGGATAACAGTTTACACGACTAAATTTTGGATGTTTGTGCATTCTTTTTAGTTCACAGAAAGTGAAAAGGACCCCGAATTTCTGGCAAAATATTCAATTACTTTTTGTACTTGCTGAAAATATTGCTAGCCTGAAAGGTGAACACTAATGCAGCCACCACATCTAAGTATAGGTAAGCTGAAAAATATTATAGTTTTGCTTTTGAGGTTTTTTTTTCACTTTCAGGTCACCCGCCCACGATGTACTGTGGACGGGAAGCAGCTACAGTTACTTTTTATACTTGCTGAAAAAATTGCTAGCCTGAAAAGTGAAAACTAATGCAGCCACCACATCTAAGGACAGGTAAGCTGAAAAATATTATGGTTTTCAGGGCTTTTTTTTAACCGTTTCAGGCCACCCGCTTGCGGCCCACCCATGTGTACTGTGGATGGGCGGCAGCTACAGGACCAGCGACTTACCCTTACTTTTCTGTTTTTTTGGCAATACAGGGGGCTGCATGCCCGAGAGCAGAATGAGAATCCCTGTAATCGGGTCCTAGTGATCATGTGATTGCTATGCGATCACATGATCACAATGACAGCAAAGCTTTTATGAATCAATCTGATTCATAAAAGCTTTGCTTTTGTTCCTGGTGAGCTGTGATTAGTCCATAGCTCTCACATGACAGATGCGGCCAATCACAGCACCCTGTACCATGTGACAAGCTGGAGCCAAATCTAATCTAATACATCCCAGATTTCTCAGAAAAGAGTACTTGTCACTGCCTATTGCTATTTACATTCCCTGTGATAACAATAAAGCATTTCATATTTGGTATCCATTTACTTGGCGTAACATCATCTTTTATATTTTACCACACAATTGGGCAATATTTTGTGTTTTTGTGCAATAAAATTCTAAAAAAGTGTATTTTTTCCAAAAAATTTGCGTTTGCAAAATCGCTGCGCAAATGCTAGGTGACATAAAAAATTTCAACACCCACTGTTGTGTTTTCTAGGGCCTCTGCTTTAAAAAATATATAATGTTTGGGGGTTCAAAGTCATTTTCAACCAAAAAAAAAAGTTTTTTCAAGTAATCAAAAACTGTCAAAAAAGGGTTGATCTACAAGCAGTTAGAAAAGTGGGAGATGTCTGGCATAAGCTTCTAATGTTGGCCCTGAAATGCCAGGATAGTAGAAGCACCAAACCCCCCTACACACACACACAGACACACAAGGTTTTAGCTAAGAGGAATGGTGAGAATTTTGCAGATCTCATTTGTTGCCATATGTTTTTGGAAAACAAAGAAAGGAAACAAAAATGTATTTTTTCTTTACTTTTATTCTTTTTCAAAACCTTGTGACAAAAGTTATATCTGAAAAATACTCACCATGCCTGTTATCAAATTCCTTGGGGTGTCTATTTTCCAAAAAGGGATAATTTGGGGGGATGTTTGAACTGTCCTGGCATTTTAGGGCCTCCAAAACTGTGATAGGTAGTGAGGAAGTGATATGAGGAAATATGCCCCTTGAAAGCCTGGAGCTGGTCTTTGGATTTTGGAAGCGTGTATGTGGCTAGGCTGCTAAAAAGTATCTCACGTGTGGAATCCCCATACCCAGGAGAAGTAGAAGAATGTGTTTTGGGGTGCTATTCAACATATATCCATGGCATGCATGAGCAATACATCATTTAAGTGACAACATTGTGTAAAAAAAATACATTTTTGTAATTTTCCAAAAATTTGTAGCAAAAAATAAAATGTTCCATGGACTCAACATGCCTCTCAGCAAATTCTTTAGGCTGTCTGCTTTGGCATTTTAGCACTTCAAGAAACGTGACAGGCATTCAGAAAGTAAAAGCTGCGTAAATTCCAAAATATATACCATAGTTTGTAGACACTATAATTTTCACACAAATTAATTAATATACATGTATTGGGATTTTTTTTTTTACCAAAGACATGTAGCAGAATATATTTTGGCCTCAGTTTATGACTATATTTTAGTTTACTATATATTTTTTATAACTGAAAGTAAAAAATATTGTTTTTTTTTCAAAATTTTCAGTCTTTTTTCGTTTATATCACAAAACATAAAAAACCCATTGGTGATCAAATGTCACCAAAATAAAGCTCTATTTGTGTGGAAAAAAGGACATAAATTTTGTTTGGGTACAGCATTAGATGACCGTGAAGTTACCAGTTGAATTAGCGCAGTGCCGAATAGCAGAAAATGACCTGGCCATTGAGGGGGGTAAATCTTCCAGAGGGCAAATCTTCCAGAGGGCAAGTAGTTAAAGCAAAACGCCAATAATGTTGTTTTGTGGGAATTAGCCATCCCCCAACTCAAGCTACATCCTAGTTCCAGGACTTTGGACTTTGAAGCCTATTGAATGTGTCACTATCACATGTTATATAATGTTTAAAGTGTGTAGCTTCTGGACAAATACAAATTTATTCTGATCAAATGATAGGACTACATTTTTCATACATGTCCAAAGACAACATTTTCTTTAGGTATTTATGATAGTAAGGGTTGTTCTGACTTGCATTCTTAGTTTATTTGAATTGGTTATACATTAACAAACATTTAGTGCAAAACATTAGGTTCACCACATAAAACATATCTCTTTGACAGGGGCGGACTGACAACTCATGGGGCCCTGGGCAATAAGGGATCATGGGGCCCCTGTGTCCTTGCCCACACTCAAAACACCCACAAAAAGCCTATGAAAGGTACCAGAGGCATCTCATGGGGTCCCCTACTGACCCCGGGCCCTCGGGCAGTGCCCAAGTTCCCGAATGGTCAGTCTGCCCCTGCTTTCTGATTAAATAGAAACATAACATATAAAAGAAGAAGCAACACACTGCCCATATGCCAGAAATATCTTTAACCACTTGAGCTCCACAAGGTTCTGCCCCCGTCATGAGCAGGGTATTTTTTTGCTATTCAGCATTGTGCTTTAACTGGCAATTGTGTGGTCTTGCAACACTGTACCCAAATTAAAATTGTATAATTTTCTTTATTTGGTGGTATTTGATCACCATTGGGTTTTTAATTTTTTATTATAGATACAAAAAAAGACCAAAAATTAAAAAAAAAAACCCATTATTTTCTACTTTCTGTTATAAAACATATTCAATAAGAAAAATTAACTATAAATTTAGGCCAAGATATATTCTGCTATATTACATGTATATATATATATATATATATATATATATATATATACTGTATACATATATATATATGTAAATTAATCAGTCCTGATG
Organism: Staurois parvus; assembly: GCF_062004578.1. Lineage (NCBI taxonomy): Eukaryota > Metazoa > Chordata > Amphibia > Anura > Ranidae > Staurois > Staurois parvus. The sequence continues at coordinate 3,541,811 of NW_028317849.1, forward strand.
TACTAATACCCTGTCTCATTTCTTGAGGCCCTTAAAATGTCAGGACAGTACAAATATCCCCCAAATGACTCCTTTTTGGAAAGCAGAGAGTCTGAGGTAAGTAAGAGGCATGGCTAAATTTATGAAGTTGTACTTTTTTATCACAATTTTTGGGAAAATGAAGAAATTTAAATAAAAAGGTTTTTTTCCATATATTTATATATATGTTTAAAGCCATAAAAAGATCCACACACACACTGTATAAAATACCCCTTCATCTACAGGTGAAACTCAAAAAATTAGAATACCGTGCAAAAGTTCATTTATTTCAGTAATAGAACTTAAAAGGTCAAACTAATATATAAGATAGACTCATTACATGCAAAGCAAGATAGTTCAAGCCATGATTTGTCATAATTGTGACGATTATGGCTTACAGCTCATGAAAACCCCAAATCCACAATCTCAGAAAATTAGAATATTGTGAAAAGGTGCAATATTCTAGGCTCAAAGTGTCCCACTCTAATCAGCTAATTAAGCCATAACACCTGCAAAGAGTTCCTGAGCCTTTAAATGGTCTCTCAGTCTGGTTCAGTAGAAATCACAATCATGGGAAAGACTGCTGACCTGACAGTTGTGCAGAAAATCATTGACACCCTCCATAAGGAGGGAAAGCCTCAATAGGTAATTGCAAAAGAAGTTGGATGTTCCCAAAGTGCTGTATCAAAGCACATTAATAGAAAGTTATGTGAAAGGGAAAAGTGTGGAAGAAAAAAGTGCACAAGCAGCAGGGATGACCGCAGCCTAGAGAGGAGTGTCAGGAAAAGGCCATTCAAACGTGTTGGGGACTTTCAAAAGGAGTGGACTGAGGCTGGAGTCAGTGCATCAAGAGCCACCACACACAGACGGATCCTGGACATGGGCTTCAAATGTCGTATTCCTCTTGTCAAGCCGCTCCTGAACAACAAACAACGTCAGAAGCTTCTTACCTGGGCAGACCTGGTCTGTTGCTCAGTGGTCCAAAGTCCTCTTTTCTGATGGGAGCAACTTTTGCATCTCATTTGGAAACCAAGGACCCAGGGTATGGAGGAAGAATGGAGACACACACTGCAAGATGCTTGAAGTCCAGTGTGAAGTCTCCACAGTCTGTGTTGATTTGGGGAGCCATGTCACCTGCTGGTGTTGGTCCACTGTGCTTCATTAAGTCCAGGGTCAACGCAGCCATCTACCAGGAGATTTTGGAGCACTTCATGCTTCCTTCTGCAGACGAGCTTTATGGGGATGCTGACTTAATTTTCCAGCAGGACTTGGCACCTGCCCACACTGCCAAAAGCACCAAAACCTGGTTCAATGACCATGGGATTACTGTGCTTGATTGGCCAGCAAACTCGCCTGACCTGAACCCCTTAGAGAATCTATGGGGCATTGCCAAGAGAAAGATGAGAGACATGAGACCGAACAATGCAGAAGAGCTGAAGACCGCTATTGAAGCATCCTGGTCTTCCATAACACCTCAGCAGTGCCACAGGCTGATAGCTTCCATGCCACGCCACATTGAGACAGTAATTGCTGCAAAAGGGGCCCAAACCAAGTACTGAGTACATATGCATGCTTATACTTTTCAGAGGTCCGATATTGTTCTATGTACAATCCTTGTTTTATTGATTGCATGTAATATTCTAATTTTCTGAGATTGTGGATTTGGGGTTTTCATGATCTGTAAGCCTTAATCATCACAATTATGACAAATCACGGCTTGAACTATCTTGCTTTGCATGTAATGAGTCTATCTCATATGTTAGTTTCACCTTTTAAGTTACATTACTGAAATAAATGAACTTTTGCATGATATTCAAATTTTTCGAGTATCACCTGTATTCTTCACATTCTTGCAGAGATAGCAGCATCGCTGTTATTCGACATGTCTGTGATAGCATGTACCCCACTGGGCACCATAGTTTCTCCCACCGGCTGCTAAGTGACTACAGGACTTAGTGGTTGGTGAACGGCTCCATGTCACCAAGCAGGAGACATGCTATCCAGCACACCCAGAAGGACTGCATAGCTGCTGGTTCTGCAAGACAATAGCTGTGCAAAAGAGTAAAGAATGGACTTGTCACCCACTGGAGTGGAAAGTATTTAGCCTCTTTTTTAACAAGGTGCAGCTGCTGAGAATATTTTAGAATAGTGGCAGGGTCGCTTTAGGGTAGATTTAAGGAACTTGATCAAATTAACACAGTTGCATTGTTTGATGGAGAGTGTTGTAGTGGTCACTTTATAGGATGCAGGTGTGGGTCCCTTTATCTTTATTTCCCACAAATCTCTGGGTTCCTGAAAACACCCAGAAAGTACAAATTCCATAGCTTTCATCCCCTGAAAGCTCAGAGATACCACACCTGATGAGGCAGAAGTAGCTGGGCAAGTGATGTGATCTGCAGCTAGTTGAGAGGCTTTTCACTTTCAGGACTGGCATACAGGTATCTGGGCTGGAGCCTAATAGCATGCAGCTTCTCCAGAAGGCCCAGCTGTTCTGGGAAGCACCTCCCCAATTGGTACCAGAGTACTGCAGTTCCAGTGGGGTGGCCCTTTTGTCTTTCGGCCTTGGATCCCTCCAGTTGTTCATCTGTGTTACCAGAACTACCCTAGACTTCACTGAGAGGGATGCTGTCTATGAGAATAATCACAAGTAGCTGTCTGTGTTCTAAACTGTTTAGCCGAAGTAATGATTCTCATCTAGACTCTCTGTTGTTAAAGAATCTTATAGAGACTATGCTATGAAGCCACATGTTATCCTGATTGAGATTGATTAACCCTTTCTATTTGTCCAGTTTACCATTATCATTGGAAGTGTAATTAAAAGAAAATCCAAGTTTTGGGTTGATCCCCCAGAAAAGTAATAGAGGGGAAATCTTCCAATGGGGACACCAGATCTGATGACCTGAAGGGCCCCAAGTGATTTCCTTAATTTGCAGGGATTTCCTTTTGCGTCCTGTTTTGACTGTAGGACAGGAAGTGAAGGACAATCTCCCCTATGGGACACAGATGGAAAAAAAAAATCTGACAGGGTTTATAACCCTCTCTATACACTATCCAAAATGATCTCCTTTAAATTGTGCCAACAAGTGTCAATGACAAGAAATTAAAATCTCCAATGTAGCCCAAGCTTTAATATGAGCATGTCACCATATTATACATAACAGGCAAGTCAGATCTCTTAAAGCAGAACTACACTTATCGGCCACCTTATTAGATACACCTTGCTAGTACTGGGTTTGACCCCCTTTTGCTTTCAGAACTGCCTTGATTCTTCATGGCATAGATTAAACAATGGAAACATTCCGTAGAGATTTTGGTCCATATTGACATGATAGCATTACGCAGTTGCTGCAGATTTGTCAGTTGCACATCCATGATGCAGATCTCCTGTTCCACCACATCCCAAAGGTGCTCTATTGGATTAAGGTCTGATGACTGTGGAGGCCATTGGAATACAGTGAACGCATGATCATGTTCAAGAAACCAGTTTGGGATAATTTGAGCTTTGTGACATGGTACATTATCCTGCTGGAAGTAGCCATCAGAAGATAGGTAGGCAAGTCGGTTATTTGGCCGTGACAAAGTAAGGAGGTAGATGCGGCATACAATAGTATATATAAGCATATAATCAATGGTGATGGAATTAGGGAAAATACAGTGCATCCAGAAGGTATTCACAACAATTAACTTTTGCCACATTTTTGTTATGCTTTAGCCTTATTCCAAAATGGATTAAATTAATTTTTTTCCTCAACATTCTAGTAACAGTGCATGTCAGAGCACAAACCCAGCCATGAAGTCCAAGGAATTGTCTGTAGACCTCCGAGACAGGATTATATCAAGGCACAGATCTGGGGGAGTGTACAGAAAAAATTCTGCAACATTGAAGGTCCCAGTGAGCACAGTGGCCTCCATCATCCATAAATGTAAAAAGTTTGGAACCACCAGGAATCTTCCTAGAGCAGGCCGCCCGGTCAAAATGAGCGATCGAGGGAGAAGGGCCTTAGCCAGGGAGGTTACCAAGCACACGATGGTCACTCCAGTGTTTCTCTGTGGAGAGAGGAGAACCTTCCAGAAGAAAACCATCTCTGCAGCACTCCGCCAATCAAACCTGTATGGTAGAGTGGCCAGACGGAAGCCACTCCTCAGTAAAAGGGAATGGCAGCCTGCCTGGAGTTTGCCAAAAGGCACCTAAGGGACTCTCAGACCATGAGAAACAAAACTCTCTGGTCTGATAAAACAAAGATTGAACTCTTTTACCTGAATGCCAAGCGTCATGTCTGGAGGAAACCAGGCACCGCTCACCACTTGGACAATACCATCCCTACAGTGAAGCATGGTGGTGGCAGCATCATGCTGTGGGGATTTTTTCAGCAGAAGGAACTGGGAGACTAGTCAGGATTGAAGGAAAGATGAATGCAGCAATGTACAGAGACATCCTTGATGAAAACCTGTTCCAGAGTGCTCTGTACCTTAGACTGGAGTGACAGTTCATCTTTCAACAGGACAACAACCCTAAGCACACAACCCACATAACAAATGAGTGGCTACATGCCAACTCTGTGAATGTCCTGGACTGGCCCAGCCAGAGCCCAGACTTGAACCCGATTCAACATTTCTGGAGAGATCTGAAATTGGCTGTGCACCGATGCTTCTCATCCAACCGGATGGAGCTTGAGTGGTAATGCAAAGAAAGATGGGACAAATTGCCCAAAAACAGGTGTGCCAAGCTTGTAGCATCATACTCAAAACGACTTGAGACAAAGCATGTTTCTTCTGCATTTAAATTCCTGTCTGTTTGCCCATTTTCAAATCCCAGCCTAAAGTTCCACTTTAAAGTGGTTGATAAGCCCTAAAGCAGAACTCCAGGCAATTTTTTTTTAGCCCGTGCAGTGGGGCTATGCACGCAGTGCACAGTTTAACTGTTCATTTTGTCCTAGGGGAAAGTACAGCGGAGATTTACTTACCTGACCTTCCAATCCTCCCTACACAAAACCAGTCCCTTATACTTCTAAGAGTCAGGGGAACAGCAGTGAACATTTGGCAGAGGAAGCCTCTGGCAACACCTTGAAGTGCCAGAAATGATAAAAAAAGCAAAGATGCCTAGTTTGCAGAGGGATATGAATACATTGGATAAGCATTAGCAGTGTCTTAGCATTGTCAGCCTACAATAGAAAGAGCTGTTACTGTCGGTATCTTCATGTAAGAAACTAAAAATTGCTTAAAAATGTATACAGTGAAACATTATACCAAACATAATGAAAAATATATTTTAGGTGTACATACACTTAAATTGGTAATATGAACCCCAAAGGCATGTAGACATCCTGTTCCCTTCATTTCTGAGAAACATTTTGTGGCATCCCTGTAGTTTTATTGATTTTAAAGCATTTACATGGAATTGGTATCAGATACATCACGTTTAAACAAAAAGAACAGAATGCATAAAAATATGACACAAAGTAGAAAAAAAAATAGCAGCAACTAAAAATGTGAGATAAATGCATTTTCTTAGAAATATAGGGAAATATAGGTAAAAACCCTCCTTCTAATAACAGACCTATCGGGTACTTCATTGTTACATTGTAAGCCAGTTTTGTGAGGTGCATACTGTATATCGAAAGACTCACAAAGCAGGCTACGGTAGTGAAAAAAAGCAATTTCCCAGAATTTGTTAGATACATAGGATACCAGGAGGTACCAGGATATATTGTCACCCAGAACAGTCCAAGCCATGGAGGCCCAACTACATGCAGTCCACCATTACAACCACAGCAAGCCCAGCAGAGCAGAGCCCATGCTGTGCAGAGCGCAGCCCATACAGTTTATATGGCTCAGCAATGTAATGTTGTCACCAGGGGCAGACTGACAACTCATGGGGCCCCTGGGCAATAGGGGAACATGGGGCCCCTGTGTCCTTTCCCAAACTCAAAAAAGCCTACGAAAAAGGTACCAGGGGCATCTCATGGGGCCCCCTACTGACCCTGGGCCCTCAGGCAGTGCCCGAGTTTCCAAATGGTCAGTCCGCCCCTGGTTGTCACCCAGCACAGTCCAAGCCATGGAGTTCCAACTCCATGTAGTCAGCCATTACAGGCACAGCAAGCCCAGCAGAGCAGAGCCCATGCCGTGCAGTGCAGAGCCAATGCCGTGCAGAGCGGAGCCCATACAGTTCATACGGCTCAGAAAAGTGATATCACCCAGCACACTCCAAGCTCTGGAAGTGCAACTCAAGGCAGTCAGTCATTACAACCACAGCAAGCCCAGCAGAGTGGAGCCAATGCCGTGCAGAGCAGATCCCGTGCCACGCAGAGTGGGACCCATGCCATGTAGAGCAGAGCCCATGCTGTTTAGAGCGGAGCAGAGGCATCTGTCACTCCCAGTACTCCACACAAATATGCAAGGACTTCTCTGGAGCAGAAAACCATTAAGGAGAACTTACAGCAGTGTGTAATGGTGGGAAGTGGCCAGGAACACTCATCATGCTCCAAACTCCAGCAGAATAAAGATGAAGGCGGCAATAACACTCCAGTCTGCCCCAGCGAGTCCTTCTACACCCAGCAGAGGCTGAGGGTGTAGGGTCTCTTGTCAACTTTAAGAAGAGTGAAACTCTGTGGACACAGCAGGGTGATCCAGATTTTGATCTGCCCCAATTTAGAAAAGCCTCAAGTTATCTTAAGATCCTAGGGGTTAAGTTCGGATGGGAAGATAATGCCAGGCTAAATTGGGAGGAGAAACTGGATGCTGGAAATGCAAAGGTTCAGCAATGGAAGAATTGCAAGATGACCTACAGAGGAAGGGTCACAATGTTGAAGACTTATTTGGTTCCTATCTTTCTGTATGTCTCCATGGTTTTTCCTTTGCCAGAATCTTTCTCCACTAGGCTCTTCAATCTGTTTTTTCAGCTCTTCTGGGGGAATAGACTGAACCCAATAAAAAGGGGGTTACTTACCTGCAGAGGAAGGAGGGTGGGTTGAATATAATAAACCCTAAGGTGTTTAATAATTCTTTGTTTCTGAAAGTCAATTTTGGGTGTTTAGACTCCAGTTGTGGCCCTCTGTGGGTAAGCAGTGTTAGGGCCTGGATATTGCCTCATGCAGAGTCTTGGATGTGAGGTGGTTCTCTCAAGAGGAAGAGAAGTAATCAGGGTTACCTCTCACCATATCTGAAGCTTTGAAGTCTCTGAGGAGGTAGGGGATAGAGAAGTCCTACCTTGAAAGTAGCTCAAGGAAATTGTTATATCACAGGATCTGTAGGACATTTTTCTATTCTTCACTGCACCTCAGCTGCTTTGGAGGAAAATGTAAGGTTGCTGAATAGCCCTAGGTTACCCTTAAAGTTTCATGACATTGCCTGGCTGTCTCTACATGTAAAGATGTATGTGAGGGGAAACATGAAAGGTCTGGCCGCCTCTGATAGGAACTGTCCTTTGGGCTGTAATCAGGAAGAGTCCATGGCACTTTTCTTGGTGGATTGTTGGGGAAGCTGTGAGGTCTGGAAGGAAATAGCTGACAGAGTTAGAATCCAAAAGTTGGGGAACCGGAGTTACTCTGACAGGCTTTATGGCGTTTCCCCAACAGTACACAACATAGACAGAGGAACTATGTACAGTGAGGAACAGAAGTATTTGAACACCCTGTGATTTTGCAAATTCTCCCACTTAGAAATCATGGAGGGGTCTGAAATTCACATTGTAGGTGCATTCCCACTCTGAGAGACAGAATTAAAAAAAAAATTAAGGAAATCACATTGTATGATTTTTAAAGAATTTATTTGTCTTGCACTGCTGAACATAAGTATTTGAACACCTAAGAAACAGCAAGAATTCTGGCTCTCAAAGACCTGTTACTGTGCCTTTAAAAAGTCCACCTCTACTCCACTCATTAATCTAACTTAGTAGCACCTGTCTGAGCTCTTTAAAGACACCTGTCCACCCCACAGTCAGTCAGACGCCAACTACTACCATGGGCAAGACCAAAGAGCTGTCAAAAGACACCAGAGACAAAACTGTGGACCTCCACAAGGCTGGAAAGGGCTATGGGGCAATTGCCAAGCAGCTTGGTGAAAATAGATCAACTGCTGGAGCAATTGTTAGAAATTGGAAGAGGCTAAAGATGACTGTCAGTCTCCCTCGGACTGGGGCTCCATGCAAGATCTCACCTGGTGGGGTATCACTGATGATAAGAAAGGTGAGGAATCAGCCCAGAACTACAAGGGAGAAGCTGGTCAATGACATGAAGAGAGCTGGGACCACAGTTTCAAAGGTCACTGTCGGTAGAATACTATGCTGTCATGGTTTCAACTCATGCATTGCACGGAAGGTTCCCCTGCTCAAGTCATCACATGTCTAGGCCCGTCTGAAGTTTGCCAATGACCATCTGGATGATCCAGAGGAGGCATGGGAGAAAGTCATGTGGTCAGATGAGACCAAAGTAGAACTTTTTGGTCTAAACCTCACTCGTCATGTTTGGAGGAAAAAGAAGGATGAGTTGCATCCCAAGAACACCATCCCTACTGTGAAGCATGGGGGTGGTAACATCATGCTTTGGGGGTGCTTTTCTGCGAAGGGGACAGGACGACTGCACTGTATTAAGGAGAAGATGAATGGGGTCATTTATTATGAGATTTTGAGCAACAACCTCCTTCCCTCAGTCAGAGCATTGAAGATGGGTTGTGGCTGGGTCTGCCAGCATGACAACGACCCGAAGCACACAGCCAGGATAACCAAGGAGTGGCTCCATAAGAAGCATATCAAGGTTCTGGAGTGGCCTAGCCAGTCTCCAGGCCTAAATCCAATAGAACATCTTTGGAGAGAGATGAAACTCCGTGTTGCTCAGCGACAGCCCCGAAACCTGACAGATGTAGAGGAGATCTGTGTGGAGGAGTGGGCCAAAATCCCTGTTGCAGTGTGTGCAAACCTGGTCAAGAACTACAGGAAACGTTTGACCTCTGTAATTGCAAACAAAGGCTTCTGTACCAAATATTAACACTGATTTTCTCAGGTGTTCAAATACTTATGTTCAGCAGTGCAAGACAAATAAATTCTTTACAAATCATACAATGTGATTTCCTGAAATTTTTTTTTTTAATTCTGTCTCTCAGAGTGGGAATGCACCTACAATGTGAATTTCAGACCCCTCCATAATTTCTAAGTGGGAGAACTTGCAAAATCACAGGGTGTTCAAATACTTCTGTTCCTCACGGTACTTTATTATCACTGTGGTCAAGTATTATCACTGGCTCGCACAGACCAAGGTAGCCATGCACAATGAGCTTTTCCTGTCTAGGAAAATTGTTCAGTTGAGGTGGATAAAGAGTTTAGAGCTTAAGTAACATTGGAGGAATATAAAATCATGGAATGGAATTTATAGCACCAAAATTCTATTTATAACTTTCTTTTAATTTGCACAGCTGAGTTTCTGACCTGAAGAATATGTAAGCACTTGTTACATTGTTATTTTCATGTGTTTTATTTTTATGATGGTTACAGTTTTGTTACTTTGTATTCTGTTTGTTTTTACAAATAAAAATATCCATGCATACAGAATAAGGACAGATACTGAGAATTACACCTGGCATATGGGACAGGAGAAGTGGTACTGTGCAGAGGCCATACATACAGAATAAGAACAAATACAGAGAATTACACCCAACATACAGGACAAGAGAAGTTGTACTCTGCAGATGGTGTGGCTTCCTGTGGAGTAGCTGCAGACTGTGTGGTGCTGACCTCCTCTGCTATCTGTTGCCATAGTTGGGCTGCCCTGGGTTGGGACGCCTCCCAGGAGAGTCCCAGGCTTCTCGGCCTACACATGGGAGGATGGAGTTCGGGGAATGGAAAGCAGATGGCAGAGACTGAGCAGATGTGGAAATGTTTGTGATGGAAAGTCCAGTATGAGAAGTTCTGATAAATACAGGTAAGATGAAGTCGGTCCAGCAGTGTGATAACGTCTCTCAGCAAAATCTGAGTTCTGGAAGTGCAGCTCAAGGCACTCAGCCATTGCAGCCACAACAAGCCCAGCAGACTGGAGCTTATTCAGTCTAGTCTATCCAGCAATGTAGTGTTGTTACCCAGCACAGAGAAGCCATGGAGGTCCAACTCCATGCAGTCAGCCATAGCAAGCCAAGCAGAGCCCATGCCATGCAGAGCAGAGCCCATACAGTTCATACGGCTCAGAAAAGTGATATTGTCACCCAGCACACTCCACACTCTGGAAGTGCAACTCAAGGCAGTCAGCCATTACAGCCACAGCAAGCTCAGCAGATCAGAGCAAACTAAACTCCCTGGGCATTGAACTGGCTGGTATATCAAAGGACATTGATGCTGTTCTGGAAGAACTGGGACCAGTGGGGGAGGTGTACCGGAATTGTGATCACTATGAGGCGTAGTTAAGTGGTGGAAGGACTGAGTCTTCTTCAGAGTCACACTCCGAGGAACTGGTCCAATGCACTCTGCCAACAAATGTGCTTCCTGAAAGACTCTGAGGGACAGTGACGAACATCACCAGGCTCTAGCTGATTTATCTGCTGGACATCCACCTCTGGAGGATACCGGGAGCATCAGTTCAACCCAGCACACTTTCACAGTACAGGAAACCCAGAGAAGTGACATGGTGGACTCCCAGCACATGGATCATATGAACAGTGCTTCTACCCCCAATTTGCATGGTGGGATCAATGCTGGGGGGACTGGTGTTCATGATGAGATAACTGGTAATGATGTGGATCAGGCTGGTGATGCTAGTGGTGATGTGATAGCCAGTGCTGATATCACTAATGTTGATGTAAGGGTTTCTGATGTCACTTATACTGATGCAGGAATGTCTGAATGGGGTTATGACCAGTATGAGGGCTCTGAGAATGTGGCAGTGGAGGAGTCAGTTCAGAATAATCCTCATGACTTCCTCCCTTTGGTTGAGCCACCACCTGCATCACAAGGGAATGGTGGTCCATCAGGTCATTTCCCTCCTCAGAATGCCTGGAGCCATGGGGCCCTTTCTTTTTCCAACAATACTAGTTATACTGGTCAGGCCTTTAAGAGGAGGAAAGTAGTCAGGTTCAAGCATAGGGGTTCCAGAGAAGAGTTCCCTGTCAGGAGGTTTGTAATTAGGGAGGAGTTGTGTCAGCAGATAGGGTTTGTGCATGCAGATATACTGGTATACAGATATATAAGGTTATGATGTCAGCTTTAAACTCATGTCTGACTTAGACAGGTCCTGTGCCAACTTCAGTAGGGTTTGGGACAAAGAGGGGTGGAAGAATTTAATCTTCATTCCCATTTCCAAACCTGACACAGCAAATGTTAATGTAATTTTCTGAAACACCCCCCCCCCCTTTTCCCTAGGATATTGTAGTCTGACTCAGAAGGCATTGTGAAATGGTTTCTGAAATAACAAAAACTAAAGACAGCGATGGGATCTGGACTGGTGGTTGGAGGGTTCTGGTTAAGTTGAGGGAAATCAACAATGTCACCCATCACCTGCCAAACTCCTTTTTCATTGAGCGGGACAGAGGAGTTTGCTTCTATGCAGGTCAGCCCAGGTTATGCTTTAAATGTGGTAAATCCAGTCACGTGGCGAGTATGTGTACAATCCTTGAATTGTAATGTTTGTGGAGAGCATATCAGTTCTAACTGTTAGAAGGTTAAGTGCAATCTATGTGGTAGGCTTGGCCATTTTCCACAGAGATTGCCAGTGGCCTTCCATAACAGGGACGAGGAATCTGCAGATGATGAACTGTTGGCTTCAGCAGAACATCTAGAAGAGGAAGCCTTAATGAATGGGGCTATATTAACTGGGGGGAAGTAGACCTAGAGGTCCAGGGTCAACCCTCGTGCGGGCGGATGGACAATGTTCAGCTGGCTGAGGAGCAGTGGCCGGCTATACACTTTTCATCTGTTTCAGTTCCTGCCTCTGTGTAGAACATTCCTAGGCATAAGAGAAGGCATAGAAGAGACAAGTCTACCCGTAAACCTGAAAGTGGTTGGACCCTAGTGCAGAAGCCAGCTAAGAAAGTGAAAGGGGCACCAGAAGTGGGTATGGCAGTTTCCACCAACAGGTATGATGTCTTTATACAAATATAAAATGCAGCGCTATGTGGTGTTGCCCTAATATAGGTAACAATAATATAGACATAAAACCAAACATGAAATTTATATCATAAATGGATGAAATGCAGTCCTGTAATAGTGCTCGCTGTTCTCCAGTGCAAATGATAGAAATGCGCACTAACCAGAAGCGTATTGGTAATACGTATGTATATAAATAATTCTGAAGAATCCCCTCTTTCTGGTCAGAAAATGGATAGGAGCTGGAAGATGTGGAGATGAAGTGCCCTTGTGTGGTGAAGATGAAGTCCCACAGGCCAGAGATATCCTTGCAGAGATGTGTGGAGTGGATAATCCCCCTTCTCTAGAACTGGTACAAGGGTCACTCTGAGGCTGCAAAATTTGAAAAGCTCCAGAAGCGTATTGGTAATACGCATGTATATAAATAATCCTGAAGAATCCCCTCTTTCTGGTCAGAAAATGGATAGGAGCTGGAAGATGTGGAGATGAGGCGCCCTCGTGTGGTGAAGATGAAGTCCCACAGGCCCCTGAGGTAGAAGTGCGTGTGCACGAAACGTGTCAGTGGGAGCCCAGGACGTCGTTGACATCACGCCGCCGGCGCCACGTGGAGACCCGGCGGCCATCTTTGATTTTGGAAGGCCTCAGAGTGACCCTTGTACCAGTTCTAGAGAAGGGGGATTATCCACTCCACACATCTCTGCAAGGATATCTCTGGCCTGTGGGACTTCATCTTCACCACACAAGGGCGCTTCATCTCCACATCTTCCAGCTCCTATCCATTTTCTGACCAGAAAGAGGGGATTCTTCAGGATTATTTATATACATGCGTATTACCAATACGCTTCTGGTTAGTGCGCATTTCTATCATTTGCACTGGAGAACAGTGAGCACTATTACAGGACTGCATTTCATCCATTTATGATATAAATTTCATGTTTGGTTTTATGTCTATATTATTGTTACCTATATTAGGGCAACACCACATAGCGCTGCATTTTATATTTGTATATTCATGTTGGGACTTTTTATGTGTTTTCCTTGTATGTTCAACTGCTGACATTTTGGAGCGCTCACTGTAGCCTTTCTATTTACATATAGGTATGATGTCTTATCATCGGATGCCAACTCCTGTGTTTGAGGCCCAACTGGAGCAGGAGTTAAAAAGAGTGGAAAGGGAAAATGAGGCTGGCCCAGGGGTTGACCTGCCTACTAAGGCGGCTGCCTCCTGCTCCTGCATCTGCAGAATCTGATATGGAAACTGGTAGTCTGCAAAGTGACTCTGATTCTGATTTATAATGATGGGGGCCTTATTTTTACTTTGCTTTACTGTGATGGCAGGGTTTTCATTAAACACTGTCTTCAGCAATGTGAACAGTATACAAAACAGGAGGACAAAGCATGCTGTTTTTGAACACCTCAGATACCTAGACGCTGATGTCTATTTTTTACAAGAGATTCTCCAAACTTCTGTTGGGTTATTGCTGGAGGCAGGGAGGGAGTGGCACACAGGACTCTCTTTTTGGTCTTTGGCTGTGGAGTCCTGTGCGGGTGTTGCCATCCTCTTTAATACCAAGAATGTAATGGTACACAGACTCACTGAGGTGTCAGTAGGTAGATGTCTTATGTTGGAGGTAACAATTCATGGCAGGAGACTCCGGTTAATTAACATATATGTGCCCAAACAATATCGGGAAGAATTTATGGGTTTTCCTTTGCTGGAATCTTTCTCCGCTGGGCTCTTCAGTCTGTTTTTTCAGCTCTTCTGAGAGAATAGACTGAACCCAACAAAAAGGAGGGCTACTTGCAAACGAAGGAGGGTGGGTTGAATATGATCAATCTTAAGGTGTTTTTTGATTCTTTGTTTCTGAAAGTTTCAGCAAGGTGTTTCTCTCAGGAGGAAGAAATGTACTCAGGGTTACCTTACATCATATCTAAACTCAGCTCTGAAGTCTTTGAGAAGGTGGGGATAGAGAAGTCCTACCTTGAAAGTAGTCCAAGGAAACTGTTATATCAGATGATCTGTAGGACTTTTTTCTATTCTCCACTCCACTGCACTGTTCCTCACTTGTACTCAGGAACTGCACTACAGCTGCTTTGAAGGAATGCTTAAAGTTGCTGAATAGTCCAAGACTTCCCTTAAGGTTTCATGACATTGCCAGGCTGTCTCTCCATGGAAAGATGTATGTGAGGGGGACTGTGAAAGGTCTGGCTGCCTCTGATAGAAACTGTCTTTTGAGTTGTAATCAGGAGGAGTCCATGGCACATTTCTTGGTGGATTGTTGGGGAAGCCGTGAAGTCTGAAAGGAAGTAGCTGACAGAGTTAGAATCCAAAGGTTGGGAAACCTGAGCTGCTCAGACAGTCCTTATGGCGTTCCCCCACTGATACACAACATATACAGAGGAACTATTTCTATTATCATTACTGTGGTCAAATATTATCACTGGCATGCACAAATGAATTAAAGTAGCCATGCACAATGAACTGTTCCTGTCTAGGAAAATTGCAGATGTAGTCCTCTCAGAGCTGAGATGGATAAGGAGTTTAGAGCTTAAGAAATACTGGAGGAATATAGAATGATGGGAAGGAATTTATTTCCAGCATGAAAATTCTATTTATAACTTTCTTTTAATTTGAACTGCTGAGTTTTTGATCTGAAAAATATATAAGCAATTGTTACATTTTTGTTATTTTCATGTGTTTTTATTATATGGTTAGTTTTGTTACTATGTATTTCTGTTTGTTTTTACAAATAAAAATTTCCATACATACAGAATAGGGAGGACACAATGGAACGAGGAACACACCTGGAAAGGAGAGCAGCAGCTAGCACATCATCTGGGTGGCCTGGCAGATTACAAAGCACAGTGCTCTCAGGTTCTGCACTGTAAGGGGCCCAGGCAAAGCTGCACTGCGAGTAGCCAATGGGAATATAGCAGAGGGCAGGATAAGCACTGGCCGATACCGCTCTGATTACTGTTGCCACGTCACACATCACTGGTTAGTTAAAGATCTCTTATGCTAGCAGCAAGAAGAAAAGTGTCAGCCAGCCTCGGTGAGTAACAGCCCGGCCGCCCGATGATGTCAACAGAGTGAGTACCTAGTGTAAAATAATGTACAGTGCGCTGTCCACTGACAGAAATGAACTGCAGTCTGCATGATTTCCCTGCTCTGCTGCCGGCAGCACGTGGCACCAGAGACAAACAGCATAGCAGGGACACCATGCATTTGATTTTTGTCCGGATGCCCTGATCCCTCCCTTATCTATGTCCCTGAAAAGAAATAAGAGAGGACAAGCCAAGATAAGGGGATACCTCAGAGGCGGCTATCACTGTATACACCTTCATTTTGGCTTAAAGTAACCCCTCCAACAAGTCTGCTGTTAGTTGTGAGGGTGGAAAATGGTCAAGTCAAGGCTGCCAAGGTTTCAGGAATTGATCATGTTTATCATAAAGGATAGCCATTAGCTTTTCATTAACCACTTGAGCCCCAGAGGATTTACCCCCTTAATGACCAGGCCTTTTTTTGCTGTTTGGCACTGCACTAATTCAAATGATAATTGCGCGGTCATGCAATGCTGTACCCAAACAAAATTTACGTCCTTTTTTTCACACAAATAGAGCTTTCTTTTGGTGGTATTTGATCACCTGTGCACTTTTTATTTTTTGCGCTATAAACAAAAAAACCACGAAAATTTTGAAAAAAAACAATATTTCTACTTTCAGCTATAAAAAATATATCGTAAACTCAAAGTTAGTCATAAATTTAAGCCAAAATGTATTCTGCTACATGTTTTTGGTAAAAAAAAAATCCCAATAAGTGCATATTGATTGCTTTGTGTGAAAGTTATAGCGTCTACAAACTATGGTATAGATACTGCAATTTATGCCTTTTTTTGCTATACAACGCTGCACTAACTCAAATGATAATTGCGTGGTCATGCAATGCTGCACCCAAACTAAAATTACGTCCTTTTTTTCACACAAATAGAGCTCTCTTTTGGTGGTATTTGATCACCTGTGCGCTTTTTATTTTTTGCGCTATAAACAAAAAAAACACAAAAATTTTGAAAAAAACCAATATTTTCTACTTTCAGCTATAAAAAATATATCGTAAACTCAAAGTTAGTCATAAATTTAAGCCAAAATGTATTCTGCTACATGTTTTTGGTAAAAAAAATCCCAATAAGTGCATATTGATTGCTTTGTGTGAAAGTTATAGCGTCTACAAACTATGGTATAGATACTGTAATTTATGCCTTTTTTTGCTATACAGCGCTGCACTAACTCAAATGATAATTGCGCGGTCATGCAATGCTGCACCCAAACGAAAATTACGTCCTTTTTTCACACAAATAGAGCTTTCTTTTGGTCATATTTGATCACCTGTGCGCTTTTTATTTTTTGCTCTATAAACAAAAAAACCACAAAAATTTTGAAAAAAAACAATATTTCTACTTTCAGCTATAAAAAATATATCGTAAACTCAAAGTTAGTCATAAATTTAAGCCAAAATGTATTCTGCTACATGTTTTTGGTAAAAAAAAATCCCATGCATTAGCGGGCAAACTGGCGCTATCTAGGAGGGGCGTTAACACTATCGGAAGTCACCAGTGACACTAATACAGTGATCAGTAAAAATCTGTTCACTGTAATCAATGACACTGGTGACAGGGCAGTGAAGGGGTTAACTGGGGGGGGGGGGAGGGGCAATCAAGGGGTTAAATGGGATTTCTGGTGCACTAGCGAGCAATCTGGCGCTAACTGGGAGGGGCGCTAACACTATCAGAAGTCGCCAGCGACACTGATACAGTGATCAGTAAAAATTGGTTCACTGATCAGTGACACTGGTGACAGGGCAGTGAAGGGGTTAACTGGGGGGGGGCGATCAAGGGGTTAAACGGGATTACTGGTGTACTGGCGGGCAATCTGGCGCTATCTGGGAGGGGCGCTAACACTATCGGAAGTCGCCAGCGACACTGATACAGTGATCAGTAAAAATCGGTTCACTGATCAGTGACACTGGTGACAGGGCAGTGAAGGGGTTAACTGGGGGGGGGGGGCGATCAAGGGGTTAAACGGGATTACTGGTGTACTGGCGGGCAGTCTGGCGCTATCTGGGAGGGGCGCTAACACTATCGGAAGTCGCTAGCGACACTGATACAGTGATCAATAAAAATTGGTTCACTGATCAGTGACACTGGTGACAGGGCAGTGCAGGGGTTAACTGGGGGGGGGGGGCGATCTAGGGGTTAAACGGGATTACTGGTGTACTGGCGGGCAAACTGGCGCTATCTGGGAGGGGCGCTAACTCTATCGGAAGTCGCCAGCGACACTGATACAGCGATCAGTAAAAATTGGTTCACTGATCAGTGACACTGGTGACAGGGCAGTGAAGGGGTTAACTGGGGGGGGGGGCGATCAAGGGGTTAAACGGGATTACTGGTGTACTGGCGGGCAGTCTGGCGCTATCTGGGAGGGGCGCTAACTCTATCGGAAGTCGCCAGCGACACTGATACAGTGATCAGTAAAAATTGGTTCACTGATCAGTGACACTGGTGACAGGGCAGTGCAGGGGTTAACTGGGGGGGGGGGGCGATCAAGGGGTTAAACAGGATTACTGGTGTACTGCCGGGCAAACTGGCGCTATCTGGGAGGGGCGCTAACTCTATCGGAAGTCGCCAGCGACACTGATACAGTGATCAGTAAAAATTGGTTCACTGATCAGTGACACTGGGTGACAGGGCAGTGAAGGGTTTAACTGGAGGGGGGGGGGCGATCAAGGGGTTAAACGGGATTACTGGTGTACTGGCGGGCAATCTGGGGCTATCTGGGAGGGGCGCTAACTCTATCGGAAGTCGCCAGCGACACTGATACAGTGATCAGTAAAAATTGGTTCACTGATCAGTGACACTGGTGACAGGGCAGTGCAAGGGTTAACTGGGGGGGGGCGATCAAGGGGTTAAACGGGATTACTGGTGTACTGGCGGGCAAACTGGCGCTATCTGGGAGGGGCGCTAACTCTATCGGAAGTCGCCAGCAACACTGATCAGTAAAAATCGCTTCACTGATCAGTGACACTGGTGCCAGGGCAGTGAAGGGTTAACTGGGGGGGGGGGATCAGAGGGTTAAATGTGTCCTATAGTGTTCTAACTGTAGTGTAGTGCTTGTGTACTCACTTTTTGGATGTCTTCTTCTCTGTCTGGAGCGGAATGTGTCCAGGCAGAGAAGAATGACATCATATCCTGCCCTGTGTGTATGTCAACACAGGACAGGATAGGACAGGGACCGATCATGTGATTTCAGCCAGAAATCACTGGCTGAAATCTAATGATTGATCCCTCCTGGATCAAATCGTGTCACCCGCGGGTCGGCGGGAGCGCGCGCGCCCCCTGCCGGCGAAAGTGTCGGGAGCGCGGAACCCGTTTTTAAACGTGGTTTTGCGCTCCACTGCCGCCCTGCACACGTATATACACAGTGGCAGGGCGGCAAGCGGTTAAAGCTGAAATTCTCAAAACAATGGCTCTGAGCACTCAAACAAAACTCAAATGAACTTTTACCTGTTCCAAAAATGTAGCCAATTTTAACCACTTGCCGACCTGCCACAGTAAATATACACTTCCACACAGGACACTTTTATCCCTTTCTGCCCAGATCAATTTTCAACTTTCAGTGCTGTCACACTTTGAATGACAATTACAAATGTCATGCAACATTGTACCCAAATTATATTTTATCACTTTGTTCACAAAAATAGAGCCTTCTTTTGGTGGTATTTGATCACCACTAGGTTTTTTATTTCTTGCAAAACGTTTCTGTTATAACATTTTGCAAATAAATAATCTTTCTTCATAAATTTAGGGCCCAAATGTATTCTGCTATGTTTCTTTGGTAAAACAAAATCAGTGTATATTATTTAGTCTGTAGGAAAGTTACAGAGTCCACAAACTATGGTATATTCACTATATTCCCAAAAGCTTCAGAATGCCTGCCTTTACACGCACATGAACTTTAATGACATCCCAGTCTTAGTCCATAGGGTTCAGTATTGAGTTGGCCCACCCCTTGCAGCTATAACAGCTTCAACTTTTCTGGGAAGGCTGTCCACAAGGTTTAGGAGTGTGTTTATGGGAACGTTTAACCATTCTTTCAGAAGCGCATATGTGAGGTCAGGCACTGATGTCGGATGAGAAGGCCTGGCTCACAGTCTCCGCTCTAATGCACCCCAAAGGTGTTCTATCGGGTCAAGTTCCTCCACCCCAAACTCGGTCATCCATGTCTTTATGGACCTTACTTTGTGCATTGGTGCACAGTCATGTTGGAACAGGAAGGGGCCATCCCCAAACTGTTCCGACAATGTTGGGAACATAAAATTGTCCAAAATGTCTTGGTATGCTGACGCCTTAAGAATTCCCTTCACTGGAACTAAGGGGCCAAGCCAACCCCTGAAAAACAACCAACACCATAATCCCCCTCTCTACCAAACTTTACACTTCACACAATGAAGTCAGGCAAGTACTCTTCTCCTATCAATCGCCAAACCCAGACACATCCATCGGATTGCCAGACAGAGAAGCGTGATTCATCACTCCAGAGAACATGTCTCCTCTGCTCTAGAGTACAGTGGCAGTGTGCTGTACACCACTGCATCCGACACTTTGCATTACAATTGGTGATGTAAGGCTTGGATGCAGCTGCTCGGCCATGGAAACCCATTCCATGAAGCTCTCTATGCACTGTTGTGCTAATATGAAGGCCACATGAAGTTTGGAGGTCTTTAGCTATTGACTCTGCAGACAGTTAGTGTCTTCTGCGCACTGTGAGCTCCAGCATACGCTGACCCCGCTCTGCCATTTTACGTGGCCTACCACTTGGTGGCTGAGTTGCTGTTGTTCCCAGTTGCTTCTACTTTGTTATAATACCACTAACAGTTGACCATAGAATATTTAGTACCAAAGAAATTTCACGGATGGACTTATTGCACAAGTGGCAACCTATCACAGTACCACGCTTGAATTCACTGAGCTCCTGAGAGCGACCTATTCTTTCATAAATGTTTCTACAATGTACATGCTGAGGTGCTTGATTTTATACACCTGTGGCCACGGAGGTGATTGGAACACCTGAACCCAATGATATGGAGGGGTGTTCCAATAATTTTGGCAGTGTAGTGCATATATTTGAAAATTGATCAATCCTGATGTACTGATAGCCTCATCTCATATCTCATTTCATGATTGCCTAAAATGTCAGGACAGTACAAATATCCCCAAATTACCCCTTTTTGGAAAGTAGACAGTCCAAAGTATTTAGTAAGAGTCACAGCTAGTTTTTTAAAGTTGTAATTTTTTGTCACAATGTTTTTGAAAATTAAAACATTTAAAAAAATCATTTTTTTCACAATTTTTTTACATACTGTCAACAGTGCAGAACAGTGTAATCATATAACTGGTGTGGCAGCGTTCAGTGACACTAAATGATGGTAGCATGTACAAACAAAAATAATGTTTTTGATAATCACTGTTATATTCATTCAGTGTGTATTGCTATGATTGGCCACAGCTAATCACATGGTACAGATGGGCCCAGTCTGTAGCATGTATTCACTGTGACCAATCACAGCAAGCAACACAATAGTACACAATGAAAAGCTATGAATGGAAGCCATTCATTGTGTACAATTGCCATGTGATCTGTTCATAGCAATCACATGGTACCGGCAGCGGCCAGTACACTGATCTGTCATCTGCTGTGCCTGGTGGAAACAGTGGGTGACAGATCACACTGCAGCGCGGCCTGGGGAGGAGGTCATGTGATGTCCACACAAAACGGGAGAGCTCCCTCCCGGGTATTATATAACAATTTGCCAGGCAGGAAGTAGATATACTGCGGTTGGGCGGCATGTGCAGGCCCAATGGTGTACATATACGTCATTGTGCTTGCCCTGGGTTACAAGTCAGGGCTAGATCTAGCCTGTCTGATGTGGAGGTGCAGTAAAAAAACATCAGGGGGGCAGAGGATGTGAGGTCAACAGGGCAGTGTATAGAAGTTAGTAGGGCAGTGTACAAGTGGGCCAGCAGGGCAGAGAGATAGGGACAGCAGTTTGTAGGGCAGAGCACAGAGGCCGCTGTTTACAGTGGGTTATCAAGGCAGTGTACAGTGGGTCAGCAGGGGAGTTTACAAGACTCAATAGGGCAGTGTACATGTGTTCAGTAGGGCACAAAATAGGGGTCAGCAGGGCAGAGAATGGTAGATCAGCAGGGGAGTGTACAAGAGTCAGTGGGGCAGTATACTGGGGTTCAGCAAAGGACAGGAATCAACAGACCAGATAACAGGGGTCAGCAGGGTGGAGAACAGGGGTTATCAGGGCAACCACAGGGCAGTAGGGAAGAAGACAGGGTAGTAGGGAAGAAAAAAGGTAGTCAGCAAGGCAGAGAAAAAGGGTTCAGCAGGACAGAGGAAAGTGGTCAGAAGGATGGAGGACAGAGGGTCAGCAGAGTAGAGGACAGGGGTCAGAAGAGGAGAGGGCAGGGTCAGAACTGCACAATAGCAGTCAGCTATACACTGCAAATCGAGGCTGTGTCTGTAAGGGAATCTGATTTCAGCAATCTGTTGAGTGAGGAGGAGGAGGTCTTTTGACTGCCCTGTGTGTGGTGCCAGGACAAGGTTATCTAGCTTCCAGGGCGAAGATGACAAACTAAGCCCCCCATGTGTGATCATCCTGTCTCACCATAAATCCCCCTCCCCTCAAAAAAAATAAAAAAAAACTAACTAATCAGCATGTTCCCCCCAAGCCAAACTTCTGTCTGCAAGCCCAAATTCTCCCCAAACAGCAATGCAAAAATTCCCCTTCCTCCCAGTATAAACCCCCATCACAGCACAAATCTTTACCCCCCAATCCTGCCTCCAATGCCCCCAATTCCCCCCTCCTAGCATAAATCTCCCTCACCCAAAAAAATCATCTCTCCATGCACACATCCACCTTCCTTTCAAATTTCTCATCCAAGCACAAATCTCCCAATCCCCCCAGTCCCCCCTCTTAACCCAAATTCCCTCACCATCTCCTAGCACAAACCCCCTCCAATCCCCCTTCTTTCACAAATCCCCCTCACTAATCCCCCCTCCTAACACAACCCCCCCCAATCCCACTTCTAGCACAAATCCGCCCTCTAACCCCCCTTCTCCTAGCACAACTCCCCCAATCCCCCCTTCTAGCACAAATCCCCCAATCCCCCTTGTAGCACAAATCCCCCACTATTCCCCCCCTCCTAGCACCCCCCCAATCCCCTCTTCTAGCACAAATCCCCCACTAATCCCCCCTCCTAGCATAAATCTCTCCTCCTAGCACACATCCCCCACTAATCCCCTCTCCTAGTACAAATCCCCCCACTAATCCCCTCTCTTAGCTCAAATCCCCCCGCGAATCCCCTCTCCTAGCACAAATCTCCCCACTAATCTCCTTTCTAGCACACTTCCCCCCCTCCCCCAAATCCTCATCCTTCAATCCCCGCCCTATGACAAATTCCTCTAAATTCCTACTCCTAGCACAACCCCTTCCAAAGTACCCTTCCCAGCACAGATCCTCTCCCTTTAAAAATCCTCTGCCCCCTCTTAGCCCAAATTCCCCACTCCTCTTAGCACAAATAGAAACAAAAAATCCCCTTAAGTCCCCTTCTGTCTTAATTCCCCCCAAATCCTTCTCCTAGCAGTCCTAGCTATCCTCCAATCCTTCTCCTAGTAGAAATCCCCCCAACTGCCATTATCTTTCCCAGCAAAAAATAGTCCCTAAGACACTAAGCTACTCTATTGACAGGAAGTTAACCTCCCTGGCGGTATTCCCAAGTGTAGCTTGGGGTAAACTTTCAGTACCAAAAGCGGTAACCCCGAGCTACACTCGAGAATACCTTGCAGAGTTGCACTCAGGGGCGGACTGACAACTCATGGGGCCCCGAGCAATAGGGGAACATGGGGCCCCTATGTTCTTGCTCAAACTCAAAAAAGCCTATGAAAAAGGTACCAGGGTCATCTCATGGGGCCCCCTACTGACCCCGGGCCCTCGGGCAGTGCCCGAGTTTCCAAATGGTCAGTCCGCCCCTGGTTGCACTTACCTTGTCCTTCTCTCCTCCGATGTCCCCCCTGCAGCGTCCCCGTCCATCTACTCTAGCCGATGCCGGCATCCGTCTTCCGGGTTCCGGTCCTTGCGAGCGTAGGGATGTACGGGGGATGGAACCGGCAGGAAGTTCAAAAATTTTAAAAGTAACATTCACTCAATACACTAAAATCACATAGTAAAACATTACTGTACCACACCATTTCACATACATTTTGTCCCTAGTGCTTTGTCCTGTGCCCTGCCTGCATTTTGACTGTTCTTTCTGCCTGGAAACTGAGAAATGTCCATGGCGTCCAAAAAGCGTCCCTTTATGTCAAAAGCGGTTTTAGACCAGCTAGAGAACAGCGATAGTAAATCAGAACCACTTGCAGAATTGAGTGATAACGATTTGTGGGGAAATTCGTCATCAGACACTGAAAACGATTTTGCAACTTTGCTCAGTGATGTGCAAACTTGGAGCTCTATTTCAAATTTCAGTGTTTTTGGTTTGATTACATTATTTAATTACATTTATTATAATTATATTATTATTTTTTATGATTATTTATTATATTATATATTATAATTTCATGTTTAAAATTTTATCATACCCAGATGTTTACTAGACTCTTGTTGGACAGATTTCAGTGAGTTATTCCTAAAAAGTACAGGCCTAAAATAAAAAAATGACATATTTCCATGCTTTGAGCACAGAAATATTGACATAATCAGACCGCTAGGGAGGTTCAGAAAAAAATAGTAAAAAAAAAAAAGTAAAAAAAAAAATAATTTGTTTATTTTTAACCACTTCCCGTCTGGCCGTTGTATATAAACGGCCGGACGGTGGCACTGCAGGGTCGGGTGGCCGTCTATAAACGGCCTCCCCGCACCCTGCTTGTGCGCGCTCCCTGGGAGCACGCAGCACCGCGATCCGGTGCCAGCTGTGTCCTCCGGACACAGTGAAACACCGATCGTCGGCGGGACCTCTGTACGAGGTCCCGATCATGTGATCACTGATTGGCCAATCAGTGATCACATGCAAAGTAGTAAGCAAGATGTCACTTGTGACATCATTGCTTACTACGTGTGAAATCTGTGAATGATCACAGAGGACACATGGTACAAGGCTATTCACAAAAGCCTTGTACCATGTGACAAGCTGTGACCAATCACAGCTCACTCAGTACTTCTCAATGAGTGCAAGAATGCACACAGAGAGAAAGAGAAATGATTGCTTTTACATCCTATATGGGTGTAAAAGCGATCAGTGTAAAAAAAAAAAAAAAAAAAATCTTCATCACCCCCCACAAGTAGTACAGTGTCACCATGATGACACTGTATTGCTAGGGTGACCGTATGTAAAAAAAAAATAAAAATAAAAAATAATATAAAAAAATAAAATAAAAATGTAAAAAAAAATGTTTAAAAATTATAATTTTTGCTTATAAACTAATTTGGATTTTTTTTTTTACTAAAAAGATAACGGAATAAATTTTGGCTAAGATTTATGATGAAATATTATTTATTTGCAAAATTTTATAAAAAAAACACTTTTTTCAAAATTTTTGGACATTTCATTTACATAGCAAAAAAAATACAAATCCCAGTGGTGAATAAATACCACCAAAATAAAGCTTTATCTGTCTCAAAAAAATGGTAAAAAATTCATTTGGGTACAGTGTTGCATGACCGCTCAATTGTCATTCAAAGTGTGATAGCGCTAAAAGCTGAAAATTGGCCTGGACAGGAAGGGGGTAAAAGTGTCCGGACAGGAAGTGGTTAACATACGGTCACCAGTGTCCCTGATCACCACCACACCAGTCATATAACGACACTGTACTCCATTGGTGACAGTATGTGAAAAAAAAATTTGTGAAATAAAATCATCTTTTTTAATTAGATAAAGAAAAATGTAAAACTGCAGTGAGCGCTCTCAATAATTAGCAGCTGAACATTCAAGGAAAACGCATAAAAGTCCCAAGAAATATATATATAAGTAAAATGCAGCGCTATTAATATATCATAAATGGTTGCAGTAGTATTAATAAATGGATAATATTAAGACACAGTTCAGTAAAAGGTGCTCGTTGATTCCCGGTGCAAATGGTAGAAATGCGCACTAACCAGAAGCGTATATGTAATATGCATGTGAATAAATATCCTGAAGATTCCCCTCTCCTTTCTGGTCTGATCACGGGAAAAAATGGAAAGAATGAAGATCAAGCGCCCTCGTGTGGTGAAGATGTGGTCCAGCAGGTCAGAGAAATCTTTGCCAAGATGTAGTTCCCCCTCTCAGGAGCTGACACAGGAATCACTCAGGGCTGTAAAGGTTGAAGAAGCTCCTCGCAGGAGACACAGGGAAATACTCATAGTGTAGTAGGTAACTGACTTTATTAGAAAAGCAAGGGTGTATAGTAAAATCACAATGGTGCCAAGTATGGGTGAACACACTGACCCTTTAAATACAAAGATGGCCGCCGGGCCTCCACGTGGCACCGGCGGCGTAGTGTCAACGGCGTCCTAGGCTCCACCTGATGCGTTTTCGTGCGCACGCACTTCTTCAGAGGTAGAGGTAGAGCAGACACAGTTTGTGAATGGATGAGGGAATCCTGTGACCAGAGGCGGACTGACAACTCATGGGGCCCCTGGGCAATAGGGGAACAAAAAATCCCCTTAAGTCCCCTTCTGTCTTAATTCCCCCCAAATCCTTCTCCTAGCAGTCCTAGCTATCCTCCAATCCTTCTCCTAGTAGAAATCCCCCCAACTGCCATTATCTTTCCCAGCAAAAAATAGTCCCTAAGACACTAAGCTACTCTATTGACAGGAAGTTAACCTCCCTGGCGGTATTCCCAAGTGTAGCTTGGGGTAAACTTTCAGTACCAAAAGCGGTAACCCCGAGCTACACTCGAGAATACCTTGCAGAGTTGCACTCAGGGGCGGACTGACAACTCATGGGGCCCCGAGCAATAGGGGAACATGGGGCCCCTATGTTCTTGCTCAAACTCAAAAAAGCCTATGAAAAAGGTACCAGGGTCATCTCATGGGGCCCCCTACTGACCCCGGGCCCTCGGGCAGTGCCCGAGTTTCCAAATGGTCAGTCCGCCCCTGGTTGCACTTACCTTGTCCTTCTCTCCTCCGATGTCCCCCCTGCAGCGTCCCCGTCCATCTCCTCTAGCCGATGCCGGCATCCGTCTTCCGGGTTCCGGTCCTTGCGAGCGTAGGGATGTACGGGGGATGGAACCGGCAGGAAGTTCAAAAATTTTAAAAGTAACATTCACTCAATACACTAAAATCACATAGTAAAACATTACTGTACCACACCATTTCACATACATTTTGTCCCTAGTGCTTTGTCCTGTGCCCTGCCTGCATTTTGACTGTTCTTTCTGCCTGGAAACTGAGAAATGTCCATGGCGTCCAAAAAGCGTCCCTTTATGTCAAAAGCGGTTTTAGACCGGCTAGAGAACAGCGATAGTAAATCAGAACCACTTGCAGAATTGAGTGATAACGATTTGTGGGGAAATTCGTCATCAGACACTGAAAACGATTTTGCAACTTTGCTCAGTGATGTGCAAACTTGGAGCTCTATTTCAAATTTCAGTGTTTTTGGTTTGATTACATTATTTAATTACATTTATTATAAATATATTATTATTTTTTATGATTATTTATTATATTATATATTATAATTTCATGTTTAAAATTTTATCATACCCAGATGTTTACTAGACTCTTGTTGGACAGATTTCAGTGAGTTATTCCTAAAAAGTACAGGCCTAAAATAAAAAAATGACATATTTCCATGCTTTGAGCACAGAAATATTGACATAATCAGACCGCTAGGGAGGTTCAGAAAAAAATAGTAAAAAAAAAAAAGTAAAAAAAAAAATAATTTGTTTATTTTTAACCACTTCCCGTCTGGCCGTTGTATATAAACGGCCGGACGGTGGCACTGCAGGGTCGGGTGGCCGTCTATAAACGGCCTCCCCGCACCCTGCTTGTGCGCGCTCCCTGGGAGCACGCAGCACCGCGATCCGGTGCCAGCTGTGTCCTCCGGACACAGTGAAACACCGATCGTCGGCGGGACCTCTGTACGAGGTCCCGATCATGTGATCACTGATTGGCCAATCAGTGATCACATGCAAAGTAGTAAGCAAGATGTCACTTGTGACATCATTGCTTACTACGTGTGAAATCTGTGAATGATCACAGAGGACACATGGTACAAGGCTATTCACAAAAGCCTTGTACCATGTGACAAGCTGTGACCAATCACAGCTCACTCAGTACTTCTCAATGAGTGCAAGAATGCACACAGAGAGAAAGAGAAATGATTGCTTTTACATCCTATATGGGTGTAAAAGCGATCAGTGTAAAAAAAAAAAAAAAAAAAATCTTCATCACCCCCCACAAGTAGTACAGTGTCACCATGATGACACTGTATTGCTAGGGTGACCGTATGTAAAAAAAAAAAAATAATAAAAAATAATATAAAAAAATAAAATAAAAATGTAAAAAAAAATGTTTAAAAATTATAATTTTTGCTTATAAACTAATTTGGATTTTTTTTTTTACTAAAAAGATAACGGAATAAATTTTGGCTAAGATTTATGATGAAATATTATTTATTTGCAAAATTTTATAAAAAAAACACTTTTTTCAAAATTTTTGGACATTTCATTTACATAGCAAAAAAAATACAAATCCCAGTGGTGAATAAATACCACCAAAATAAAGCTTTATCTGTCTCAAAAAAATGGTAAAAAATTCATTTGGGTACAGTGTTGCATGACCGCTCAATTGTCATTCAAAGTGTGATAGCGCTAAAAGCTGAAAATTGGCCTGGACAGGAAGGGGGTAAAAGTGTCCGGACAGGAAGTGGTTAACATACGGTCACCAGTGTCCCTGATCACCACCACACCAGTCATATAACGACACTGTACTCCATTGGTGACAGTATGTGAAAAAAAAATTTGTGAAATAAAATCATCTTTTTTAATTAGATAAAGAAAAATGTAAAACTGCAGTGAGCGCTCTCAATAATTAGCAGCTGAACATTCAAGGAAAACGCATAAAAGTCCCAAGAAATATATATATAAGTAAAATGCAGCGCTATTAATATATCATAAATGGTTGCAGTAGTATTAATAAATGGATAATATTAAGACACAGTTCAGTAAAAGGTGCTCGTTGATTCCCGGTGCAAATGGTAGAAATGCGCACTAACCAGAAGCGTATATGTAATATGCATGTGAATAAATATCCTGAAGATTCCCCTCTCCTTTCTGGTCTGATCACGGGAAAAAATGGAAAGAATGAAGATCAAGCGCCCTCGTGTGGTGAAGATGTGGTCCAGCAGGTCAGAGAAATCTTTGCCAAGATGTAGTTCCCCCTCTCAGGAGCTGACACAGGAATCACTCAGGGCTGTAAAGGTTGAAGAAGCTCCTCGCAGGAGACACAGGGAAATACTCATAGTGTAGTAGGTAACTGACTTTATTAGAAAAGCAAGGGTGTATAGTAAAATCACAATGGTGCCAAGTATGGGTGAACACACTGACCCTTTAAATACAAAGATGGCCGCCGGGCCTCCACGTGGCACCGGCGGCGTAGTGTCAACGGCGTCCTGGGCTCCACCTGATGCGTTTTCGTGCGCACGCACTTCTTCAGAGGTAGAGGTAGAGCAGACACAGTTTGTGAATGGATGAGGGAATCCTGTGACCAGAGGCGGACTGACAACTCATGGGGCCCCTGGGCAATAGGGGAACAAAAAATCCCCTTAAGTCCCCTTCTGTCTTAATTCCCCCCAAATCCTTCTCCTAGCAGTCCTTGCTATCCTCCAATCCTTCTCCTAGTAGAAATCCCCCCAACTGCCATTATCTTTCCCAGCACAAATAGTCCCTAAGACACTAAGCTACTCTATTGACAGGAAGTTAACCTCCCTGGTGGTATTCCCAAGTGTAGCTTGGGGTAAACTTTCAGTACCAAAAGCGGTAACCCCGAGCTACACTCGAGAATACCTTGCAGCGTTGCACTCAGGGGCGGACTGACAACTCATGGGGCCCCGAGCAATAGGGGAACATGGGGCCCCTGTGTCCTTGCCCAAACTCAAAAAAGCCTATGAAAAAGGTACCAGGGGCATCTCATGAGGCCCCCTACTGACCCCAGGCTCTGGGGCAGTGCCCGAGTTTCCAAATGGTCAGTCCGCCCCTGCCTGTGACTGATCAGACACTCCCCCATTCACAGATTACATTAAAACTTAACTACATTTTATTCAGAAGGTAAATTTAGCCTTTAGTCGCTGGTCACAAATCGTACGATTGGTGTGCAATTTCAGCGCGATTTCAGGTACGATTTCTTTATTGCTTATAGTCTTTATAAGACATTATTGCTACTTGTGAAGATTTTCAACGATTTCTTGCAATTTGCAGTGTGTTTTCTATTATATTCTATGTATGTGAAATCACAACAAAACTGCAGAAAAATGAATGCAAGAACTACTTTAGAAATCACTCTGCAGCAGATCGCCCATGTTAAGACACTGACATTCACATTCATTAGATGCAATTTCAAGTTGCAAATCGCACCTGAAATCACACCGGTATGTCCAGGCACTTAACAGACCAAAAGGGAACAAGTAAGAGAAGCTGATTGTTAGCCACACTTTAACATATAAAGTTTAGGCCAAATGTATGTGTAGTCATCTTTATTCTTGATGAAGAGTCTGCTTGTCTGTGATTGTTCTTGTATAACCCAACAGCAACCTAAACATGAATAACTTGTTACTGAACGAGTTTCTAATTTCCGTAGTTAACTGAGAATGGGCATCCTGCTTTATTTAATGGGCACAATGTCTTTATGAGAAGGAAACATGTGCCAGGGTAACTCCCTATCACCATAAAATACTCTAAAGTACTTGTAAAGGGTGATGTCACATCTGGCTTTTGTACACTATACACAAAAACTACTAACACTTATTCCATTCTCTCTCATCAACTGCAGTTAACTGCTTACAAACTAAAGACAAAGATGGTATATTGTTCATGTGCCCTATCATTTCATAGCACTGCTACAAGACTCATGTTTTTGAGAAGGCAATAGAAAACTGACCTTTATCTTTATGACACTTTTATTAAATGGCAACACTAAGAAATAGCTTTATTAAAGGCAAATAGACTGAGCACTTTGCAGTGAAGATTCACTTTGCAAAAAATACCCAATCACACAGCAAGGAAAATAAAAAAAAAACAAACAAACAGTATTTTTGTTTGCACATGATTGAATGATGGAAGTCAGCAAAACCCCAATTATTCACTAAGTTCTGGAGCAAATGCCCCTGCCAAGTGCAACTGCACTCACGAAGAGCACAGTGCATTTGCCTTTAGTAAATCAACACTAGGGCCCCATTCAGACTATGGTGTTTTGAGCCTGCAATTCTGCCCACAATTTCAAATGGCTTTGCTAAAATAACAAGTCGTAATCGTAAATTCATTTTAATGGCACTTAAAAACACAGTTCGGTCCTGCTGAGATTGTCTCTTGATTAATCGCAATGCAATTGTGGCAAATTGCATCACACAAAGTGTGATGCTCCTGAACTTCTTCAAGAAGAAGCTCCTGAACTTCTTAAGGGCGACATGCTTCGCTGCGATTACAATGCAACTTATCATGCTAGAACTGCACAGCATTTTTAGGTGCCATTAAAACAAATGGCATCTGAACATGCGATTTGTTATTTTAGCAATGCGCTTTGAAATTGTAGGCAGAAACACAGAGATTCTGCCCACTATTCAAAATGCCATACTGTAAGTGGGGCCTAAGCCCTGGTTCACATATATGCGGCCGTGCAGGCCGCGTTTTGCATGGGCACAAGAGCCCATTCATTTGAATGGACTCCTGTGCCACGTGACATGCAGAGAAGAAGTCCCTGCACTTCTGAAAACGCAGCCCGCACGGGAACCTCAGATCCCAGTACAGTTGTGTTTTCCAGTGCGGGTGGCGTGCCATTAGAAATAATAGCACCCGCCTGCGGGTCCGCATTCCTCTGTACATGTGGTGCGGCTGCACATATGTGAACCAAGGGTAAATGTACACTATATTGCCAAAAGTATTGGGCCAGCCCTCCAAATCATTGGATTCAGGTGTTCCAATCACCTCCATGCCAACAGGTGTATAAAATCAATCACCTAGGCATGCAGACTGCTTCTACAAACATTTGTGAAAGAATGGGTCGCTCTCAGGAGCTCAGTGAATTCAAGCGTGATACCGTGATAGGTTGCCACCTGTGCAATAAGTCCATCCGTGAGATTTCCTTGCTACCAAGTCCTCATGCACACTTGATGTTTTTACAGCGGCTGTTTATGGCTTTTGACGTTCTTTTCTATAGCCAGTAAACCCCCCATCATGTTATCGTATGTGTCCATGCACACATAGACTGTAATCAACATTTTTTTGGCTGTAAAAAAAACCCAGGACTAGTGAGTTTCTAGAGGAGTTTTTTTAGCTGCAAAATGCTCTAACACGGTAAAACACAGCAAAACGGCATTTTTTGATGTTTTTTTGACCAAAAAAAATTTTTTTTTTTGCTAAAAAAAAATGCTAAAAAACGCAAACATGAAAAAATGCTGCTAAACACGACAAAACGCCGCTAGATGCTAATGCAAAAACGCAAAAAAAGGCTGAAAAACTCAAATTTTTAACGGGACTTTACACAGCTAACGTTACCAGCGTTATCAAAACGTCCAGTGTGCATGAGGACTAAATATTCCACGGTCAAATGTTAGTGGCATTATAACAAAGTAGAAACAACTGGGAACAACAGCAACTCGTTAAAATGCCAAATAAAATGACAGAGCGGGGTCAGCACATGCTGAAGCGCACACTGCGCAGAAGTTGACAACTGTCTGCAGAGTCAATAGCTAAAGACCTCCAAACTTCATGTGGCCTTCAGATTAGCACAGCAGTGTGTAGAGAGCTTCATGGAATGGGTTTCCATAGCAGAGCACCTGTATCCAAGCCTTACTTCATCGATTGCAATGCGTCAGACACAGTGGTGTAAAGCACACCGCCACTGGACTCTAGAACAGTGGAGACCTGTTCTCTGGAGTGGCAAATCACGCTTCTCTGTTTGGCAATCTGATGGATGCGTCTAGGGTTTGGTGGAGGGGGGATTATGGTGTGTGGGGTTGTTTTTCAGGGGTTGGGTTTGGACCCTTAGTTCCAGTGAAGGAAACTCTTTAAGATGTCAGCATACCGAGACATTTTGGATAATTTCATGCTCCCAACTTTGTGGGGACAGTTTGGGGATGGCCCCTTCCTCTTCCAACATGACTGCACACCAGTGCACAAAGTGAGGTCCATAAAGACATGGATGAGCAAGTTTTCGGTGGAGGAACATGACTGGTCTGGCCCTCAACCCGACAGAACACCTTTGGGATGAATTAGAGTGGAGACTGCGAGCCAGGCCTTCTCGTCCTACCTCACAAATGCTCTTCTGGAAGAATGGTCAAACATTTCCATAGTCACACTCCTAAACCTTGTGGACAGCCTTCCTAGAAGAGTTGAAGCTGTTATAGCTGCAAAGGGTGGGCAAACTCAATATTGAACCCTATGAACTAAGACTGGGGTGCCATTAAAGTTCATGTACGTATAAAGGCAGGCGTCCCAAAACTTTTGGCAGTATTGTGTACCATTGTGTCCATTCTCTGGTGAAACAACTCTATCAAAGGGTCAGTCAACCAAAAAGTAATATTTTCGCTATAGGCGGAGCCTGGGTGGCTGCATCACCTGGTTTCCTTTATGTCTTGGATACTCCAGGAGAACTTAGGCTAGGTTGACATTATGTGTGGCTTCGTGAGCCGCGGTTTGCGCAGGCATGGCAGCCCATTCATTTGCCTCGTAAAATGCAGGGAAAAAGTCCCTGCACTTTTTTGGAATCACAGCCTGCATGGAATTGCAAGAACAGTGCAGTTCCCAGTGCTGATGTGATTAAGATTAATGACACCCGCTTGCATCTACTTCTCTGTACGGGTGGTTGTGGGTGCAGGAAAAGGTGCGGGTCCAACCACACTGGTGTGAACCTAGCTTGAAAGTAGATGTAAATCCTAAGTGAATGGCATTTAGATTGCTAGATCACTCTGTATCTGCGTTTGAACTCCTGCAGCTACCACTTTTCTATGTACATGAATTTCAGTGATGACTATATGGCATTAATCCGGGCTTATTTCTAGTGAATGTGCCTATGTAATGTGTGTTGGAACAGCCACTTGTAATCTCTTTTCCATAGAGTTTTTTTGGCAGTTTTATTGGAGTTAGGTCACCAGGTCTTAATTCAACTCTTTCAGTGGTGTGTGTGTGTAACCAGTCTGTACATACGAGGAGGGAGATTTACTAATCATGGTGCACACAGAATCTGGTGCAGCTGTGCATAGTGACCAATCTGCTTCAGCTTGTTTAATTAAATTTTAACAATAAAACCTGGAAGCTGATTGGTTACTATGCACACCATATTCTGTTTGCTCCAATGTTAGTGAATCCCCCCCACTATATATTAGGAGACAATTAACCTACCAGCGTGTCTTCTGAGTATGCGAAGAAACCAGGGTACCTGATAGAGATGCACCAAGCACAGGAAGACCATGCAGATACCATGCAGATACCATGCAGATACCATGCAGATACCATGCAGATACCATGCAAATAATGTTCTGTGAAGCATTCAAAGGACCCCATTGATGCAAGGTGTGAGTTCTGATCATTAAGTTGGTGCTATCCCTAATGTAAAGAGTAACTCCACTTTCGTGGGAAAAATTATAACAAATAAAAAAATGATAGTCTATAGTTTAAGATCAATCTATTTGGTAAGAGGCTGTATATTTGTGGTGGAGGAATCGCCTATGTGCTGAGTGGCTTTTGGCACAGGATACATCTGGATATTCATGTATTGAGTTTAAAGTATGTAAAAGGTTTTTTTTTAATCCCTGAAATGTACATAGATCAACCAGAGGGAAATTATTTTTTCTCATCAAAAGTGAAGCTATTCCATACATAGGGACCTTACAGCAGGGGGTTTTACACACAATCCAGTGGCTGTAGCCAACAGGATTGTGTCTAAAACTGAAAGGCAAATTGGCTGTGCAGTTGCTTTAGATCCAAGGGGAAGCTCTGAAATAAGACGAAGCTCTGCTGATTTCTTTCATCCAATCATGTGCAAGCAAAAATGCAGTTTTTTTATTTTCTTTGCATGTTCCCCTCAGATCTAGAGCAACTGCACTTTCAGTGAACACCAATTTGCCTTTAGTAAATCAACCCCTATGTGTTTCCTATGCGGTGAAAATAAAAATGTTTTTTGCAAAAAAATAGTCATACCCAAGCACATGACATCCCCCCCCCCACTCCCACATATACGCATGTACAGACGTAAATGTATGTGGGGGCACCTACGCATGATAAGATTGATTGCGATACACATTACGTATTGTTGCGCACAACTGAGTCAGAGCAATTATTTTAGCACAAGACCTCCTCTGTAACACTAAACTGATGACCTGTAGGGGATTTGAAGTGTCGCCTATAGAAAATATAAGGTACTGAAGTTTTCTGCCATTTCACAGGAGCACGCAAATTTAGAATTTGACATGTTGGGTATCTATTTACTTGAAGCAACCTCGTCTTTCATATGTTACCAAAAAATTGGGTAATTTATAGCATTTGTGTGCCATAAAATTCACTTTAATGTGTTTTTTACTGAAATTTTGCATTTCCTAGACCAGTGCAATAATATCATGTGACATAAAAAATTGGAACTAGCACTATTTTATTCTCTTTGGTGTCTGCTTTTAGAAAATAGATGTAAAGGTGGTTCTGGGAACTATGCTGTAAGGGGGGCTCTGCAGACTCTGATGTAAGGGTTGCTCTGCGGACTCTGATGTAAGGGACACTCTGCAGACTCTGATGCAAGGGGAGCTCTGCAGACTCTGATGTAAGGGGGACTTTGGTGAGCAGAGACCACCTTACATCAGAGTTTCCTTTTGGACCAGAGTCCACAACAGGTTTGTGTATGTAGCACTAACCACTTAGGAGTCTCTGAGTTATTTTTGGCTATCTGGACCATTTTCTGAAAGTCCAACCCCTACTGGCACCAAAGGACTTTTTTGACCAGAGTAAATTACCACTAGAAAGACTCACACACAAATTAGAGTAAACTGATATGAGGTTTATATTAAACTTCCATGTAAGCTTGGTTAAACAGTTACATAGTTAGTCTGGCTGAAAAAAGACAAAAGTCCATCCAGTTCAACCACAGAAAAAAAAAAGTTATAATCCTATACTCACAGTTAATCCAGAGGAAGGCAAAAAAAAAACTCAGCAAAGCATGATCCAATTTGCACCTGCTGGGTAAAAAAAAATTCCTTCCTGATCCCCCGAGAGGCAATCGGATATTCCCTGGATCAACTTTACCTATAATATGTTAGAATCCAGTTATATTCTGTGTATCTAAGAAAGAATCCAGGCCTTTTTTGAAGCAATCCACTGAGCTGGCCAAAACCAACTCTTGAGGGAGTCTATTCCACATTTTCACAGCTCTCACTGTGAAGAAACCTTTCCGTGTTTGGAGATTAAATTTATTTTCCTCCAGACGTAAAGTGTGTCCTCTGTGATGACCTCAGGGTGAATAGCTCTACACCGAGTTCACTATATGAACCACTGATGTATTTATACATGTTGATCATACCCCCCCTTAATCTCCTCTTCTCAAGAGAGAATAAATTCAGTTCCTCTAATCTTTCCTCATAGCTGATCTCCTCCATGCCTATTATCAGTTTGGTTGCCCTTCTCTGTACTTTCTCTAGTTCCCCAATGTTCTTTTTGTGAATTGGTGCCCAAAACTGAACTGCATATTCCAGATGAGGTCTTACTAATGATTTGTACAGGGGTAATATGATCTCTCTCTCTGTAGTCTATACCTCTTTTAATACAAGAGAGGATTTTGCTCGCTTTAGAAGCCGCAGCTTGGCATTGCATGCTGTTATTAAACTTGTGATCTACCAGAACTCCCAGATCCTTCTTCACCATTGATTCCTCCAGTTGACCCCCCCCCCCTAGTATGTATGATGCAGGGGCGGACTGACAACTCATGGGGCCCCTGTGTCCTTGCCCGAATTCAAAAAAGCCTATGAAAAAGGTACCAGGGGCATCTCATGGGGCCCCCTACTGACCCCGGGCCCTCGGGCAGTGCCCGAGTTTCCAAATGGTCAGTCTGCCCCTGGTATGATGCATGCATATTCTTAACACCCAAGTGCATAACCTTACATTTATCAACATTAAACCTCATTTGCCCTATAGTTGCCCAATTAACCACTTGCCGACCAGCCACTGTAAAAATACAGTGGCAGGTCGGCACAGCTGGGCAAAACCACGTTTTAAAATGTGCTTTTGCAAAACAGGTAGGGGGAGTGCGCGAGGCGCGCCACCACCCTACCTGCGCCGCCAATCAGGGGTGTCAGTTGCCGGGTCACAGCCAGTCGTTACCAGTCGTTACCGGCCGTGTCCCGGTGATTAGCGGCAATCACTGACAGAGAGCACAGCTGCAGTAGCTCTGCTTTCTGTCAGTCCCTTGTCAGCTCCTGACATGCTGATCCAGAGAGAAGAGTTTATCTCTCCAGATCAGCGTTATCCCGTGCAGTACACACCCCCGCCCCCTAATAAAACACTCCCCTCGCACAGTTAACCCTTTCAGTGAATAAAAACGTTAACCCCTTCCTCCCCAGTGCCATTAGTACAGTGTCAGTGTTTTTTTTTTTGCACTGATTACTGTATTGGTGTCACTGGGGATGTCAGTGACCCCAAGTCAATTTCCCCCCCCAGTGTCAGAATGTCCGCCGCAGTCCCGCCATAAGTCGCTGATTGCCGCCATTATTAGTATAAAAAAAATTAAAAATCCCAGTATCTTTCCCGCCATTTGTAAACGCTATAACTTTCACGTAAACCAATTAATTTACACATATTGGGTTTTTTTTAGCAAAGACATGTCACAGAATGCATTTTGGCCAAAATTTATGATGAAATTTTTCTCAAAATTGTCAGCCTTTTTTTTATAGCGCAAAAAATAAAAAATGCACAGGCGATCAAATACCACTGAAAGAAAGCTCAATTTGTGGGAAAATAGGACGCAAATTTAATTTGGGTGCAGTGTTGCATGACCGCGCAATTGTCAGTTAAAGTAACGCAGCACCATAACACAAACCTCTTCTGTAACCGCTTCCTGATCACCCTATAGCAGAAATACTGCTACAGGGCGGCATGGGTGCGCAAAATCACACACACACACACACATATATATATATATATATATATATATATATATATATATATATATATGATTTGCGCTCCCATGGTTTTCACGCCCCTCCCAGATAGCATCAGATTGCCCGTCAGTACACCAGTCATCACATTTAACCCCTTGATAGCCAGGAGAACGCTCATGTACAATAAACCTCCATTGCTAGTATAGTGTCTGAACGGGTCAATATCTTTGATCAGATCAGTACTTGTCAGGGCTCCCAGGTGTGACCAGAGGTGTGTGACTGACGCAGGGAAACGCAGACTTCAGATATGTGATAAACAATATAATTTATTAACACTAACCATACAAACATAAACGCAGTGCAATACTAAAATATAATACGGTGCAAACAAACCAAACCAACCACCCACAGATAACAGTACATACAAGCAAGCGTCGTCAGGCAGGCCGGGTCAATATCAATAGGGCAGGTAGGTACAAGGGGAGCAAGCGGAGATGGGTCGGGGTCACAGGCCAGGTTCAGCAGGTAGCTAGCAGCGTAGTACAGAGGGTCAGGCAGAGGGATGGTCAGGGTCACAAGCCAGGGATCAGAACAGGTAGCAAGCAGCGTAGTACAGAGGGTCAGGCAGAGGGATGGTCAGGAGCGAGCCGGGATCAGAGCAGGAGAAGTTAGCAGCGGTTCAGATCAGGCAGGGTCAGCAAAGGAACAGAAACAGGATGCAGGACAGATACAGGGCCCAGGACAAACACAACACCAAGGCAGAGTCTGCAAGTCTGGCCATCCCTTAAATACACCAGTATCATCAGTTCCAGGTGTTAGCTGGCTGAAAGGTTGAGTCTCTGATTGCTGGGAGCACCCGCTGGCCAGCCCTGGTACTGCAGATCAAAAGGCAGGTGAGTCCCACCATTGCTGGCCAGTCCATTCCTGACAGTACCCCCCCTCAAGGAGCGGCCTCAGGACGCTCCAAACAGTCCTAGCTGGGCAAAATGTTCCACCGCCCGGGTCTGGAACTGGCGGGATATCAAAGACTGGCACACCGGGCAGGACTCCGGGCAGCGGCACACCGGGCTGGACACCGGGCAGAGGCACATCGGGCTGGACTCCGGGCAGAGGCACATCGGGCTGGACTCCGGGCAGAGGCACATCGGGCTGGACTCCGGGCAGAGGCACATCGGGCTAGACTCCGGGCAGAGGCACATCGGGCAGAGGCACACCGGGCAGAGGCACATCGGGCTAAACTCCGGGCAGAGGCACATCGGGCTGGACTCCGGGCAGAGGCACATCGGGCAGGACTCCGGGCAGAGGCACATCGGGCAGGACTCCGGGCAGAGGCACATCGGGCAGGACTCCGGGCAGAGGCACATCAGGCAGGACTCCGGGCAGAGGCACATCGGATTACCAGGCGAAGCAGCAGGCACCGGGCCCCCGGGCGGAGCAGCAAGCACCGGGCCCCCGGGCGGAGCAGCAGGCACCGGGCCCCCGGGCGGAGCAGCAGGCACCGGGCCCCCGGGCGAGGCGACAGGCACCGGGCCCCCGGGCGGGGCGACAGGCACCGGGTCCCCGGGCGGGGCGACCGGCATCGGGCCCCCAGGCGGGGCGACAGGCATCGGGCCCCCAGGCGGGGCGACGGGCATCGGGCCCCCAGGCGGGCGACGGGCATC
Organism: Staurois parvus; assembly: GCF_062004578.1. Taxonomy (NCBI): domain Eukaryota; kingdom Metazoa; phylum Chordata; class Amphibia; order Anura; family Ranidae; genus Staurois; species Staurois parvus. The sequence goes on from NW_028317849.1 coordinate 3,580,942, forward strand.
GGGCCCCCAGGCGGAGCGGCGGGCGCCGGGCCCCCAGGCGGGGCGACAGGCATCGGGCCCCCAGGCGGGGCAACAGGCATCGGGCCCCCAGGCGGGGCGACGGGCATCGGGCCCCCAGGCGGGGCGACGGGCATCGGGCCCCCAGGTGGAGCGGCGGGCGCCGGGCCCCCAGGCGGGGCGACAGGCATCGGGCCCCCAGGCGGGGCGACAGGCATCGGGCCCCCAGGCGGGGCAACAGGCATCAGGCCCCCAGGCGGGGCGGTGGGCGCCGGACCCCCAGGCGGGGCGACAGGCATCGGGCCCCCAGGCGGAGCGGCGGGCGCCGGACCCCCGGATGGAGCGACAGGTCTCGGGCCCTCAGGCGGAGCGGCGGGCGCCGGACCCCCAGGTGGAGCGACAGGTCTCGGGCCCTCAGGCGGAGCGGCGGGCGCCGGACCCCCAGGCGGAGCGACAGGTCTCGGGCCCCCAGGCGAAGCGGCGGGCACCGAGTCACCAGGCACGACAGTGGGCTCCGAGTCAACTGGCATGACCGCTGGCACTGGGTCAGACATTGGATCGTCTGGCTGGACAGCGGGCATCGGGTCACCAGGCATCAGGTCATTTGGCTCGACAGCGGGCACCGCGTCATCTGGCAAGGCAGTGGGCTCCGAGTCAACTGGTATGACCGCGGACACTGGGTCAGACATTGGATCGTCTGGCTGGACAGCGGGCATCGGGTCACCAGGCATCAGGTCATTTGGCTCGACAGCGGGCACCACGTCATCTGGCAAGGCAGTGGGCTCCGAGTCAACTGGCATGACCGCGGGCACTGGGGCAGACATTGAATCGTCTGGCCGGACAGCGGGCATCGGGTCACCAGGCATCAGGTCATTTGGCTCGACAGCGGGCACCGCGTCATCTGGCAAGGCAGTGGGCTCTGAGTCAACAGGCACGACAGTGGGCACCGGGTCATCAGGTACCGGATTGTCTGGCTCGACAGCGGGCATCGGGTCACCAGGTATGACAGCGGACACTGGGTCACCAGGCATCAGGTCATTTGGCTCGACAGCGGGCACCGCGTCATCTGGCAAGGCAGTGGGCTCCGAGTCAACTGGTATGACCGCGGGCACTGGGTCAGACATTGGATCGTCTGACTGGACAGCGGGCATCGGGTCACCAGGCATCAGGTCATTTGGCTCGACAGCGGGCACCGCGTCATCTGGCAAGGCAGTGGGCTCCGAGTCAACAGGCACGACAGTGGGCACCGGGTCACCAGGCATTGGATCGTCTGGCTCGACAGCGGGCATCGGGTCACCAGGTATGACAGCGGGCCCTGGGTCACCAGGCATCAGGTCATTTGGCTCGCCAGCGGGCACCGCGTCATCTGGCAAGGCAGTGGTCACCGAGTCACCAGGTACGACCGCGGGCTCTGAGTCAATTGGCACGATAGCGGGCCCCGGATCAGGTACCGGATCATCTGGATCAACAGCGGGCATCGAATCAACTGGCCTAATAGGATCGTCAGGCTGGATCAGTTCATCATGCTGGGTAGAGGCATCAGGCTGAATGCCGGCGTCCGGCTGAGTAGAGGCTTCAGGCCGAGTAGAGGCTTCAGGCCGAGTAGAGGCTTCAGGTCGAGTAGAGGCTTCAGGCCGAGTAGAGGCATCAGGCCGAGTAGAGGCTTCAGGCCGAGTAGAGGCATCAGGCCGAGTAGAGGCTTCAGGCCGAGTAGAGGCATCAGGCCGAGTAGAGGCTTCAGGCCGAGTAGAGGCTTCAGGCAGAAGAGAGGCATCAGGCTGCGTACAGGCATCAGGCTGCGTACAGGCATCAGGCTGAGTAGAGGATTCAGGCTGAGTAGAGGATTCAGGCTGAGTAGAGGATTCAGGCTGAACCACGGAAGGCAGGTTCACCGGTTTGGATACTGGCAGGATGGTATTGGTTGGAAAGAATTTTCGCTTTTTTCTGGTTTTAACTACTGGAGCACTGCAAGTAAACGCAGGTCTGCAAACGAATGGAGCAGCTGGAGACAGAGAAGAACTGGAGGATGGAACAGGAGAGGGAGCAGTTGCTACAGAGGGCTTTTTTACAGGGTTAAAGGCAGGATAGGTGCAGCGAGTGGGAACAGGGTACTGACATGCGGTAGATAGCCAAGTATACTGGGCTGTAACTGGGGGAGTTGTTGGGAATACAGGAGTAGAGCTTTGAGGAAATAGATTAGAAGCAGGACTGGGTCTTTGTAAGCTGACTGAGGCTGGGTGCAACAAGTCTGTCCATGTCTGCAGTATGGGTTGAACAAAGCTGAGCTTACACAAAGCCTGTCTGACCAAAGACTGCACTGCGTTTATACAATCTCTTAGTACCTGTGGTGAACATGTGGAATAACGCTCCAGAAAGTAACCCACATCATCCTCTAATAACCACACCAGGGACTCTACCTGGTCTGCACTAAATGGTGGCAAAAATTCATCCCTGCATTCGGGGGAACCAGATGAAACCAACTCAACACAAACCTTAATCAATGGCTGCACCATAGAGAAATCTGTGCCCTGATCTACTAGAACATGAGCGAGCCGTATACATTCTAGCAGTTCATCCCGGGGATACTCCTTCAGAGTCTGATAAGCATATTTTCTGTCGTCAAGCACTAGCAGAGATAAATACTCAACCTCATCCAGATCCATCCTTCCCAGCAACAAGCCAAGATGGCTTCCCTGTGCAGCCACTTCTGGTCAGGATTGGCCTTGGTGTAATGTCAGGGCTCCCAGGTGTGACCAGAGGTGTGTGACTGACGCAGGGAAACGCAGACTTCAGATATGTGATAAACAATATAATTTATTAACACTAACCATACAAACATAAACGCAGTGCAATACTAAAACATAATACAGTGCAAACAAACCAAACCAACCACCCACAGATAACAGTACATACAAGCAAGCGTCGTCAGGCAGGCCGGGTCAATATCAATAGGGCAGGTAGGTACAAAAGGGGCAAGCGGAGATGGGTCGGGGTCACAGGCCAGGTTCAGCAGGTAGCTAGCAGCGTAGTACAGAGGGTCAGGCAGAGGGATGGTCAGGGTCACAAGCCAGGGATCAGAACAGGTAGCAAGCAGCGTAGTACAGAGGGTCAGGCAGAGGGATGGTCAGGAGCGAGCCGGGATCAGAGCAGGAGAAGTCAGCAGCGGTTCAGATCAGTCAGGGTCAGCAAAGGAACAGAAACAGGATGCAGGACAGATACAGGGCCCAGGACAAACACAACACCAAGGCAGAGTCTGAAAGTCTGGCCATCCCTTAAATACACCAGTATCATCAGTTCCAGGTGTTAGCTGGCTGAAAGGTTGAGTCTCTGATTGCTGGGAGCACCCGCTGGCCAGCCCTGGTACTGCAGATCAAAAGGCAGGTGAGTCCCACCATTGCTGGCCAGTCCATTCCTGACAGTACTATACCAGTGTTCACATTAGTATAGCGTCCCCAAAAATGCAGTGTTAGCGGGATCAGCCCCGCCACCTGCCAGCACCTGCGTTTAGCCCCTACGCTTACCCCCCCCTTCTCCCCGAGCAAGTGCAGTGTCAGTAGGTCAGTGTCACTTGATACATTGCACAAAAAACCTCAGTGTTTTCAGAATCAGGCCTGATCTCTGTTAGCACTTGCCGGTAAATTTTGATGACTCTCATATGCAGCAGAGTGCCAGTACTAGTGCCGCGCTACCTTTTGGTGAACTGGCGAGTACCAGCGTTCTAGTACATCTTGGTCTTTCACATACCTCCTTGATTTTTGGAGCTGTTTTTCACGGAATATCTGTATGCTTTGATTGTGGATCAAAGCAATTTATATGCACAACAATTTATCGCCGCCAACCCAAATTGAAACCTTGCCAGACCATATGCATGGAAACTCATTACAGTTTTCGAATTTACATTTTTTTTGGGCCTAACCCTCAACATGGGCATTACTAAAAGAAATGAATTGCGGTTGTATTGGTCCGCAGACCCCATTCATCATATGCCCGTGTTCTCTGCTGCCATGGCCAGGCATAGATATGAGAGTATAATGTGTTTTATGCATTTCAACGACAATACACTCTGTCATCCTCGGGGTGACCCTGAATTTGACCGGCTCCACAAAATTCAGCCCCTCGCAAATCACCTTAACCAAAAATTTGCAGATGTCTATACTCCCCAGCAAAACATCTGCGTTGATGAGTCCCTTATTAATTTTTCTGGCCGCCTTGCATTCAAACAATTTCTCCCCTGCAAGCGTGCCAGATATGGGGTCAAGATGTAGAAGACCTGTGAGAGGACAACAGGCTATACTTATAAGTTTTGGATTTACGAGGGAGCCCCCCGGATGCCCAGACTATATGGGGAGCAGTGGCAAGATAGTTTTGGACTTGGTGTCATCCTTTTTCCATATGGGGTACCACTTATACGTAGACAATTTTTATTCAAGCGTGCCACTATTTAGACATTTGTACAATCTTGGAACTGGCGCATGTGGCAAAGTGTGACCTAATGTGTGCCCACCATTAGAAGTGGGTGGATGCAGGGCGGTATATTCTAATGGTGGGCATACCACACACTTTTTCTGGCAGAGATTTCTTCTAATTTTTGTCATTCAGTCCACAGGCTGCATACAAAAAAAAAGAACATAGTATATATACCCAACAAGGACCAGCGACGTACTGGTACATCACTGGACTTTGAATGGTTATACCAGGATGATGCCTATAGTTGCAGGCATCATCCTGGTATCGTTTTTTTCAGCCAGCGTTCGGCTTTCATGTAAAAGCAATCCTACTGGCTAATTAGCTGCAGGATTTATTTTACAAGCAGCGGGAGATGATGCCCCCCCCCCCCCCGCTGCCTTCCACGGCCTTCTCAGGCAGTCTCGTGCCATCGGGGGAACCTGAGAATGCAGCCGGTGTTTCTGCCAGCTTACCATAGAGCTGATTGGAGACCAGAGTGGTGCCAATCATCTCTATAGCCTAAGAATTCGGAAGCTACAAGCATTTCATCACTTTAGTTTCGCAGGATATAAACAGCTTCATTTGTAAATTGGGAAAGCATCTGATCACACGGATTTTGGTTGATATCTAGAGCCTGATAGACCCCAGATTTCTCAAAAAAGAATATATGACATGGCCCATTGAAGTTATAGGGGATATTTTCATTCCCTGTTATAGCATTAAAAGTGATAAAAAAAAAATGAAAGGTAAAAATAATAAAAAAAATAAATCGCCCCTCCCATGTGCGCACACCTGTGTGCAGAAGCCTTGACCCTGTGCTGGTATGTAAACAGCGGTTGCACCATGCATGTGAGGTATTGCCGTGAACGTCAGATCAAGGGCAATAATTCTAATACTAGACCTCCTCTGTAAATCTAAAATGGTAGCTTTTAAAAGCTTTTAAAGCATTCCCTATGCATATTAAAAATGTTTGCAGTTTGTCGCCATTGCACGGGGCATGCACAGTTTTAAAGCATGTCATGTTTGGTATCTATTTACTCTGCATACTATTATCTTTTATATTTTACAAAATAATTGGCCAATATATTGTGCATTAAAAGTAAGAAAAGTGTGTTTTTTTTTTAAATTTGCATTTTAAAAATCGCTGCACGAGTAATATGTGCCATAGAAAATTGTAGTACCCACCATTTTATTCACTAGGGTGTCTGCTTTAAAAAAATATACAGTATAATGTTTGGGGGTTTAAATTAATTTCCTAGCAAAAAATTCAGATTTTTTTCATGTGAACAAAAAGTGTCAATAGGCTTGGTCTACAGGTATTAGAAGAGTGAGTGATGTGTGGCATAAACTTCTAATGCTGGGCATAAAACACCCCCACCCCCCAAAACGACACCCCAAACTATTTGCTGAGAGGCATGTTGAATCAATAGAAGAATTTATTTTTTTACCACAAGTTTTTGGAAAATGAAAAAAAAAATTATTTTTTTTTACACAAAATTGTCACATAAATGATTTACTGCTCACACATGCCATGGGTATATATGTAATTACTCCCCAAAATACATTCTGCTACTTCTCCCGAGTATGGGGGTACCACATGTGACAGACGTTTTGGCAGTCTAGCCAAGTACAGGACCCCAAAAACCAATAAGCACCTTCAGGCTTTTAAAGGGCTTTATTTCCTCATTACACTTCCAGACTATCTATCACAGATTCGGAGGCCCTGAAATGCCAGGATAGCACCTGACCCCCCCCCCCCCCAAATGACCACTTTTTGGAAAGTAGACACCCCAAGGAATTTGATAAAAAGTACGGTAAGTATTTTGCAGATCTCATTTGTTGCCACAAGTTTTTGGAAAATGAAGAAAAAAAACAAAAACATTTTTTCTATTCTTTTTTATATTTCAAAACCTTGTGAGAAAAAATGAGATCTGCAAAATACTCACCATGCCTCTTTTTAAATTCCTTGGGGTGTCTACTTTCCAGAAAGGGGTCATTTGGGGGGGGGGGGTTGGCGCTATCCTGGCATGACAGGGCCTTCAAAACTGTGATAGGTAGTAAGGAAGTGTAATGAGGAAGTTACGCACCTTCAGGCTTTCAAAGTGGTAATTGGATTTCAGGTTCCTGTACGTGGCTAGGCTCCCAAAAAGTCTCACACATGTGGTATCCCCATACTCAGTAGAAGTAGCAGAATGTATTTTGGGGTGTAATTCCACATATACCCATGGCTTGTGCGAGAAATAAATCATTTAAATGACAACTTCGTGTAAAAAAAAAAAAAAAAAAATGTTTTCTGGTTATAGCGCCAAAAATAAAAAGTACACAGGTGATCAAATACCACCAAAAGAAAGCTCTATTTGTGTGAAAAAAAGGACATAAATTTCATTTATGTACCGTATTGCATGACCGCGCAGTTGTCTGTTAAACTAGCGCAGTCCTGTATAGCAAAAAAATGGCGTAAATTGCAGTATCTATACCATAGTTTGTAGATGCTATAACGTTCACACAAAGCAATCAATATACACTTATTGGGATTTTTTTTTACCAAAAACATGTAGTAGAATACATTTTGGCCTAAATTTATAACTAACTTTGAGTTTACTATATATTTTTCATAGCTGAAAGTAAAAAATATCATTTTTCTTCAAACTTTTTGGTCTTTTTTTGTTTATAGCGTGAAAAATAAAAAGTGCACAGGTGATCAAATACCACCGAAAGAAAGCTCTATTTGTGTGAAAAAAAAGACATAAATTTTGTTTGGGTGCAGCATTGTATGACCGCGCAATTATCAGTTGAATTAGTACAGCGCCGAGTAGCAAAAGAGGCCTGGTCATTAAGGGGGGTAAATCCTCAGGAGTGCAAGTAGTTAAACAGTGCATTGAAGTCAGCTTGTAAATTGGAGACATCCTGTAAGGACGTTATTCCACTGCACAGCTTGCTGTCATCTGCAAAGACTGAAATGGGATTTTTAATCTCAGACCCTATATTGTTTATAAATATATTAAAAAGTAAGGGACCCAACACTGAACCTTGGGGTACACCACTGATGACCCCAGACCATTCAGAGTATGAATCATTAACCACTACTCTCTGAATACGATCTTTTAGACAGTTTTCCAACCACTTACATACGGATTTTTCCAAGCCTGTAGACTTTACCTTACACATTAGCCGTGTGTGGGGAACTGTGTCAAACGCTTTTGCAAAATCCAAGTATACCACATCCACAGCCACCCCTCTGTCTAAGGTTTTGCTCACCTCCTCATAAAAAGAAATCAGATTTGTTTGACAACTTCTGTCTTTCATAAATCCTTGCTGTCTGTTGCTTAACATACTTTTTTCCAGGAGGAACTCATCTATGTGATCTTTTATTAAACTCTCCAGTATCTTCCCAACTATAGAAGTTAAACTAAGAGGTCTATAATTACTTGGTAAAGATTCTGACCCCTTTTTAAATATTGGCACCACATTGGCCTTACGCCAATTCAGTGGTACTATGCCAGTCATTAAAGAGTCCCTAAAAATTAGAAACAATGGCTTTGAAATGACAGAGCTCAATTCTTTAACCATTTCAATACCGTGCAATTTTACACCTTCCTGCCCAGGCCATTTTTCAGGTTTCAGCGCTCTCACACTTTGAATGACAATTGCGCGGTCATACAACACTGTACCCAAACTAAAATTTTATCATTTTCTTCACACAACTAGAGCTTTCTTTTGGTGGTATTTAATCACTGCTGGGGTTTTTATTTTTTGCTAAATTAACAAAAAAAGACCAAAAATTTTGAAAAAAAAACAAATTTTTCTTTGTTTCTGTTATAAAAGTTTACAAATAAATAATTGTTCTTCATAAATTTAGGCCGAGATGTATTCTGCTACATGTCTTTGGTGAAAATAACCCAAATTAGGATGTATTTTTTAGTTTGTAGGAAAGTTATAGAGTTCACAAACTATGGTATATGGATCTGAATATTGATCAATCCTGAAGTACTGACAGACAATCTAATTTCTTGAGGTCCAAGAATGTCAGAACAGTACAGATATCCCACAAATGACCCCTTTTTGCAGAGTAGACAGTCCGACGTACTTCATAAGAGGCATGGCGAGTTTTTTGAAGTTGTATTTTTATGTCATAATTTTTCGGAAAATTAAAAAATGAAAAAAATTATTTTCACTATTTTTTTTTTACATACTGTCACCAGTGCAGTACAGCGTCATCATATAACTGGCATGGAGGTTAACAGGGACACTGATTGGTGACAGTATGAAAAAAAAAAAAATATATATATATATATATATATATATATATATATATATATTTTTTTTTTTTTTTATTATATTTAATTTTTTATTACATTTTTTTTAAAAATTTTTAAAAATTTTTTTCATATTTTACTATGACCAAAGTAGTACAATGTTACCATAGTAACACTGTACTACTTTGGGGAAGTGATCAGTATTTTTTTTTTTTTTTTTTTTTACACAATTTGCTTATAGCAAAGAATTACTTTGCTATAAGCAAGCATTTACCTGAATGAAATCGATTCATTCAGCTTTTTTTTTTTTTTTTGTGCTTAGCTGTGATTTGGTCACAGCTAATCACATGACATGTGCATGTGATTAGCTGTGACCATTCACAGCTAGGCACTAGTATACAATGGATGGCATCATGAATGAAGCCATCCATTGTATACAACTGTCATGTGACCTGCTGTGATCTGAAGAAGACAGGACAAGTACTTGACCTTTAAAGGGCAATTGACATGGCTGTTGTCCTTTAGAGAAAAGGGAATTTTTTGGAAATAAGGTGTCAAACTGGCAAAGGGCTCCACTCTGGGCTGTAATAACCAATAGCAAAAGGGAGCACTGATGTGATCTGGGCTTCAGAAGGCATGCACTGCAGTCAGCTCTGATGATTGGACTGTGCTGCAGAAGTGTTCAACAGTAGCAGCTATGTGAACTAGGCCACAACACGTGTTCACTGAATGCGATGTCCGCAACTATGTACAAAATAGTAGATATGAGAAGAACATCAGTGTTCTTCTCGCTTAACTGGTGTACGAGACTCTCTCATTCGATCGGTGGCTTCCAGCAGGTCCTGGCTGTCTCCTCTGTCTTATGGATGGGGCCCCCCACAGGTTCTCTTATCTCATGTGCATTGTTCTGTCCAGTCACCGCACTCCGGGTCACCTGCTGACAGACTGTCTCGCTGAACAGGGTGGCAAGGATAGCGGTCAGCTTTAAATGCCTCCGCCCACATGCCAGCTTTTCTGGGAAGAATGTAGGCACCCAATTAGCAGCCTTCTAACAAAGTCCTACAATTCAGCCTATAAGATCCATGAAGCCTTTACTAGAGTGTGTGTGTCATAGAGTTGCAGGACATTGTCATCTTGTGTCTGTTTCAACATACTGCAACTGATGTTACATGTACATTTATTTATAGGGCCAGCGACAGAGAGAGCGAAATTCGGTTCAGCAGGAACTGGCCAAATTGCAGTCTGTTTATGGGCAGGCAGGTTGTACTAAACTGTCGGCAGTGATCATTGTATTCAGACGGTGGGGAAACCTCTCACTGTCAGAATACAATAGTGCACAGCAGGAGGGATCCCCCATCATCACTAACTCTGATGATGGGGGAATCGAGTGTTTTTCTTTCCTTCTACCTGTGGTGGAAAAAAAGAAAATTGTATAATCTATGGGCTGTTTAAGTGTGTGTGTGCCTGTGTATGTAAAAAATATGTATGTGTGTATGTGTATGTATACACGTGTGTTGTTCAGCTTTTGGGTGCACACCCTAATGCAATAGGCTGCGCACACCTTTGCCTAAAGGCTTCCTGTTGAAGAACAAGTAAAAAGTCCCTGCCAGTGTCCTACTGAGTGCAGGATGAGGACGAGGACAGAGGGCGGGCTGCCCTCCATGCGTGGATGGTGCACGCCATGTCCGAGCAGTGAGCAGGCTCCATGCCCCACTGGAGGCTCTCCTTCCCCGGCAAGCCCAGACCGAGCTGCCCCGACTCCCACCTGCAGCCCCTGGCAACCCCCTGTTGGCCAGTTTGGGAAACCAGAGTTGGTGCAGCAGGCACTGTCCAGCTCTCCCCACCTGGTGAGCAGAAAGAACCTGGAGCGGAGCTTCAGCCTGGGATGTAAGAAAGAAGGAAAGTAAGAGGGGGGCTGAGTCACTGCACCATGGGCCTCTGGGTTGTACTTGCCCCCTGGGCCAAAAGTTGCCAGTCAGCCCCTGCCCCTGGTGTGTCAATACTGAGAAAGAGAAAGGGGATGAGGGCAGAGATCAGTCTCTTTCCCTGCAGCCTCAGCCGCACTGGACAGTGAATGAATGGGAAGTGCCTGTGTGGAGCAGCTTCCCATTCGTTCACAAACTGAAGCACAGTAAACACAGTTTATTATGCTTCAGTGATGAATGGACACAGACATGTTCATTCAGAAAAAAGAGCCAATAAATGACATTGGGGTGGCGGGGGCGACATTTACTAGAAATGATGGGCTGTATTTTCTTCCTGTAGCCACTGAATGCCAGCAAGACGGAGAGGAGGAGAAGCACGGGCCCCCTGGAGCATCCCGGAGCACGTTGGTCCTGCATCCGACGGAAACTTCTCTTAGTCCCGTTACCTGTCAGATAAAAAGCTATTGGGCAGGGACTAAAGCACAGAGTAGATAGGCTGACTCTATGTTCCAGTGCCGTAGCACACTTTTTTTTGTTGAAGAGCTGCGTTCCAGCCTGGTTGGACAATAGTTGGAAGATCTCCCCATCACTCTGATCTTCAGGTCTCCAACACAAAGATGGATACCGCATCATAATCCACTTCAGGGGCACCTTCAACTGAACTGTGTTGCAACATTCATCTGGGGGTATCTTTATTAATAACTTTATATATACCCAGGCATATGTGCACACCAGGACTCTTGTTGGGCCTTTTGCTGATAATACCTGCTTGTACATTGGATGTATGTACTACTATGAATACTTATGGTTAATGTTATATGCTGATTTCAGTAGTTCCTCTACGCCTGGTTACTTTGATTAGATTACTGGTAATTTCCCTAGTTTTAATGGCTAATATCTACCACCCCAAACCCCTTATTAATTCCATTCCATATTTGCAGAGAAGAGAAGAGAAATTCAAAATTGCAGCCGTTTATTAGAAACGTGGGTATTCCAAACATACCTGCACAAGGCATACAATAAAGCTATATGCCATTCTTGCACTGAACTTCTATTTAAGAATGAAAAAAGATCTTTCAGTGTACAACCGTTCAGAATTAAGCCCGCCTTTTAAGCACTAATCAACATCTAATAGTGAGAAAATATTTAAATAATAATATATAATATTTGAAATTATAATCAATTCATGTGTCCTGATAGAAATCCAATATTACCTAATGGTCATAAATTTATTCCAAAAGATTTTGCGAATTGTCAAACTCAGGGTGTCGTGTACATCATGATGTGTCAATGTAGATCTTTCTATATTGGCAACACGATAAGGGAACTATGGAAAAAGACATACGAACACACCACTGCCGCTATGACGGAATATTTACTTCCCTATTGGACATCATGTTGTCCATGTGCATAATTATCATATGCCCCATCTGCACTTCTGGGTTCTGGAGCGTGTGACTCCTGATGTCAGAGGTGGAGACTGGAACCAATATATTTTACAACGGGAATCCAGATGGATTTATAGACTTAGGGCCACCCAGTCCCCTGGTCTAAATGATATATTGGGTTTCTGACCTTTTTGATGTAATTTATATTTTATTACCTAAATGACACGTTTGTAAAATAATATATATTTTTATTGTTTGATTTTTGTTGTTTTCTGTCTCTTGTACAGAGTGGATGTCTGTTCCTTTAAAGCAGTTGTCCAGTCAAAATGTAAAAAAAAATATGTCATCAGCTACAAAAACTGTAGCTGCTGACTTTTAAACAGACACTCACCTGTCCCTCGATCCAGTGGTGCTGGGTCAGGCATCTTATGTGTGTGCTCTGAGGAAGAGGCAAGTCCTCGAAACGCGTCAGCCTATTGGATGTCTACACTCCCTATTGCGGACTGTTACTCAGCACGGTGTTGACCCAGCTGTTCTTTATGATGTGCCTTGACTATATTGTCATTTGTGAGTACAACACCTACTTTATTTTTTATTAAACATTTGTTATGGTAATGCACTAGGCCTGTGCGCCCTCTGTTTTTTCTTTCCTCATCTTATGTGTGGGCACCTAGCTGTGACAGATTGCGGCTTCACAGCTGGGTGCCCACTGTAGGTCACATATCACATGTCCCAGAAGACTATGAAAACTTCCCCTTCCTCCGCTTTAAGGATCTCTGGGGCTGGTTATGATATATGCCCAGAACTTCCAGCCTTCGCCCACAAAATTTTGTCCTTAGATGTGGGGCTTGATTATTTGCCACCATCCCTTTCCTATGTTGACCTTTTCCACCTTGGGCCACTGAGGGGAGGGTTTCACACTTTGATATGATATTGATTGACCTTTGCACGTTCTGGCGCTCTTCCCTCACCTTCCATGGCTGTGCCTCCATGATCCGGCTCTTCTAGAAGGTTGGAGTTGACATCGGCCTTTACTTCCTGCTTCCAGAAGTAACGCAGGCTACCGACTTGCAATCACCATCATGGTCTCGACGTGTGTTTGGAGGTGAACACGAGTGGGGGGGGGGGGGTGTAGATGGGATATTTTTTCCTTTGTTCCTCCAACAATACAATACAGTTCTCTCCCCAGTCAGTTCTTGCACACATAGCAGAGCCATGCAAAGCAGTGTGCTTACAGTTGAAAGCACTCACACAGCCCACAGTAAAACAGCACACAGTTAACCCTTTGATCACCCCAGTTAACCCCTTCCTACCCAGTGCCATTAGTACAGTGTCAGTGCTTTTTATTACCTCTGATCACTGTATTGATGTCACTGGGGATGTCAGTGACACCAAGTCAGTTCCCCCCAGTATCAAAATGCCCACTGCAGTCCCGCTATAAGTCACTGATAGCTGCCATTACTAGTAAAAATAAAATTTAAAAATCCAGTATATACTGCCATTTTTTAAACGCTATAACTTTCATGTAAACCAATTCATTTACACGTATTGGGATTTTTTTTTTAGCAAACACGTGTAGCAGAATACATTTTGGCCTAAATTAGCTAAATTAGATTTTTACATTTTTTTTTACTGGACATGTTTATTAGCAAGAAAGTAAAAAATATTTTTTTTTTCCCTCAAAAGTCGGACTTTTTTTTTTTATAGAGCAAAAAAAAAGCACATGCTATCAAATACCACCGAAAGAAAGCTCTATTCATGGGGAAAAAAAGGACGTAAATTTCATTTGGGTGCAATGTTGCATGACCGCACAATTGTCAGTCAAATAACACAGTGCCGTAATGCAAAAAATGGCCTGGTCAAGAAGGGGGGTAAATTCCCTGGAGGGCAAGTGGTTAATATAGTTCCTTGGTAACTATATAAAGGCCCATTCCATATGTGCACACAATAACATTTCAGGGATGAGGTACCATATGGAATAATGGTCAAGTGAAAGCAAAAAGTTTTTTATTTCCCTAGGAACGGAATCCTATCTATAAACAGAGGCCCTGTGCTGGATTGAGGTACTGCCAACTTATCAAACTCACACTTTCACTTAGTGAAGGTTCTGTTCTCTTATTTACTTAGAGGTTTAGCACACTGTCCTGTTTGGGAAGGGCCATTTATCATAACCTCCGCCAAAAGAGTTCTAGACTACCATTGCTCCTGGAAGGCCTATTTTGCTTCATGTTAGTCAAGGAAATTTTATCCTAGAAAGTATACCATGAGACATATTCTGTCATTCCTCCAGACCAGTCTGGATCAGCATGAGGCTTGGAGTGCCAGATCCAAATGATGATCATACTCATCCTGTATAGATATCAGTGCTTATTATGCAGTAGATTACACAGAACATAAGGAACATTTCTGATTTCTTGCTTGTAGTGAATGCTTTAACTTGGTGTGAGATGGGGAAACAGCTCTCATTGTTTGAACACTGTTTGTGTGGAGTAAATTATTGTGTGGAGTAAATTAAATGTTCGGGAATGACATTCTGCGGTTTAGCCACAAGATGCCACTGTTTTCCTAACAGCCTCAGACTGCATAGATATTTCTATATTCATGAAGAGGTGGGGTTTTCACAGAGAGTTTAGAGAACAGGAAAGAGAGAGAGCAGCCTTGTTTGGAGGATGGTGAATGGAGGAGCCGTGTGAGCAGAGAATCTGATGGCATCCAGGTGTAAGAGCATCCCTCAGTACCCAGAGCTGCAGCTAAGTGAAGCTGATCGTGTCCAAGACCCTGATCCTGTTCAGAGAAAGGAAGATTACTGCCAGGAATGCTGGTGAGAGCAGAGGAACAAAGCAACATACACTGCGATACCGCATGCTTGTTGGAGAGACATTTGTTCTGTTCAGAGTCACCAGTGGATACAAAGCAGACTCGGTCGGTAAGATCGTGCACTAGAGACTGAGGCCAGGCCTATAGTTAGTTAGTTAGGGTCTCTGTTTGTGCCAGGCCACAAGTGTTATTACTGATCATTAGAAGGACTCCATAACTTAAAGTGACATTTCACATTGGAGAGCTGATAAAATCCCACAAACTCAAGCCAGACTGGCATTTTGCTCAGAAGGAATACTCAGGCACGTGCTACAGGACCAGTTATGGGAGAGGGAATACTGTAGATTTGTGTAAGATTGTAAGCTGTTGTGCTGCACCGCAGGCTAGCCCATACCGTACACCCATACACTGATACCTGCTCTTTTAGGGTAATAACGGGTAAGGTGTGGCAGCTTATTTGTGCCCGCCAGTAGGTAAATTACTACACCTTCTACCTTCATCCATCAGGAGGCGCCGTGCTGTGCAGCACAAGGGTCTCAGCCTTTGGGCTGGGTGTATGTAAATTTATTGTATGTTTCCAGCATTTGTGGTTGTGTTTATTTGCCACATCTAAGTAAAATTCTGTTGTGGCAAAAGCTGGTGTTGGGGTTGCTTTCCTTGTTCGTGACTTCACTGTATCCTGTGGAGCCCACCCCGGTACACGGCTTACATTGGAACAGGGAAATTTCTCTTCAAACTTCTCTTCAAACTTCAGTGGGAAGAGCAAACAAAGAAATGTTCATTGTGGGGAGCTAAGTTTAGAACTATAATCCTCCCAGACGTTTGTCAAGAACTGCATTCCTACTAGTTCAACATCATGGAGAACCCGGTGTATGGTAGAATCTGTCCTGACATTTAAAAAAGCTGAGTGTTAGGTTTATATGTAATTAGTTAGGTGTGTTATTAATGTTTAGTTAGCATAGGACATGCTAGAACTTGACCTTACCTGGCTCTTGTTTATTTTGTATAACCACTAGTGTTCTGTTGTACTATTTCTTTGCATACCATCTGTGCTATCTTAAATCACACCCCGAATGAAATAACAATATGACATTGTGCACTGAACCATAGTTGTGCCATAACCGTAACTGCTACACCAACATACATGGCCAGTTATGGCATACTTAGTGAAAACAATGAGATGGAATATGTATTAATCATTACTCAACCAGATTCTGCCATGTGCAAGTTGCTGTCTGCCAGTGCAGTTGTTTTTTTTCTTTTTTCTGCCCTTATAAAAAAATACTACAGGCTTCAGTTTGTGTATATTACACTCAGCTATTTTATGTTGATTTAGGTCTATTGGTGGTTTGCCTGATGCAAACATTTCTGGATTTCATGTCTTGAAAAATTAATATAATACCACCCACCAAGAACTACAGGATTTAAAGTGTACCCTTGAGCCATTGAAGAAGAAAATTTCCAATCAAAACATCATAATTCCATTGAAACAAATATTACATCAATTAAAAGATAATGAAGATGAAAAAATGTACATATACTCCATAAAAACATACAATACACTGTATCATACAGATTCAGTATACAAATTTTCATACATATTTGTGCACATATTCGTCAATGCATTTAGCAGTCCCATACCACTTCCTTAGAACCCTATAGGTTGATCTGTCTAATAAAAAATAGTTTCATTAATTTCTATTTTGTATTATTAATGCTTAATTTTTATTCATAGTGTCTTTTTCAATGGTAAACAACTTTTGTCATGCTTTTTTTAAAACATATTTTTCTCTATATATTACATAGAAAATAAAATAATTTTTGCAAGACAACACTGCAAAAAAAAACCCAGTTTGTCCCCATAAAAACAAACTATGTATTACTTTGTTATCTTAAAGTGTAATTATACTCACCTCTATTCAGCGCTAGGGAGTCTTGGAGCTCCTTCAGCAGTTGCTGACTTCTTCAGCTGGTCTAATAGGTTCCAGTCATCAGCCATTTTGATTGGTGTGTATGGGAGTTCATATGCCTCAACAGATGCAGAAATTGTATACTGAGCTACACTCTGTACATTGCAGACAGGCAGACAAGAAACATTTTCTGCATTAATAAACCTGTCTTCGCATTTTTTAAATTAAGGTTCTATTTTAAAGTGTATGTAAACTCTAAAAATACATTTATCTTATTTCCTCCGTTTTGGTCTATTAAAATACAGTCATGCCAAATATATTGGCACCCTTGCATTTTTGTCAGATAATGCACCACTTCACCCCAAAAATTATTGCAATTACAAATGTGTAGGCATTCTCACATTTATTTCTTTTGTTTGTATTAGTATGACACAAAAAAGTGGAGAAACAAAAAGACAAATCTGACACATTCCAACCAAAACTTCAAAAATGGACTTGACAAAATTATTGACACCTTTTCAAAATTATAAGAAATAATTGCATTCCAAGTTTGTGATGCTCCTGTAGTTTGTAAACTCATCTGTATTAATTAACAGGTGCTGACAACATAGCAATCACACCGGCAACCAGTTAAAATGGTGAAAAATTGACTCAACCTTTCTGATGTGTGTCTATGTGTGCCATATGGAGCATGGAGAAGAGAAAGAGCAGCAAAGAATTGTCTGAGGATTTGAGAACAAAAATTGTGGAAAAGCATGGACAATCTCAAAGTCCATCTCCAGAGATCTTAATATTCCTGTGTCCACTGTGCACAACATTGTCAAGAAGTTTACAGCCCATGACACTGTAATCTCCCTGGACGTGGACAAAAGAGAAAAATTGATCAAAGATTGCAATGAAGGATTGTTCAAATGGTGGCTCAGGAACATCGATCAACTTCCAGACAAATTCAAGTTGACCTTCAGGCACAGGGTACAACTCTATCTGCTCGTGCTACACTTCACCATTTGAATGAAAAGTGACGCTATGGTAGGAAACCCAGGAGGACCCCACTGCTGACACAGAAACATAATAAAGTCAGATTGGAGTTTGCCAAAACTTACCAGAGGAAGCCAAAATCCTTTTGGGAAAATGTGCTGTGGACAGACAAAACAAAATTACAGCTTTTGGTAAAGCCCATCATTTTACTGTCTTCAGAAAAAGCAATGAGGCTTTTAAAGACAAGAGTACAGTCCCTACAGTCAAACGTGGTGGATGTTCACTGATGTTTTGGGGTTGCTTTGCTGCTTCAGGCACTGGATGTCTTGACCGTGTGCATCGCATTGTGAAATCTTAAGACTACCAAAGATTTCTGGGGTGCAATGTAGGGCCTAGTGTCAGAAAGTTGGGTCTCTGTCAGAGATCATGTGTCTTACAGCAGGACAATGACCCAAAGAACATGTCAAAAAGTCCCTAGAAATGGTTTAAGACAAAGCACTGGAGTGTACTGAACTGGACAGAAATGAGTCCAGATTTAAATCCCATAGAGCACCTGTGGAGATATCCCAAAACAGCAGTTCAGAAAAGGAACCCTTCCAATCTGAGAGACCTAGAGAGAGAGACCTACAGCAGCTGGCGAAAGAAGAGTGGTCCAAAATTCCAGTAGAGAGGGGTAAGGAACAGGGGGAACTGACAACTCATGGGGCCCCCGGGCAATAGGGGATCATGTGGCCCCTGTGTCCTTGCCCAAACTCAAAAAAGCCTATGAAAAAGGTACCAGGGACATCTCATGGGGCCCCCTACTGACCCCGGGCCCTTGGGCAGTGCCCGAGTTTCCAAATGGTCAGTCCGCCCCTGGTAAGGAACTAATTGATGGTTACAGGAAGTGATTGATTTCAGTTATTTTTTCCAAGGGGTGTGCTATCAAATATTAAATTGAGGGTTCCAATAATTTTGTCCAGTCAATTTTTGGAGTTTTAGGTGGAATGTGTCAAATTTGGCTTTTTGTTTATCCAATTTTGTATCATAACAATACAAACAAAGTAAAAAAACAGGAGAATGCCTTAACGTTTGTAATTGCAACTATTTTCTGGGCAAAGTGGTGCATTAGCTGACAAAAATGCAGGGGTGCCC
The DNA here is from genome assembly GCF_062004578.1 of Staurois parvus. Taxonomy (NCBI): domain Eukaryota; kingdom Metazoa; phylum Chordata; class Amphibia; order Anura; family Ranidae; genus Staurois; species Staurois parvus. The sequence continues at coordinate 3,599,793 of NW_028317849.1, forward strand.
ATATTTTTGGCCATAACTGTAGCTATTCATTCAGCCAGAAATTTTGTGAGCTGATAACTTACTGTGCTTTCTGCCTGAGGACTTTTAAAAGTTACAGAATGTACAGCGCAGTATACATAATGAGGCATTTTGGAATAAGGAATATTTATTTATTTATTTCAGGTACTTCTATATCGCCGTCAATTTACGCAGTGCTTTACATATATATCGTACATTCACACCAGTCCCTAACCCTCAAGGGGTGTACAATCTAAGGAATATACAGGTCAGAGTACAAAATGAGGCAGTGTGACATAAGGAACATATATTGCAGCATAGAGAATAAGTAGGTGGGGAATAAGGAACATACAGTGCAGCATACAGAATGAAGTGGAGTGGAATAAAGAATGTAAAATGCAGTGTACAGAATAAGGTGGCGTAGAATAAGTGTAGCACCCTCTAGTGTTCTATTAGTATTAGTGTAGGTAAATGTATTCTGTATGACTCTGGTAACTGTGTGAGTCTGTAATAAGGTTGGGTTACTGCAGGTCAGGCTGGATGACTTAACAGGTTGAGACTCTTTCAACTCCATTGGGTTCTGGAGGACCATGGAAGCTTCCAGATGCAAGTGGGCAGAAGGGGTGGAGACCTAAATCTGCATGTTTATGGGAGTCTAACCAATCCTAGGTTTGGAGGTCCTGGTAGAGAGGTGAAGCCAACCCATAAACATTGGAGAGTCAGGCTGACAGGGGGTGTTGGATGGAAGATGAAGTGCTGAGAAGGCTGCCGATGGCCTGGGAGGGGTCTCCTAGGTCTGGGGGGGGGGGGGGGGGGCTGGCCTCCAGACTGGGCTCAGACTGGATCAGGAGGATACATTCAGCATCACAGTATGAACAGGATCAATGCCTGGGAGCAAGGAGGACAGACTGAGTACATCAGCACACCCAGGGGTTTACAAGGGGAGAGACTGCCATGTGTATCAAGCTTTCAAAAGAATAGTGTTGTGGTTAATCCTTTATCTTTGTCCCAGGAGATCTTCAGAGCTGCCAGGAGGGCTGGTAGTGTCTGCAGGCTGTGGAGCTGGGAGCAGTCCTACAGGGGAGTGAAGGTATGTCTGCATGTAGCTTGCAACAATCTGTGCTAACTTTCAGAGAGGCTGAGAGTCCCTAGCCTGTCAAGACTGACTGCATTTCAAGGAGAAGAGCAGTCCAGGATATGTTTCTGTAAATAAGAAGGCAGTTGTCCCTGTGCACTGATTCAGCCAAGTTGGGCATGCCATAATCCCTATTACCCCATCCAAGTTATTTCCCCTAATAAAATAACAAAAACCAAGCTCATGGACTGCTCACGGACTGTGGATGCAAGTGTGGAAAATGCATGTTACCTGGCTGCGGAAGCTTAGGAGGGACCCAGAAACACATTGCCCCTCAAGAGGGTAGTGCTACATAAGTAATGTGCAGCGCAGAGCACAAAATTAGGTGGTGGGGAATAGTGAAAGCACAGTGTAATGTACAGAATGAAGTGGTGTGGAATAATGAACATACAGCGCAGCATACAGAATGAGAAGGTGGAGAATAAGGGACGTAGAGTGCAGTGTACAGAAAGAAGCAGTGAGGAATAACGAATGAACAGCGCCACATACAGAATGAGGTGGTGTGCAATAAGTAAAGCACAGTGCAGAGTACAGAATGAGGCAGTGTGGAATAAGGAATGCACCATGCAGCATACAGAATGAGAAGGTGGTGAAGGGAAATGTATGTCTTTTAGGTCTGTCATTTTGTTTTTCCCACTCCATTTTGTACTAACATGTTGATTAATTGTTTTGTATTATAACCAGAATGAGTTAATGAAAATATGCTATGTCAGTTATGTATTACAGAACTATACTCACAACATTCTTCTATCTTTTATCTTAGCTTAGCCTTGGTAGAGACGGTGAAAGTATCCAATTATTTCTTTGTATTAACAAGCACCTGTTTCTGTTATGATACAATTAAATGTCAAATATTTCTGTTCCATGAGAAAATAATTGTTTGTTACTTATAACTAATTACAAATGCCTGAGAAAGATCATGTTCACAGCCTTGAAAAGTATCTAGCGAGATTCTATTGTATGTAGCAGATAAGTTTTTATGAAATAGACATTCCTTATTCTTGGATAATTAAATTTTGCTTCTCATCATTATTCAGGATTGACGTAAATGTTTGTATTCTCACTTGCACGTTATATTGTACTATAAAAGAGAGCTTTCGTTGTGGAATAAATTAGAAGTTTTTTGGTTACTGACAAGACGGTGTCATGTGTGATTACTTGTAACCAATGCTTCTCCAGGCCTGAGGAGACAGAACGAGTGACAGAGAACTTAGACCAGGGGTCTAAAGGGTCAACAGAACCAACAGTTTTGGGGGCTCGTCCGGGATATCGGAATCACCCGCTCAGTGACCATCCACTTGTCCGGTAAGTAGAATTATTTTCTATATAACCTGTACAAGTTGGATATAAGGAAACTGGGAGGCTCTGATTAGTCCAATATCCATTTAAGCCAAAATGTGTTCAGGGAACACAACACTCCGGGAGTGTTAGAAAAATTGTCTCAGGGAGACTAAGAAATCTCAGGGAGATTGCCAATAAAGTGTTCAGGGAACACAACACTCCGGGAGTGTTAGAAAAATAGTCTCAGGGAGACTAAACAATCTCAGGGAGATTGCCTATAGTCACTCATTCTGTGTCTAAAGTTTATTATTTTCCACATATAGAAGTATAAGATTATTTGTTTTGTATGAGTAGTAAGTCTGAGGTGGTAAGTGTACAGACCGAAATCACTGAAGACCTATTGTCAGAAGGTGTAAGACGCACCACCCTCTCAGCTAGACCTTATTGGTTGTTGACCTGAGAAAGGTGAACGCATGGTGACACCAACTGGGAGGTCTATGTAATGACATGTACATTGTGTAAATGTGGGTTGCTGATACATTATAAAGGTCGTGATAGTAATAGATATGTTATTGTAGATGTTGTAAATAGACCTTATAATCAAGTTGAAGTATATACCAGAAGGGGTCAGTTGTATAAAATTAATTGTCATATACCAGTACCACATATTTTTATAGGCCAAACGTTGGGACAATTAAGATCCTTTGAAAGAAGGTATTATCTGTAAATGACTTGTAAATATTGTGTCTGTGGGGTGATTTTTCAGAAAGACAGTCAGGGAAAGGACTCTGATCTCATTTTGACAGTATCCAACTTGAGAGATTGATTTTACCTATCACTGTGTGTATGTGTATGTCTGTTGTCTTTCTCTTCTGAGATGAAGTCAATCTCCCCGACGCGTCCTTACCTGAAACTGACTATAAAGACTGATAGCCAGGGGCTATGGACAACCTTTCATTGAGTCTCCGGGAGACTCAGATAAGGAAAGGTGATTTATGTAGACGGGGTCTACATTTGAAATACCTAGACGGGGTCTAGGTTAATTACAGAGTCTTAACTAGTCTGTTGGGGGTAATCAATTTTCTTTTCTTTGCTTCTACTATCAAATGTATAGAGTAATAAGATAATTTGTTTATGCAAATAAGTGAACCTGGTTGGTAAGTGAACGGGTCAAAGTAATTGAAATAGAGTCAGTATTTAAGTTCTTATTGTCTATCTTTTGTTGAGAGTGATAAGTGGTTATGTGTTACTAGACCCGCTCCGTACTGTCAGCTCCATACTGTCAGAATATATCTTTCCTTCTCCAAAGAGGACGTGAATTTTTTATTGCAGCACAGCAGCAAATCCAATCCACAGCCTCATCCCCTGTCCCAGTCCAGGACGCTGTGGAAGATCAACCTAAACCCCCACCCAAGGAATTCCTGATTCCACACAGAATGAGGAAACTTTTTTTTTCCTGCTGAAGGATTAAAAGAGATATCAGGGTCCTTATTAGTAGACTTGGCAAATAAAGCAGGAATAGATAAAATTTTCAGTCCTGGAAAGGCAGGTAGAACCAGATACAAGGTGGCGATATAAACCAAGCAATATCCATTTCTCACTGTAGGAGACACATTAATAATTAAATGTTTAGAAATAGAGGACATTGACTGTGTTACAAAATATTGTTCTGTTGGTGTTTGACATTCCGTTTTTTTTTGCAGCCATACCGTCTAATGCTGAATGTTTTTTAGTAATTGATTTAGCAAATGCATTTTTTAGCGTCCTTGTTGATGCAGAGACACAGCCCATTTTTGCTTTCTGTTTAATGCCTCAGGGTTTTTGTAGATTTTTCTGTAGTCTACTCAACTGTTCTCCAGGTCACTCTGAGGGAGTGGACACCGGACTATGGGTCAGTCCTGCTGCAGTACACGGATGTTATCTGTCTCTGCAGTCTCACTAAGGGGGCCGGCCTGAGGGATGGGGAGAGTTTGTTGAAATGTTTCTTTGAAAGTGAATACAAAGTGTCAAAGAAAAAACTACAATGGTGTAAAATAAGTGTTAAATATCTGGGTTTTGTGTTTACAAAAGGAGGAAAGGAAAGTCAGTCCAAAGAGAGCTGTGGCTCTCCTGAAACTTGCCCGCCCACAAACCAAGAAAGACATGCTCACCTTTCTTGGAGCCATTGGTTACTGCCGCCAGTGGATACCTGACTGTTCCTATTATGATAAGTCACAACCCAGCAAATGTCAGAAATTGTTAAGTGGTCAGATGACATGGTTGATGCATATGTGTATTTGAAAAATGCAATGGTAACTGCCCCAGGCCTTAGCCTTCCTGATTATGTAAAAATGTTTCATGTGTATGCAAGGGACAATTGTAAGACCATGGCTGGTGTACTCGCCCAAGAGCATGGAGGCAGACTTCGCCCTGTAGCTTTTTTCTCAAAAATGGTGCCAGTTCAGGTCCAAGGCATGCCTGCGTGTCTCTAAGTGTTGGCATTTTATGTTATGGCTGTGGAGATGTCTATGTTATTCACCTTAGGACACCCTATGATATTGCACACTACACATAATGTAGCTATTTTATTAAGAAATATACACACTCAGCACATGTCCTCCCAACAACTCAGCGGATGTGAGGTTATCTTGATGAGCAACCCTATGTTGCATATCAAGTATAGCGCAAACAACTCAGGTCCAGCCATGATCCTAAAGGCATTGTTGGGTCTCAGATTGTCAAACGATCTAGAACCCGAGGCTCATGACTTCCTCAAATCCATTAAGGCTAATATTTCATCCAGACTGGATTTATCAAAGATTCCAATCCCAAATGCTGATGTTGTTTTCATAGATTTCTCCTGCACTAGGCCAAATGACAAATCCTTTTTTCAATCAGCCCAGGCTGCTGAATTGATTGTTTTCACTAAAGCATGTGAATTGTACAAAGATCAGTCTGTCACTATTTACACAGATTCTTAATATGCCTATGGAACAGTGTATGACCATGGTGTATTATGGTTTCTCAGAGGCTACATAGGAGCTGATGGGAAAAGGATTGCCCATTCCCAACTATTAGCCAATTTGCTCAAGGTTCTCACACTTCCCAAAGGAATTTGCTGTCATACACTGCAGAGCACATACCAAAGGGGACGATGATATAACAAAAGGTGACGCTCTAGCAGATTATGAAGCAAAAAAGGTAGTTCAGTAATAACTTGCTTTACTGCAGATGCCCACTTTATGCCCCATCCTCCCAGATGATTTTTAATTGATCACAACTTTGTAGCAGTCAGCTTCCACAAAGGAGTTCAAAGACTGGTGCTACCCTATTTTACAGAAGAATCCAAGGACTGGATTAATCTGCAAAGAGGGGAAATTATACATCCCACGGTGTAATGTCCTGATATACATTGCACAATACCACAGGATAGGACATATAGGATGAAAGGCAACCTTAAAACAACTCCAAAAAGATTTTTATATCACAGAAGTGGTGGAGTTAGTACAAGATTTTGTGAAAAGATGCATCACATGTATCAGGAGTAACCCAAACAACCCAAATAAAGCCATGCATCAATACCTGCCTTACCCCACAACACCTTTTACACATCTTCAAATTGACTTTACACACATACCCCAACAACAGGGAGGACAACAACCAGCTTGTGTGGTCACAAATGTGTTTTCCCGATGGCAAGAAATGTATCCCACAAAAAGAGAACGATATTATCTGCAAGTTTCCGTTTTTTTTACAGGAAAATACCCACCCATTCCAGGCCAGAAATCGTATTGTGGTGAAACAGCTGATGAGAAACAAGAAATAGCAGGAATTCGCCTATGGACCAGAAATTACAGTCGTAGCCGTAACTAGAACAGCAGTTCTCACTGAACATAGTTCCATCTGGATCCATGCTTCCAGAGCGAAGCTGGTCGAGAAAGGCCCAGGACCAGACCCAAGGGAAACAGGAAAGGAGGTACTAACGGGGGCAGAAAGCCCTGACCTCGAACAGGACAATCAAGGAAAGAGGGTACTAACGGGGGTAGAAAACCCTGACCCTGAAGAAGATGAACTGCTTCCCCAATTTTGGACCATGGTTCTGCCACTTTCTCCTGATCATACTGATTTTGTTGGCATCTAGCCATGGTGAAGTGGTGATAATACAGGACTCAGGCCACACTATATTGTGGTATAATTCATCAAATACTGAGGTTGCTACCTTTATTATTGATTACTGCCAAAGTGTACAATGTCCCCATAACTCCCACTTACTCTGGTTGTGTAATATGTATCATACTGCACATGATGTTAGCCATGTATATATAGATGCCATAGGGGTACCAAGAGGGGTTCCAGATGAATTTAAGGCCAAAAAACCAAGCAGCAGCAGGATTTGAGTCTATATTTCTCATTGTCACCGTAAACAAGAACGTTGATTGGATAAATTATATATATTACAATCAACAGAGGTTTGTCAACTACACCAGGGATGCATTGAAGGGGATAGCGGAGCAGTTGCAGGCTGATTCCACCATGACATTTCAAAACCGCATGGCCCTAGACATGATTCTTGCTGAAAAGGGGGGTACATGTGTATACATTGGTAAAACCGAAGGATGTTGTACCTACATACCTGATAATACTGGGCCTAATGGGAAGATATCATGGTAATCATAGGTTTAGTTGTATGTTGTGTAATCCCTTGTTTCCGTAAAATGCTTAGCAAAGGCATTGAAAATGCCTCCATGCTCTCCATAAGTCTTGAACACACACGATTATTTGATAAAAAGCCCAATGACTATTCTGTTTATGTTGCGAAACACAAAGAGAGGAAGAAAGGTAGCCCAGTTATTTGACGGATGGGGGCGGCCCTTATGCCACCTGGGATTCCAAGGATGCTAGCATCGCCATACCCATTGTATGTAGCCAGAGAGTTGCCAAACCTCTGATGACGTCAAGGTAACTGTGGATTGAAGTAATAAAATCACCCAATTAGAAATAGTTGATTTTAAGAGGGGATTGAAGGGAAATGTATGTCTTTTAGGTCTGTCATTTTGTTTTTCCCACTCCATTTTGTACTAACATGTTGATTAATTGTTTTGTATTATAACCAGAATGAGTTAATGAAAATATGCTATGTCAGTTATGTATTACAGAACTATACTCACAACATTCTTCTATCTTTTATCTTAGCTTAGCCTTGGTAGAGACGGTGAAAGTATCCAATTATTTCTTTGTATTAACAAGCACCTGTTTCTGTTATGATACAATTAAATGTCAAATATTTCTGTTCCATGAGAAAATAATTGTTTGTTACTTATAACTAATTACAAATGCCTGAGAAAGATCATGTTCACAGCCTTGAAAAGTATCTAGCGAGATTCTATTGTATGTAGCAGATAAGTTTTTATGAAATAGACATTCCTTATTCTTGGATAATTAAATTTTGCTTCTCATCATTATTCAGGATTGACGTAAATGTTTGTATTCTCACTTGCACGTTATATTGTACTATAAAAGAGAGCTTTCGTTGTGGAATAAATTAGAAGTTTTTTGGTTACTGACAAGACGGTGTCATGTGTGATTACTTGTAACCAATGCTTCTCCAGGCCTGAGGAGACAGAACGAGTGACAGAGAACTTAGACCAGGGGTCTAAAGGGTCAACAGAACCAACAGGTGGTAATAGGGAATGCACACTGCAGAATACAGAATAAGGAAGTGGGAAATGAGGAACGAACAGTGCAAAGCACAGAATGAGGTGGTAGGGAATAATCAATAAACAGCACAGAGTACAGAAGGAGGCGGAGTGGAATATGGAACACACAGTGCAGTGTACAGAATGAGAAGGTGGGGAATAGGGAATGCATAGTGCAATGTACAAAATGAAGTAGTGTGCAAAAAGGAACATACAGTGCAGCATATAGAACAAGAAGGTGGGAAATAATGTACTGTGACAGACCCAACCAGGACAGGGGCTTTTGAAGGGGACTGCAGGCTAGCCTCTTGCCTACTGACCATGGGGGGGGGGGGGGCTCTATTCTTTGGGAGGTGTGTGCCTGGGGGGGACCTTTTACTTTGAATTCAAGTCCATGTCTCCCTAAAGCACACAGACTCTGAGAACTGGAGGGCCTGGAAAAAGATTTGGGGTCTCTGTGCCAAAACCAGCGTTGACTGCTTCAACCCCCCCTTCCTAGACTCAGAGACTCTAAGAAGATGTTGGCATAATCTGCTCAAAACAACCTGATGCTGAGCACTCTTGTTCTAACATGTTTATTAAGGTGTTATGTGTTTACTGTCTTTCTAACACCGTGTGCCTCCTACGTGTGCATTCCATTTGTTAATTGAGTCACTGTTTGTTTCTGTCTGTTTGCTAGTCCTCCTGCAGATGTGATTAGTATTATGTCCACTTTACCTTGTTACCAAACCATTGTGGGATGTTTATCCTAGTGTATAATATTTGTTTTTATTGTTCATGTGGGGTCTTCTCCTATTCCTGAAGTGTATAAAAATCGTTATTTCTGTTCAATAAAGTAGTTCCAGTTGCACCAGAGCTAGTGCCGTCTAGTTCTTGGGCTGCGATGCCCAGCTATAATACCTTGGTCCTGTGTCCCAGTGGCAAGGAAGCAATTCTCTGATGGAATCACTCAATCGGTGTGACAGGCGCTCCGTCACAGGTGCATACACTGAAGCATACAGAAAGAGGTAGTGTGGAATAAGGAATGTACAGTGCAGCACACAGAATGAGGTGATGTGGAATAGGGAACTCACATTGCAGAATACAGAATGAGGTGGAGTGGAATAAGGAATGCACACCGGAGAGAACAGAATGAGGAGGTGTGGAATAAAGAACGTGCAGTGTACACAATGAGGAAGTGCGCAATAGGGAACACACGCTGCAGAGTACAGAATGAGGTGGTATGGAATAGGGAACGCAGAGTACAGAATGAGGTGGTGTGGAATAGGGAACGCAGAGTACAGAATGAGGAGGTGTAGAATAGGGAATGCAGAGTACAGAATGAGGAGGTGTGGAATAAAGAACGTGCAGTGTACACGATGAGGAAGTGCGGAATAGGGAACACATGCTGCAGAGTACAGAATGAGGTGGTATGGAATAGGGAACGCAGAGTACAGAATGAGGAGGTGTGGAATAGGGAACGCAGAGTACAGAATGAGGAGGTGTGGAATAGGGAACGCAGAGTACAGAATGAGGAGGTGTGGAATAGGGAACGCAGAGTACAGAATGAGGAGGTGTGGAATAAAGAACGTGCAGTGTACACGATGAGGAAGTGCGGAATAGGGAACACACGCTGCAGAGTACAGAATGAGGTGGTATGGAATAGGGAACGCAGAGTACAGAATGAGGTGGTGTGGAATAGGAAACACAGAGTACAGAATGAGGAGGTGTGGAATAAAGAACGTGCAGTGTACACGATGAGGAAGTGCGGAATAGGGAACACACACTGCAGAGTACAGAATGAGGTGGTATGGAATAGGGAACGCAGAGTACAGAATGAGGAGGTGTGGAATAGGGAACGCAGAGTACAGAATGAGGAGGTGTGGAATAGGGAACGCAGAGTACAGAATGAGGAGGTGTGGAATAGGGAACGCAGAGTACAGAATGAGGAGGTGTGGAATAGGGAACGCAGAGTACAGAATGAGGAGGTGTGGAATAAAGAACGTGCAGTGTACACAATGAGGAAGTGCAGAATAGGGAACACACGCTGCAGAGTACAGAATGAGGTGGTATGGAATAGGGAAAGCAGAGTACAGAATGAGGTGGTGTGGAATAGGGAACGCAGAGTACAGAATGAGGAGGTGTGGAATAGGGAACGCAGAGTACAGAATGAGGAGGTGTGGAATAAAGAACGTGCAGTGTACACAATGAGGAAGTGCGGAATAGGGAACACACGCTGCAGAGTACAGAATGAGGTGGTATGGAATAGGGAACGCAGAGTACAGAATGAGGAGGTGTGGAATAAAGAATGTATAGCACAGCTTAGAGACTGAGATGGTGTGGAATAAGGAACACACAGTGCAGTGTACAGAATGAGAAGGTGGGGAGTAGGGAAAGCACAGTGCAATGTACAGAATGAGGTGGGGAATAAGGTACACACAGTGCAGTATAAATAATGAGGCAGTGTGGAATAAGCAATGTACAGTACAGCACACAGAATGAGGTGAAATTGGGAATGCACAGTGGAGAGTTCAGAATGAGAAATGAAGGCGCCTCTAAGTGCAGTATTGACAATTTATTGGTGAACAATAGAAAAATTGCACTTACAAGATAAATAGTTCAGAATGAGAAAGTGTGGAATAGGGAACACATACACTGTAATGTACATAATGAGAAAGTGGGGAATAAGGAATGCACAGTGCAAAGTACAGAATGAGAAGGTAGGACATGGGAAACGCACTGCACAGAGTACAGAATGAAGAGGTGTGAAAGGGGTAACGCACATTGCAGAGTACAGAATAAGGCGGTGCAGAATAAGGAATGTAAAGGCCAAAGTCCAGAATGAAGCTGTGTAGAGTAAGGTTTGTAATGTTTAAGTACAGAAGAAGGCAGTGTGGAATAAGGAATGTACAGAGTACAGAATGAGGTGGTGTGGAATAAGGAATGTACAGAGTACAGAAGAAGGTGGAGTGGAATAAGGAATGTACAGAGTACAGAAGAAGGTGGAGTGGAATAAGGAATGTACAGAGTACAGAAGAAGGTGGAGTGGAATAAGGAATGTACAGAGTACAGAATGAGGTGGAGTGGAATAAAGAATGTACAGAGCAGAGTATATAATGAATCAGAGTGGAATAAGGAATGTACAGAGCATGTACGCATTTTGGAACATGCTCAGTAGGCTCCTTCTTCAGTTGAGGTCTGAAGGAGCCTACTGAGCATGCTCCGAAATGCGTTACCACCCCCTTCACCTCCTACATCCTATTCTGCTCTCCAAGCCTCATTTTGATGCACAGGCACATCCTGGGATTTACTTCCTGATCCTATAGACAGAGTTTACTGCTGGATGGCTGGATGTCTCACGTGGATCTTATTACACCACACGATGAGTCTTTTTAACTATTTTTCTTGTAAGTGCAATTTATCTATTGTTAACCAATAAATTGCCAATACTACACTTAGAGGCGCCTTCCTCTCTTTTTCATGTTTACTGCATTAGAGCCTTGCTTCCACTCTAAGAAGAGCTGCCTCAGTGTTACTGCTCCCATCCATCCCTGATATCTGTCACCTTTATCCTACAGCTACAGAGGGTGGGCTCTAACAAGCGCGCCCTATATAATATACACCATCTCAATCTGTATTCTGTGCACTGCATTCCCTATTCCACACCTCCTCATTCTGTACTTTGCACTGTCCATTTTGTATTCCACGTCTTATTCTGCACTCTGCTTTTTGTGCTCCCTATCCCCCGCCTCCTCTCATTCTTTACTCTGCACTGTATATTCACTATTATACACCTCCTATTTCTGCAATGTGTGTTGTGCGTTCCCTATTCTGTGAGATGGGGAAACAGCTCTCATTGCTTGAACACTGTGTGGAAGTAAATTAATGTTTTGACTGATATTCTGCGGTTTAGCCACAAGATGTCACTGTTTTTCTAACACAGCCTCAGACTGCATAGATATTTGTATATGCATGAAGAGGTGGGGTTTTGCACTCAGAGTTGGAGAGAACAGGAAGAGGAGACTGCAGCCATGTTTTGGACGATGCTGAATGAAGGGGCTGTGTGAGCTGAGAATCCGATGACATCCAGGTGTGCATGCGTCCCTCAGTAACCAGACCTGCAGCTGAGTGAAGCTGATGAGTTTGCTGCCAGGAAGCTGATGAGACCAGAGAAACTAAGCAACATATATGGCAAGATCGCATGCTTGTTGGAGAGACATTTGTTCTGTTCAGAGTCACCAGCGGATGCAAAGTAGACCCGGGTTGGTAAGATCGTGCACGCACCTCATTTCAGTGTTGGCGCCTTGAGACTGAGTTCAGGCCTATAGTTAGTTAGTTAGGGTCTCTGTTTGTGTCAGGCCACAAGTGTTGTTAGTGATTATTGGAAGGACTCCACAACTTAAAGTGATATTTGACATTGGAGAGCTGATAAAATCCTACAAACTCAAGCCAGACTGGCATTTTGCTCAGAAGGAATACTCAGGCACGTGCTACAGGACCAGTTATGGGAGGGGGAATACTGTAGATTTGTGTAAGATTGTAAGCTGTTGTGCTGCACCGCAGGCTAGCCCATACCATACACCCATACACTGATTCCTGCTCTTTTAGGGTAATAACAGGTAAGGTGTGGCAGCTTAATTGTGGCCGCCAGTAGGTAAATTACTTCACTTTCTACCTTCATCCATCAGAAGGCACTGTGCTGTGCAGCACAAGGGTCTCAGCCTTTGGGCTGGGTGGATGTAAACTTATTGTATGTTTCCAGCATTTGTGGTTGTGTTTATTTGCCACATATAAGTAAAATTCTGTTGTGGCAAAAGCTGGTGTTGGGGTTGCTTTCCTTGTTCCTGACTTCACTGTATCCTGGGGAGCCCACCCCGGTACACGGCTTACAATTCTACACCACATAATTCTGCAAATTATATGTGTAAATGTAAACATGAATGTGCATTTTTCGCAGGAGAGCATCCTGTCATTAAATGTTTTTTTAAAAAATTAGCATTATTCAAAGGACGCTCATTCTGTGTGTATTTTTAGGTTTACGAACAGTGGTTATTTTCCTTCTTCTATTACATCCCGTCTCCCCCTTTTCCTTCCCTTTTCCAACCCTCCTCTCTCCTTACCCCACCACTAACTTTGTCACCTACATATGGTTGGATACATGATGGAGACTCTATATTTGAATTATTCAATTGCCTTTATATTGATTCTCTGGTTTTCTAATATATGTCAATTAATTAATTAATATGACAATTGCCTATTTGCACTATTTGTTATTTGAAAATTGTTTAATAAAAATTATTGGAAAGTAAAAGGTTAGCATGAACTAACCAGCAATCGAGAAGGGAGCTTTTTCTTAAAAGCTCCATCACTGGTAAAACTGGAAAAAATGTGGCCTTGGCTCCTGGAATACCCAGACCAACAGACAGCCCATCTATTAATTGAAGGATTTAAATTTGGTTTTGTGCCACCAAGTTTTGAAGGCTCAGGTTGTCTTAATGCTGAGAATTTAAAATCAGTACATAATTTAAGCAAAATTGTCAGGGAAAAATTTTATCAAAGAATTAAAGGAAGGTAGAATAGCCAACCGTTTTTAAATTTCTATATTTCCCCCTTAGAGGTTATTCCTAAGAAAGAAGAGGGCTCTTATAGGTTAATACACCATTTGTCTTTTACCAAAGGAGCCTCGTTGAATGACCAAATACCGGAGGTTTGCTCCTTGGTATCATACACATCATTTCATGAGGCTTTGGAAAAAATTGGATCTTTAGGTAACAATGTATTGTTAGAAAAGCAGATATAAAATCTGCTTTTCGGTTACTTCCCATCCACCCTCAATCTTTTAATTCATTAGTATTTGGCTTTGAGAATACATTCTTTTTTGACAAATGCCATGGGGTGCTCATTATACTCTTATTTTGAAGCTTTATCTACATTCATTGAATGGGTGGTATCAAAAAAGGCAGGTTCTAATTGCATAATACATTATTTAGATGATTTTCTTTTTATGGGCCCTGAAGATTCGGAAAAATGCCAAGAGTTGTTATCTACATTTTGTGAGGTATGTCAACAATTTGGAGTCCCTCTAACCCATGAAAAGACGGTATACCCGACAACCTATATTGATTTTTTTTTTAGGCATTAACATTAATACAATTTCTATGGAATTTAGCTTACCTGAAGTTAAGGTTAATAATTACAGGATCAGCTCACTGCTTGCATCAGGAAAAAAAAAGCTACATTAAAAGAAATGCAATCGCTTTCAGGTCTGTTAGCTTTTGCCAGCAGAGTTATGCCTTAAGGTAGGATATTTGCCAGACATTTGTATTTATCCATTGCAGGTCTAAAATCTCCGTACTCACATATTCAAATTACTGCTGACTTCAGGGAGAATATGTTAGTATGGCAGAAATTTCTTATTTACTTTAATGGTAAATTGTTATGGCAACATAAATTCATTCTAGGTAAAGAATTTTGCCTTTCGACAGACACAGCAGGTTCAATAGGTTTTGCTGTAGTTTGGGGAAAACATTGGTGTGCAGGCCCTTGGCATGATAGGTGGAAAAGAGAGAATTATTTGAAGAATATAGTTTTGCAGGACCTATTCCCCATTTTGGTGACACTGGAAATATGGGGTGATAAATTTAGAAACAGAAGAATTATTTTTAGAACAGATAATAAAGGTGTATTATATGCCATTAACTGTTTATCGTCAAAGTCAACTCCAGTGATTACTCTAATTAGATACTTAGTTTTTCAGTGTTTATCGTTAAATATATGGATAAAAGCCTTCTACATCCCAGGTAAGGACAATGTTTTGGCAGACTCTCTCGTTGCTGCGTTTTTGTTTGTTACTACCAGAGGTGGACCGACTGGGAGCAATTTGTCCACAGCATCTTTGGGAGCTCATTTGAATAAAGTATTTGATTCTATTAAAAATCTGGTGGCACCTTTGTCATGGTCAAATTATTGTCAAGCTTGGTTATTGTGGCAGACCTTTTTGAATTCTCAAAACCAAAATTACTTATCTATTTCAGAGCATTTAGCTCTATAATTTCTAAACCATTTAATGGATAAACAATACTCTTGGTCGCACATTAACAAACTGATGGCAGGAGTTTCCGTTTTTCTAAAATTATATAACTTACCTTCTTTCAATAGTTTTTTCACAGTAAAGGCTATAAAAAAGTACATTTTGCGGTGGATAGTCAACGGCCAATTACTCCTGCCATATTAGCTGATTTATGCATTGCGACTCGTTCCGTGAGCTTTTCTCCCTATGAAGCCAATTTATTTCAAACTGTTTTTTTCTTTGTAAATAATAATGATAAAGTGCTTGCGAGCCACTACAATCTAATATGATAGTGAAATTAATTCATTTGTGATGCTGTGGTTCGCTGACATTAATACACACACTCATATAATGTGTAATATATATCCAAAACTTCAAGTGCAATAGTGTCGCGCTCCACGGAAAAATTAATATTACTAAAATTCCTTAATTAATCATAAGTTGAACACCGCTATTTCTGTGATTTAAACCAAAATAACATTATTCAACACACAAAAATATATATTCTATTGAATAGGTATACTGATAATGTATATAGTGATAGTCCCAAAGTCAATTTAACTATTCCACCAAGTGCCATTTTCTTGCAAGCATGCCCTCCGAATTTGAATATCAATATGCGCTCACCTCAATGGAAGCCTAACTTTCGATTAGGCAGACTTAGCTTTGTATAATATAGTAGGATTGATCTTCTCCTCTCTGTTAGTGATATACACGCTGATTGGATGTAATTCTGTATGTCCTCCACCAGGGTTTCCTTAATGGTTTAGATTGCATGGATCTTTCCCTCTATTTGCTGCCGGATAAATATCTATCTTTCCTTCTCTCTGTTTCTCCTTACCTCTCCATGATTAAAATATATATGGAAGAAAGAGAAACATAGTGCCTTATCCTTGTAACACCTTTTATTGTCACACAGTATTCTCACAATGTTATCAATTTAAACAAACCTCGTATAAATCCTCCTCTGTCTGTGCTAAGCACACAGCCTATACACGCCGTTGTGATCTCGAGTGCGTGGTGATGTCAGAGCCCCTCCCCTGCACGCTGCACCACCGGGTCACGTGGCCTCGTCATAGCATTTGTGTATTACATTTAGGAGGAAATTACATAGGTCAGTAAAAAACCCTAGATTTAATCTTTTCCATTAAACATGATCTCCAACAGTTAAAATTGATTTTGCCTAGTACAGTAATTATATTTTCTGAAATTGTACCTGGGCTCTTGTGGTTAGAAACTCTGCTTTGGAAGCCTTTTGAAAAGGTAAGAAAAAGGGTAAACAGAGCTATACAAAAATTCATGCCTACCATGTCAAGTTTCTCCTTTAGGCATACAAAATTAGAAGGTGGTCTTCCTGGTTTTTACAGACCTGATGGAGTACATTTATCTGCAGTTGGTTTAGATATATTTCATTGTGATTTACAAAGATGTATAGAATTGGCCCGGTCTGGGGGGGTGGATGCCAGTCAGGTCTAATAACCCATCTGGCTTTTGGGTGACAGTTGTTTAAGTTAAATGTACGGTGGATTTCTGAAAATGGCTCGAGTCATAGTGATTGAGTCTGGTTTTGATATTTAGTTTAAAAGTTATTGTTGCTATTTTATTATATTTTAATAAAGTAATATTTTATTGAAACCAATAATAAAAGGTCATGGCCAAATTTTACTCCAAAGGTCGGTGTTAGTGTCTTTATTTACAGTTAAATTGTATCTGCTGTCTACAGTCCCATGAAAAGGTGGAGAATAAGGAATGTATAGAGCAGCGCACAGAATGTGACGTGTGGAATAAGGAACACACAGTGCAGTGTAGAGAATGAGAAGATGGAAAATAGGGAACACGCAGTGCAATGTACAGAATGAGGTGGTGTGAAATAGGAAATGTACATCACAGCATACAGAATGAGATGTGGAATAAGGAACATATAGCATAGCAAACAGAATGAGGTGGTATGGAATAAGGAATGTACAGAATGAGACATTGTGGAACAAGGAATGTGCATCGCAGAGTAGAGAATGAGGCGGAGTAGAATAAGGCACACACAGCACAACATACAGAATGAGAAGGTGGGGAACAGGTAATGCCCAGCAAAAAACACAGGATGAGGCAATGTGGAATGGGGAACACACAGTGCAATGTACAAAATGAGGTATTGAGGAACATGGAACACACACTGCAGAGTACAGAATGAGGAGGTGGGACATAAAGAACGCACTCCACTGTGTACAGAATGAGCCAAAGTGGAATGATGAACACACACAGTGCAATGTACAGAATGAGGTGATGTGGAATAAGAAACACAGAGCGCAGCGTACAGAATGAGAAGGTGAGGAATAAGCAACGTACAGCACAGCGTACAGGATAAGAAGGTGAGGAATAAGGAACGTACAGCACAGCATACAGAGTGAGGCAGTGTGGAATAGGGAATACACAGGGCAGCGTACAGAATGAGAAGGTGAGGAATAAGGACTGTACAGCACAGCGTACAGAAGGAGGCAGTGTGGAATAGGGAACACACAGTGCAGCGTACAGAATGAGGCAGTATGAAATGAGAAATGTGCAGTGCAGTGCAGAGAATGAGGTGGAGTGGAAAAAGAATGCACAGCACAGTGTACAGAATGACAAGATGGAGAACTGGTAAAGCACAGCACAAAAAAACAGAGGCAGTGTGGAATAGGGAACGTACAGTGCAAAGTACAGAATGAGGTGCTGTACAGTTTGTCAGACTTTCATACATTTAGAATGAGATCCTTGCTGTCTTCCACATTCTACTACTGTGCACACAGGAAATAGAGAATTACCATACACAGTGTCCTGGACAGGGGCGGACTGACAACTCATGGGGCCCCCGGGCAATAGGGGATCATGGGGCCCCTGTGTCCTTGCCCACACTCAAAAAAGCCTATAAAAAAGGTACCAGGGGCATTTCACGGGGCCCCCTACTGACCCCGGGCCCTCGGGCAGTGCCCGAGTGCTCGAATGGTCAGTCCGCCCCTGGTCCTGGAGAAGTGACACTACACTTTGTATTCTGCAGGAGCTTTTGTCCAAAGCAGCAGTACATGCGCAATAAAACAAATGCAGCAGTTATTGTCCCATTGCACTGCAGGGGTGGGGGGGGGACAAAGTCATTTGGTGAATACTCCCAATTAGAAACAAGGCTCTGCTAGATCTACTAATTACAAACAACCCAGAGCTGATTGTGGATGTGGAAGTAAGGGATAACTTAGGAAACAGCAATCACAGGGCAATTACGTTCACTGTAAATCATAGGAAATGCCGACATGAGGGTGGGACATGTACATTACATTTCAAGAGAGCAAACTTTGCCAAGCTGCTCTCCATACTTTCATGACATTAAATGGGAAGAAATTCTAGAAACAAGAAATGGATGAAAAGCGGGAGAGGTTTAAGGACATATTAATTAACGGCATTAGCCAGTGTATTCCAATGGGCAACAAATATAAAAGAACTAAGGTTAAACCTGGGTGGCTAAATTCGAGTGTAAAAAGACATATTAAAGAGAAAAAAACTGTCCTTTAAGAAATATAAGGCCAAAGAGACACCATAAACTTTCCAGCACTACAAAGAATGCAATAAAAAATGTAAGAGGCTGCTGCAAAAATAGACCACAACAGACACATAGCAGAGGAAAGTGAAAAAAATCCCCAAATTTAAAAAAAATATATAAATAGTAAAAAGACAAAATCAGAGCATATTGGCCCCATAAGGGATAATAGTCAGGGAAAGTTGGTTACAGATGACAAGGAGAAGGCAAATGTATTATATACGTTCTTTTCCTCAGTATGGAAAAGGAGGGGTATAATAGACAATAGGTTCTTATTCTCTTAGCGCTGGCGCCTCCCGGCCCTTTAAAAGTTGCAGAAGGTTTTAGGGTCATGTGACCGTTGTGATTCGCTGTCATGGCAGTCACATGATCGGAAAAGGTCCCGAGATCGGGACCTTTCCGTGAGTCACGGACATATGTGCTGGGGGCGCGCGCTCTCAGCACATATGTATTTTCTAATGGCATGCAAATATGCGGCCGCTTGCCGTCAAGGCCATACAAATACCATAGGACTGGGGGGAAGCAGAGACCTCAGAACTGGGGTAGGGGGGTCCAAAAGCCTCAAGATGGGGGGGGGGCACAAAGACCTCAGGATGGGGGGGGGGTCAGGGAATAATATGTTAATAATAACAAGTTTGGAGGTCTTTAGCTATTGATTCTGAAAACAGTTGGCGACTTCTGTGCACCAAACCCGGACAGATCCATTGGATTGCCAGACAGAGAAGTGTGATTCGTCACTCCAGAGAACATGTCTCCACTGCTCTAGAGTACAGTGGCAGCATGCTTTACACAACTGCATCTGGCGCTTTGCATTGCAATTGGTGATGTAAGGCTTGGATGCAGCTGCTCGGCCATAAAAACACATTCCATGAAGCTCTCTATACACTGTTGTGCTAATCTGAAGGCCACATGAAGTTTGGAGGTCTTTAGCTATCGACTCTGCAGACAGTTGGTGACTTCTGAGCACTGTGCGCTTCAGCATGTGCTGACCCCACTCTGCCATTTTATGTGGCCTACCACTTCATAGCTAAGTTGCTGTTGTTCCCAGTTGCTTCCACTTTGTTGTAATACCACTAACAGTTGACTGTGGAATATTTAGTAGCAAGGAAATCTCACGGATGGACTTATTGCACAGGTAGCAACCTATCACGGTACCACGCTTGAATTCACTGAGCTCCTGAGAACAACCCATGCTTTCACAAATGTTTGTAGAAACAGTCTGCATACCTAGGTGCTTGATTGTATAGACCTGTGGCCAAGCAGGTGATTGGAACACCTGAATCCAATGATTTGGAGGGGTGTCCCCATACTTTTGGCAATATACTGTAGTGTGTGTGTATGTGTACCGTATTTTTCGCCGTATGAGACGCACCTGACCATAAGACGCACCTAGGTTTTAGAGGCAGAAAACAGGAAAAAAAAATTCTGAACTAATGGACTGCAGACAGAGTACAGGAGATGACCAGAGACTGCGGACAGCACAGGGATGACCAGAGACTGTGGACAGCACAGGGATGACCAGAGACTGCGGACAGCACAGGGATGACCAGAGACTGTGGACAGCACAGGGATGACCAGAGACTGCGGACAGTACAGATGACTGCTGACCTTTGGGGAGGTGGGGAGCGGGTACCTGAATTTGACAGGTACCGCTCTTACTTCCGCAGAGTTTTTGTTTGATCTTACCTGTTCCTCGATCCAGCCAAGCGCTGTCTTCCCGGCTTCTGTAATGGCGCTCGGCATGACAGCCAGGTGCCCAGTGCGCATGAGCGAGAAGCACTTGCGCTTTGTGATTGGTCCGGCGGCTTCTGGGATCTGTCATGTGTCCCAGGTACCGCCTTACCATTCACAAAGCGCACCGCTTCTCGCGCATGCGCACTGGGCACCCGGCTGTCATGCCCAGTGCCCACACTACAGAAGCCGGGAAGACAGCACGCCGCTGGATAGAGGAACAGGTAAGGTCCCGCTGCAGAGCTGAGCGGCCGGCCCGGTATTCTGACACGGCCGCGGTGGAAATACCGGACCGGCCGCTCCATATTCGCCTTATAAGACGCACTGACATTTCCCCCCCAGTTTTGGGGAAGAAAAAGTACATCTTATATGGCGAAAAATACGGTGTGTGTATATATATATATATATATATATATATGTATGTAAATGTGTGTGTGTATATGTATATATATATATATATATATATAAAAAAATATATATAATTTGCATACTTAACTACTTATTGATTATAGATGCCGATAACACATATATTTTTCCAACAACCCGTATTAATATTCAGAAATCCTTTCTAGCAATGGGATATTGTGTCAGGGTAAAATCATATACTTATAAATATAGCCATGATATTTATAGTAATTTTGTCCGTAACAAGAATTTATAACCTATTGGCTTGTAAGCAGGCATCAATAGATATATGCAGTATATACACAATGTCATGAAAGTCATGACCTTGTGACTTGAAACATATGATCAAGTGGAATCAACTTATGTTATAGGAACAATTTGAAAAATTGAGACAATTCCAACCTCTTTTGTTGCAACTTCCCATACACTTCATTCTAATGAGTGATGTTGTCCCTTGTTTACCTTTCCTTTTTAATAAACGGGGCTGTTATTGTTGCGTCCATAAGTCTCACAATGCGGTGGGGGGTACAGAGAATACATAACTGAGGAGAAAGTACAGAGTCCTCAGAACTGGGGGGGGGGGGGGGGGGTACAGAGAACGCATTATCGGGGAGAAAATACAGCAACCTCAGAATTTGGGGGGGGGGCACAGAGACCTCAGGACTGGGGGGTACAGAGAATGGATAACTGGGGAGAGAATAGAGACCTCAGGACTGAGAAGGGGGGAGGGTGTTGGAGACACAGAGAACTCGGGACTGGGGGTGGGGGGGGGCTACAGAGAATGCATAACTGGGGAGAAAATACAGAGTCCTCAGGACTGGGGAGAGGAACAGAGACCTCAGGACTGGGGGGTACAGTAAATGCATTACCGGGGAGAAAATACAAAGACCTCAGGACTGGTGGAGGGGCACAGAGACCTCAGGACTGGGGGTATAGAGAATGCATAACTGGAGAGAAAATAGAGACCTCAGGATTGGGGGGGGGCACAGAGACCTCAGGACTGGGGGGTACAGAGAATGCATAACTGGGGAGAAAGCAGAGACCTCAGGACTGGAGGGGGGGGCAGTGTTGGAGACACAGAGACTTCAGGACTGGGGGGGGGGTCTACAGAGAATGCATAACTGGGGAGAAAATACAGAGTCCTCAGGACTCAAGTATTCATACCCCTTGAAATTGTCCACATTTTGTCATGTTACAGCCTAAAACATAAATGTATTTTATTGGGATTTTATGTTATAGACCAGTGGTGGGCAACCTTTTTTTTCAACTGAGCCAAATCTCGCCAAAACCACGATTGAAATTTATTTTGAGAACCACATTTTTAAAACTGAAAATACATCTCCCATATAGTAATTCATCCCCCATAGTAATTCATCCCCCATATAGTAATTCATCCCCCATAGAGTAATTCATCCCCCATATAGTAATTCATCCCCCATAGTAATTCATCCCCCATATAGCAATTCATCCCCCATATAGCAATTCATCCCCCATAGCAATTCATCCCCCATATAGTAATTCATCCCCCATAGTAATTCATCCCCCATATAGTAATTTATCCCCCATATAGTAATTCATCCCCCATAGTAATTCATCCCCCATATTAATTCATCCCCCATAGTAATTCATCCCCCATATAGTAATTCATCCCCCATAGTAATTCATCCCCCCATAGTAATTCATCCCCCATAGTAATTCATCCCCCATATAGTAATTCATCCCCCCCATAGTAATTCATCCCCCATAGTAATTCATCCCCCATATAGTAATTCATCCCCCATAGTAATTCATCCCTCATAGTAATTCATCCCCCATATAATAATTCATCCCCCATAGTAATTCATCCCCCATATAGTAATTCATCCCCCATATAGTAATTCATCCCCCATAGTAATTCATCCCCCCCATAGTAATTCATCTCTCATATAGTAATTCATCTCCCATATAGTAATTCATCCCCCATATAGTAATTCATCCCCCATATAGTAAGTCCCCCATATAGTAAGTCCCCCATATAGTAAGTCCCCCCCCATATAGTAAGTCCCCCCCCATATAGTAAGTCCCCCATATAGTAATTCATCCCCCATATAGTAAGTCCCCCCCATATAGTAAGTCCCCCCCATATAGTAAGTCCCCCATATAGTAATTCATCCCCCATATAGTAAGTCCCCCCTGTGTCAATTCACTTACCTTTGCTCCGCGCGTTCCTCTCGACGTGCTTCCCGCGCCGTTCTGGTCTTCAGGGCGGACTGTGAGAGGAGAGGAGTTCGTCACGCTGCCCCGCCTACATCCTGGCTGCCCCGCCTACATCCTGACAGCTGCAGAGTCCTGACTTTTGGGGCGGCCGCCCGAGAGGAGGGAGGGGAGCGGGCGGCCGCCCGAGAGGAGGGAGGGGAGCGGGCAGCCGTCCGAGAGGAGGGAGGGGGGGGGAGGTGAGGGGGCGGCACACGCCCGTCCGAGAGGAGGGAGGGGAGGGAGAGGAGGGAGAGGAGGGAGGGGAGGGAGGGGAGCGGGCGCCCGGCACACAGAAGAGCCGCATTTAAGCTTGTAAAGAGCCGCATGTGGCTCGCGAGCCGCGGCTTGCCGACCACTGTTATAGACCAACACAAAGTGGCACATAATTGTAAAGTGGAAGGAAAACAATAAATGGTTTTTAAAATTTTTTACAAATAAATATCTGAAAAGTGTGGTGTGCATTTGTATTCAGCCCCCTTTACTCTGATACCTCTAACTAAAATCTAGTGGGACAAACTGAATTCAGAAGTCTCTTAGATAGTAAGCTCCAAGGAGCAGGGCCCTAATAACCCTCTTGTATTGAACTATATTGTTGCTATACTGTCTCCCTTTATATTGTAAAGCGCTGAGCGAACTGTTGGCACTATATAAATCCTGTATTATAATAATAATAAAGAAGTCACCTAATTAGTAAATAGAGTCCACCTGTGTGAAATCTATTCTCAGTATGAATACAGCTTGTCAGGGTCCTGTCCACGGCAGGAGTTCTAGAAGATCTGGCATTTCTGCCAATACTCTACATGGCCGCAGAAGCACGCATCAGCCTCAGTCTGGTGTCAGACGGCCTTTATAAGGAGACTCATCACTTCCTCTGGTTGCTGGATGATCTCTAGCTCCCCCGTCCTGTTTCCTGTGATTCTGACTTGTGATTTCCTGTTACCGACTCGGCTTGCTCCTGGACCTGTCTACTCTGATTTACCCCTGATCTGACCTTGGCTTGACTTAAGGATACTCTCTATCTCCCGCTCCTCTGTGAATGACCTTGGCTTTCCCATCTGACTACATCCGCTCGGATTCCCACCTGGTACCTGACCTTGGCTTGAACCGACTACCCAGTAAACATCCAAATCCCAGAAGGGCTTGCTTACCACGCACAGGCGCCTCCTGTCTGCAGGCCTATCTCCGTGCACCAGCTGTGCTTCTAAATGGACCACCAACCAGCACTCCTACAGGTGACCTGTGCAACTTTGGGCCTGACTCCCACTGTCCCACTCTCAGGGGAGTCCGGAACTTAGTCACAAGGGAAGCCCTCTCTCCATTGGCCTCCATCACCAGGTACGTGATACAGCTGTTCTGTAAAGCCCTCAGAGGTTTATTAAAGAACATTAGTGAACAAACAGCATCATGAAGGCCAAGGGACACATCAGACAGGTCAGGGATAAAGTTGTGGAGATGTTTAAAGCAGGGTTAGGTTATAATAAAACATCCCAAGCTTTGAACATCTCACGTAGCACTGTTCAATCCATCATCCAAAAATGGAAAGAGTATGGCACAACTGCCAACCTACCACAACATGGCCGTCCAACTAAACTGACAGGTTGGGCAAGGAGACCATTAATCAGAGAAGCAGCCAAGAGGTCCATGGTAACTCTGGTGGAGCTGCAGAGATCCACAGCTCAGGTGGGAGAATCTGTCCACAGGACAACTATTAGTCCTGTACTCCACAAATCTGGCCTTTGTGGAAAAGTTGCAAGAAGAAAGCCATTGTTGAAAGAAAGCCATAAAAAGTCCCATTTGCAAGAAGCCATGTGGGTGACACAGCAAACATATGGAAGGAGGTGCTCTGGTCAGATGAGAGCAAAATTTTAATTTTCGGCCTAAAAGCAAAACGCTATCTGTGGCAAAAAACTATCACTGCACATCACTCTGAACACACCATCCCCACCGTGAAACATGTTGGTGGCAGCATCATGTTGTGGGGATGCTTTTTTTCAGCAGGGACAGGGAAGCTGGTCAGAGTTGATGTGAAGATGGATGGAGCCAAATACAGGGCAATCTTAGAAGAAAACCTGTTAGAGTCTGCAAAAGACTTGAGACTGGAGCGGAGGTTCACCTTCCAGCAGGACAACGACCCTAAATATTACTAACATTTATAGGTAAGTTGATCCAGGGAATATCAAATTTCCTGTCAGGGGATCAGGAAGGAATTTTTTCCTCTGCAGGAGCAAATTGGATCATGCTTTGCTGTTTTTTTGCCTTCCTATGGATCAACTGTGGGTATAGGATTATAACTTTTTTTTTTAATGGTTGAACTGGATGGACTTTTATCAGCCAGACTAACTATGTAGCATACAGCCAAAACTACAATGGAATGGTTTAGATCAAAGCCTATTCATGTGTTAGAATAGCCCAGTTAAAGTCCAGACCTAAATCCAGCTGAGAATCTGTGGCAAGACTTGAAAATTTCTGTTCACAGACACTCTGCATCCAATCTGACAGAGCTTGAGCTATTTTGCGAAGAAGAATGGGCAAAAATGTCCCTCTCTAGATGTGCAAAGCTGGTAGAGACATCCCCAAAAAGACTTGCAGCTGTAATTGCAGTGAAAGGGGGTTCTCCAAAGTATTGACTCCGGGGGGCTGAATACAAATGCACGCCACACTTTTCACATACTTATTTGTAAAAGATTTTGCAAACCATTTATTATCTCCCTTCCACTTCTCAATTATGTGCCACTTTGTGGTGGTCTATCACATAAAATCCCAATAAAATACATTTATGTTTTTGGTTGTAACATGACAAAATGTGGAAAACTGCAAGGGGTACGAATACTTTTTCAAGGCACTGTAACTGAGGAGCAAGTACAGAGTCCTCAGGACTGGGGAGGGGGCAGAGATGTCAAAACTGGGGGGTACAGAGAATGCTTTATTGGGGAGAAAATAGAGACCTCAGGACCTGGGTACAGAGAATGCATAACTGAGGAGAAAATAGAGACCTCAGGACTGGAGGGGGGTTGAAGACACAAAGACCTCAGGATTGGGGGGGTTTTCAGAGAATGCATAGCTGGGGAGAAAAAACAGAGCACAGAGACCTCCGGACTGAGGAAAAGGGGTATACAGACCTCAGGACTGGGAAGGGGGTGCAGGTATCAGGACTGGGGGGTACAGAGAATGCAAGACTGAGGAGAAAACACAGAACCTTAGGACTTCACAGAGACCTCATGAAATAACTAAAGGGGGGTGGTTTTCTGGAATCCCCCTATTTATTATACAACAATATACTATTTGTTGGTTCCTATAATTAATTAGTAAACATATAAGCTTTGATAATATTGAAGGACGTAATATACTGCAATATTAGCTATAATAACAAACACAATGCTCAAAGAAGCAAGGTCTTATTTATTTACAAAGAAAGTAATACTGGCAGAGAAATCTAAGCCAATATATAGGAATAATAGTAAAGATGATACGTTAGTTCCTCCTCAAAGCTGAGTATCTTTTAGCTGGATTCCAGGTAGGAAAAATGGTCAAAGAGCGAAAGAGGCAGAAGCATGGCCAAAATTGTGTGTTTAAAAGCACTCTCAAACCACCCACATGCACACCCTTGACCTGCCTGGTGTAGTTCTCCATCCAATGAGCAAACATCCATAACTAATAAGGAGCTGTCCTCCCTATTCATTAGGAAGTGTACAAATACCCCAACCATCCTCCCGGAAGTATGTCGTCTCCACCAGGGGGCACTGCTCTATTGCCAACAATGCTCGGACCCAGGTCAATCCCATCTGGCTTCTTCCTTCTGGCTAGAAGCCATGTAATCTGTCCTAATATTTGTGGCACCAGGGAGTCTAGGTTGAGGCTCTCTTATCTCCATGCCCCACAGCTAGGGGGTATCTGTGGAAAAGGATTTTGTTATGCATCCTTTTGTTACACACACGCCCTGTTGTAAATACTTTCCAGGATGACATCCAACAGGCCAAATGGTTCTTGTATAATCAGGCAGTACGAATCCATAAATGTCTGATAAAGAAACATGTTGCCTTCCAACACCTCAGGACTGGGGGGATACAGAAAATGCATAACTAGGGAGAGTCCTCAAAACTGGCAGAGTACAGAGACCTCGGGACTGAGGGGGGGGGCATAGAGAACACAGGACTGGGGCGTACAGAGAATGCATAACTGGGGGGAAAATATAGAGGCCTTAGGACTGGCAGAGTAAAGAGATCTCGGGACTGAGGGGGAGGGGGGCACAGAGAACACAGGACTGGGGCGTACAGAGAATGCATAACTGGGGGGAAAATTAACCTGACCCAGTAACAATCGCTCCCAGGCTGCTGGTACATCAATTGTAGTCCAGTGAGCTGAAAAATCGTTGTGCAGGGTGCAGCTGGGCATGGCATTGTTACACATGTGACATGGCGGTTTTAGAATGGCTAGCCCTTCGGTCATGAGTTTGGTGAGAAGGGCTGGGGTCTGATGCCGCGATCGTCACATGTCCCACTGAGAAGAGGAAGAGCCAAGAGCACCAGTGGGTGAGCCCATAAAGGGAGGACAGGGGCTGCTCTGTGCAATATCATCGTCTAGAGCAGGAAAGCATAACATGTTTGTTTTTTAAATGAAAAAAAAAATGACTTTACAAATGCTTTAATATGAACATCAAGCCTTTAAAATATATTTTTATTGTATTCACATGCATTGCAGAGCATTTTATATCTCTTTTCTGGCTGGAGTGAGTGTATGTTATGTGTCACTATATGCGTCAAAATACATGTAAAATGCATGTATGGAATGCTTACAATTATTCATCCCATGAAAGATGTTGCTGAAAAGTGCATCAAAAATGAATCAAGCAGAAAAGCACCATACTACAATTTATAGAGGAGAATTGTACAACTGAACTGTCCGTGTATTCATTGTGCAGGTTAAGGTACATTAACATACACCATAAACACAGAGGTATGAATACCTTTCCCATACCTAAAGTGGTTGTAAAGGCTGACGGATTTTTAACTTCATGCACTCTATGCATGAAGGCAAAAAACTTTCAGTGTGCTGATCCCTCCCCAGCCCCCATAATACTTACCTGAGCCTGATCTCGATCCAGCGATGTGCACAGGAGCAATGTCTCTCCTGGCTCTCTCCCTTCTCAGTGGTTCAGAGATAGCAGCCATTGGCTCCTTCTGCTGTCAATCACAGCCAGTGGGGAGGGGGGGCTCAAGAGCGAGCATGCACAAGTTCCCCTATAGCAAGCAGCTTGCTAGGGAAACACTCAGCAGGGAGGGGGGACCAGGAGCACCAGATGGGGACCTGAGAAGGGGAGGATCAGGGCTGCTCTGTACAAAACTATTACACAGAGCAGATATTACATGCTAATTATTTAAAAAAAATAAAAATGGAGCCTTTAATATCACTTTAATGAGCGTGTTAATCATATAATGCAGGGTTACAAATGAAGGGAAGAGACCGGAGGAAATGATTGTTGCAATTCCATAATCCTATGGAGATACCAGTGACAAGTGTAACCAACTGCAGATCAATGGGAGGCTAATATGGCAGCTTTCTTGGCTGTAAAGGATAGGACAGTTTACTTCCCCTTTAATTTGCTAAATACATCTTCAGGTTTCTGACTTATTAGTAGGTCTGTGAGCATATTAGGTCAATAACATCACGAGCATCATTATCCCTTTGTGTACATAACACTTCATGGCGAGGAATGCCCCGAGTGCTGCTGATTGGGCTAGTAGGGATTCAGTCATGTGACAGCTTCCCACGGGTTCCGCTGAACTAGGTTTAAAACAAGTCCAGACCGGATCCAACTGTTCCCTGCTCATTAGATGGACTTCACACTGATGTGGTGCAGGAAATACTGCAAATCCTTTGCGCTTTCCACAGCACATTGCAATTGCACTCCGACTTTTGAGTTGTCATTAATTTAACATTGACACACGCACCAGATCACATGAATGTAGTGCGATTGCAATGCAGTGTGGGAAATGCACAGGATTTGCAGTATTTCCCACACCATACTGCAATCGCACTGCGTTCATGCAATCTGGTGAGGGTGTCAATGTAAAATTAATAACACCCGAAACACATTGCAAAACTCAGTGCGATTGCCAGAAATCACATTGCATAGGTGAGAACAACCATGTGATGTGAGTCAGTTGCGGGTAAAAAAAAGGACTTTGCACCTTTTTGGTGCAGATGAGGTTTGAGCCATACAAAATGTATGGCTTAGTTTGCACATACATCGTATGTAATTCACACAGGAATGCAATGCGATTCTTGTGCGAATGACGTGCAGTGTTCCACATTGCGTTAGTGTGAACCCGATCTTAGCTAGACACGCTTTAAAAGGGTAGATTCCTTTATTTGTTTGTTCACACTTGAGCCAAGTTTGTTTGATCATTTTTGAGTGCATTACTCTTGAGTGTTTGTATAGGCATTTTTGCACACTTCAGGCTTGAGTGTTTCATTTTTTCTATTTTTAGCCAATGGGAAACTTAGTACTAGGAAAGGGAATGCACAAATACCGTGTTCTATGCGTGTTTTTTCTCTATCACTTTTGAAGTTTATTGGGGCCAAAACAGAATAAAAAAAGAACAAGCTTCAAGTGATACTATGGTACACTCAGGTGTGAACTGGTACCATAAAATATGATGGAAATCCTAGAGTCCAGCCTTGAAATGCTTCTGGAGAAGCTTCAAATCATGCTTCCATCTGCTCAGGTGTGAATCGGGCATAAAACACAGGCCTTTATTTTCATACATAGTTTTTTACTCTGTTTCATTTGCATTTTAGTTAGGACATGAGTCAACCAAACAATCTTCAGGTTCCTATTGCACCATTCTGGACATTATACTGGTAAGTTCCTGATTCTTGTAATAGACATTTTGTTCTAAATACCTATTTGAAGCATTCCAGAGTGATGCAAACCGTCAAGAGCAGACAGAAATATGAACTGATTTGAAGAAGCCAAAACTAAAATAATAAGAGGGCTAAAAATGCCAGGAATGAGAGCAAACAGGACATTTCAAGAATTTCCAAAATACATTACTCATCTATAATGATGGCCAGGGGCGGACTGACAACTCATGGGGCCCCCGGGCAATAAGGGATCATGGGGCCCCTGTGACCTTGCCCAAACTCAAAAAAGCCTATGAAAAAGGTACCAGGATCATCTCATGGGGCCCCCTACTGACCCCGGGCCCTCGGGCAGTGCCCGAGTTTCTAAATGGTCAGTCCGCCCCTGATGATGGCTAATTATGAGCAAAGCAACAACACTCCAAGAAAGTTATTGTTTTCTCTGACTTATATTTTTCTTTTGGTTTACAGTGGTTTGGTGATATACAGAGATTAAACAACTCCTCCTAGATAAGGTGTACCTGTTTATCTATAGCTCTCTGCCCCCTATATCTGTTCAAAGTGCAGAATCTACACAAGATGTCTCAGCTCTGAAAAGCAGCAGGAGGAGAGCTGAAATTACACTCAGTAAGGAAGCTGATTGAAGGGAAGGGACACCGAGGGCCGGCGCTAGACTATTTTGTGCCCTAGGCAAGACCTGCTACTTGCACCCCCCCCCCCCCAAAATAAATAAATAAATAAATACATTTTTAAAGCAGTAGAAAATAATGTCAACAAAACATGAAACTGCTAAAATTCTTATAATTTGCAAAAATAAGTGCCATAAAATGCCACCAGCACCAATATTAAAGAAGACAAAATCAGTGTCATGGACAGACTGTATCTGTGGCTGGCAGTGGCAGGGTGAGAGTTGCAGTGATTGGAGGATGATGGATCCACACTCTGACATATCCCAGGCTGGAAGTCCCCAGGCAATGGGTGGGAGATAAAACACTGTGGCAGCAGGCACCTGAACTGAGCGATCCCACACAGTGACAGATCTGACACAACACACCACCACCAACACTGACACAGATCAGCAGGCCCAGCAGGCACTAGAAGAGCACTGACACATTGCACATATGATGGCTGGCTGGCCGGGTCACACTCACACAGGCACGAAACATTAGAGTCAGACATTACTTTCCTTCACAGGCGCAGGTCTGCCTCCACTGATGAATGGGAAGAGAAGGGTTGGAATACCACAGATCAGCAGCTGCCAGCCAGCTTGCAGTAAGGGACTAAGTCTGAGAGGAACACTGGAAGGATAGGCAGCTCAGCTGCTACAATGGCCCCAGACACCCAGCATCTTGCTCTGTCTTTTCCTCCTCCCCTCTGCCGCTCCTCCTCTCAGCTGATTCATGGCGTGGCGGAGTCCCACACAAAGAGTGCCGGCCGCTGCTGTGTTCAGGAGCCCCTGGGTGCACCATAGGCAGCCACCTAGTTTGCCTAGTGGAAGCTCTTGCACTGAGGACACTCTCCCCCCCCCTTTACATAGCACACAGAAACAGAGGGGATACTGTCAATCACAGACTGTGCACACCCCATCACATTTTTCTCTTGGTGTCAAGAATACTCATCAGAAGTGACTCATAATGATAGCACAGCAAGGAAGCAGCAGACAGAAATGACACTTATTGCTCTGGACTGAGACACGTATGCTTTGTTCATATTTCATGTCAAAGGTTTACAATCACTTTAATGGTGTGTTCTCACCTGCAAATGCACCCTGCCTGTGATTAGATATGGGACAACTAGCGGAGATTCCCGCGATTAGCTGCAGCAATCACATGCAAGTGTTGGGCCCTGGACTGGCTGTGTCCAGGGCCAACCATTCATATGTAATTGCTGAATGAGAGATTACTTGTGTGACCACAAGTAGCTGCGGGAGCTGGCAGCCTTTCAATGGGACTTCCTCCTGTAGCTGATTAAGGGAACCCCCGCTGGGGTTCTCACATCTAAATGGAGGCAAGCGGCATTTGCAGGTGTGAATGCACCCTAACCCATTTCTGCCCACCCCAACATCTCTTTAAAAAGTTCTGAACAGCCGGGGGCAGGAAGGATCGGCGATCACGTGACCCCTATCTGTCACAGTAGTTACATGATCGGGAGCTGCCGGCTATTGATCGTTAGTCTGTAGCAAGAGCTGTCTTTGACAGCTCAGTCTCCGGGATGGGAGTGCACAGTGGGCATGCTCTCAGCATAGAAACATTGGCCACACATTGGCAGACATAAAAAGGTGTACAGCGATAAAACAATAAAAAAAAATGGTAGTGATAGTTCATGGTGTTAATGTAAAGGTTGCCATGCACTATACAATCTGACTGTGCAATCTTCTTTAGCTTTACCAAGACTATGTAATATGAGGACAAACTAAACAATTAATTTTATTTGTATCAAAACAGGCAGGCCCTTGCACTACATAGTTGATGGCAGAACGAAAGGCAACACAGCACATGTAGTAAAACAGCACACAGTTAACCCTTTGATTGCCATAGATTTTAACCCCTTCCTGCCCAGTGCCATTAGTACAGGGTCAGTGCATTTTATTAGCACTGATCACTGTATTAGTGTCACTGGGGATGTCAGTGGCAGTTAGTCAGTGTCAGTTAGTGTCAGAATACCCGCTGCAGTCCCACTATAAGTTGCTGATTGGCACCATTACTAGTAAGGAAAAAAAAAATTCCATTTGTAGACGCTATAACTTTCACATAAACCAATAAATCAACTGTACATGTATTGGGATTTTGTTTTTAGCAAAGACGTAGCAGAATACATTTTGGCTACATTTATGAAGAAATTCAATTTTTTTACATTTTTTACTGGATATGTTTTATAGCAAAAAGTCAAAATATTGGGTTTTTTTCATAATTGTCAGTCTTTTTTTTTCATAGCGCAAAAATTAAAAACCGTACAAGCGATCAAATACCACCAAAAGAAATCTCTATTTGTGTGAAAAAAAGGACATACATTTAATTTGGGTGCAGCGTTGTCAGTTAAAATAAGGCAGAGCTGTAACGCAAAAAATGGTCTGGTCAGGAAGGGGGGTAAATCCTCTGCAGAGCAAGTGGTTAAAACTCAGCAGTTACAAATACTGTAGCTGCTGACTTTTAATATTAGGGCACTTACTTGTTCAGGGATCCAGCGGTGTCCTCACCTGGAGCTGATTCTTCAGCCTTGACTAAAGCAGGCCATACATGGGTCGAATTCCAAAAGAATTTGCTTTTGAAAATAATTTCTAAAAATTTTTGTTCAAATTTTGTAAAATTAGTGGGTCACAGAAATGGCCGATTTTTGTGTGACCATCACATTTGAGTGATTGGGCATGTTGGAAATTTTTTGAAAAATGCATGAATTTTGAATCAATGATGAGAGAATCGTGCAAGAAATATAAAGGTGTGACCTGGAAAGAAAAGAAAATTCTTGGCCACGAAAATTATTTTCTGTAGCAACACGAGGCGAAATTGAAGGCTTGGTTGGTTAAATTTCCAAATCGATGATGGAACCATCGCATTATAAAATGCACAAAATGTTTGATTTTCGAAAGAAAATTTGTTCAGAATTCGACTCATATATGGCCTGCATAAGGGAAACCGGCAATGCAGCCTTGTGGCTTCAAAGCTGTTTCCTACTGCTCATGGGCAAAGTGCGGGGGGCTTTGTGAATCGGCTGCAGTCCTCTGGGACTTGTGAAGTGTCGCAGAGGGCTGCAGGGGACGACGACTTCCGGCTCAATTAATTAAACAAAAATGTGGTGTGCTATCTCCTCATAAATAAGGCTTTGAAAACACACGGTGACAGTCCAAAAAAATATCAAAATGTGATAATAAAAGTCCAATCCAATATATGATGTGTTATCAATATTCAGCAATATTCAACATCATGCTTGAATTGTGGCCCCACTCCCTGCTCACCTTGACTTGACCATTGACCAATACATTATAATAGGCTAAACACGTTTTATAAGAATTACGTGCCTCCAGATTTCTGATCTGTGACGTGTTCCTTACACATATTATGCCTCCATTGGACCTTTAAGTTCCAAATCTGTGCAAAATAAAGCAACCGCGGCAAACTGAGTCCGAAGTGGGAGCAGGCGCCTGTCAAAACAAGGTGCCCAGCCCAAAAGGTGCCAAATGTGGCAGTGGAGGGTGGGAGGAGGCAGAAAAGCAGAGCTTCCACTTTTGAGTGGAACTCCACTTTAACCCCTTCACGCCTAAGGGTAAAACAAATATTAATGCTTAAGTACAATTCTGCAACGTTGACATGTGTTGGTAAAACCGTACATATCATCACAACTACTTTGTACATCCAGATGGATTATACCTTGTTTTTTTCAGGGCAAATTGGGCTTTCATTTGGTGGTAAATGGTAATGGATATCTTCTGATTTTTTTTTTGATTATCAAACGAAAACTGGCCCAAAATAGTAAAAAAAAATCATTTTTTTTTAATTTAGCTGTGTGTTTCTTGTTACTACCATAACCTACCACCAAAGAACAACCCAAAATAAATTTTCCAGCTCTTGACGATCGCTGCGATAAATGTGGATGTTATTTGTTATTTGTACCTGTATTACAGTCCAGAAACAATAGTGCGCATTTTGTTTTTTGTTTACCTAAAACACACTGATACTAACTGACACTAATACCAATTTAAAAAATAATAATCCTGACCTTTGGACCTTGACCTTTGGCCCAATCACTTACCCT
The DNA here is from genome assembly GCF_062004578.1 of Staurois parvus. Classification (NCBI taxonomy): domain Eukaryota; kingdom Metazoa; phylum Chordata; class Amphibia; order Anura; family Ranidae; genus Staurois; species Staurois parvus. Next base: position 3,634,472 of record NW_028317849.1, read on the forward strand.
GGCAATAAACTAGATCAAACCTTGATCTAGGGATTTTTTTCTTTATTTTTTATTATTTTAATAATTACTTATTTATCTTTTTTTTTTTTAACAAAGTTTTTTTCCCCCTCTATGCCAGGAGTTAGAGAGATACAATGTATCTCTCTCCTTCATTCATAGAGGGAGAAAAAAAAACAAGGGACCGGGCTGTACAGTGACTGATCGCTGTGATAGCCAATCAAAGGCTATCACAGCGATCGTGTGACCCGGGATCGGGAGTCCCGGGTCCCGATTGTTAGAACAGGATCCAGGGCTCTCAGTGACACTCCAGTCTTTGTGCTGGGAGTGCACAGTACGGCATGCTCCCAGCACTAATACAGGTACGCAAATATGCGGCCCCATGGAAAAAAGCCCAGTTCTGTGAGGCCGCATATTTGTGTTACATTGGCATCAAGGGGTTAAATAAAGTATACATTAAAAAAAGGATATATAAGCACTTTGATGTGTTTTAACAATGAATTTTAGACTGTGTGCACAATGCATGCCAGTGCGTGTATGTTATATGCATCATAAAGTGTTACTAAACCCAGGACTCTGCATTCACTATATTTGGTCTCCCACAGTACAAGGAACATGGAAATGCAATTATTTTAGTAAATATAAACTGCTCAATTCCTTTTCTCATCAGCAGTCAGAGCAGTCTTGTGACTTCTAACAGTGTCCAGCAGAGCCTATGTTAAATCTTGTAGCAGTTTTAATTTTGCTCTAGGAGGAGGGTGTGCTGATCACATGCACTCTCCCGAGAAAAAAAAAACACCTCTTTAGCAATACACACCAAACTAAGAATGTTCAGAGTGTCTCCACACAATATGTATTATCAGGAGATAAGAGGGGGACACTGGAAGAAGGGGAGGATCAGATAAGACAGGTTCAAACAGCATTTTTCCACAATGCAGAGGATCAACCTCTTAGGTTTCACAGTGAGTATAACAAGCATGCTTTACTGCATATACACACTGATTTTACTGTTGTAGGTTTCGTAACACTTTGATGGAAATTTCTCGAGGCCTTAGGCAGCCCATAATGTAAAGCTCCTTAACTCACAAAAATACCCGCTGCATTATTTCCGCAGCATGGCGGAACGCACACTTTATGTTGTGGTGCTTTCCAGCGTAAGTGCTTTGTGGTGGTGTGTTGGGATGCAATTCAAAACGAATAGAACCACAAGTCACAGTGCGCATGGTTTGTTGCTGTGCATTGCAGTGATGCACGCTTTTTACCACAATGTGCTTATATGATTGCACCCCTAACCCCTTGACACCGAGCGCTCGCAAAGATGCGTCCTCTCGTTGTCTGGTACTTGACACCAAGCGGCCGCATATTTGCGTGCCATTAGAAAATACATATGTGCTGAGAGCGCACGCCCTGCGCGCTCCCAGCACATATGTCCATGACTCACGGAAAGGTCCCAATCTTCCCTTGCGATCGGGACCTTTTCCGATCATGTGACTGCCGTGATGGCGAATCACGGCAGTCACATGACCCTAAAACCCCGTCTGCCTCCCGGCTTCTGAAACTCCTTAAGAGCTGGGAGGCGCCAGCGCGAAGTGGTTAAACATAACGCACAATCACATTATTTATTAGAATATTTATTTGTAAAAAATGTTGCAAACTATTTATCATTTCCCTTCCACTACACAGTTATGTGCCACTTTGTGTTGGTCTATCACATAAAATCCCAATAAAATACATTTACGTTTTTGGTTGTAACATGACAAAATGTGGAATATTTCAAGGGGTATGAATACTTTGTCAAGGCACTGTAATTAGGATTAGGTGCCAAAAAAAAAAAACTGGGGCAGTTGTTCATAGCAACTGAATTTCTTGTATCATTTTGAAGCATTATACCGCACCATGCCGTGTTAACTGGAACCGTCACTACGCGCCCCGATGCTCTGAAATGGCCCCAACGATAGCCAACAGTAACATATTTTCAAAGGACTGCCTCTCCCATAATTATTATTTTGCAAGCTCCTTTGTTCCCATGATTCCTCTGCCATCATCTTCTTTTTATTTTGGACACAACATACCCAGTCGGTCTAGGGCTAGCATCACTGCCATAAATGTGCTCTGGCAGTGTAGTTCTAGCACTCGGTAGATTAAATGTTACTACTGCACACTGCTGAACTTGAGGTGGCCTTGCTACGGTTTATGCTGCTCTGGATGCCAAATGTCATCTCATGCCCAGTCCTTACCGTTAATCACTTTGTATGCTAAATTGTGTTATTACCATTGTTCATTTAGTTTATGCTTGCCTAGTTACCAGCCATATTGAGTGACAATATATTATGTTTGCCTTTACTACCTGGTTTGGTGCACTACTATTGGGAACTAAGTATTACCCTCAGTGATTTCCTGGGATATTGTATGTTTGTACACTCAACTTGGTGTGTTAGAGACCTAAGGATTTTTTGGAAAAGGTTAAGGCAAAGAACAGAGGTCCCATCCTAATCAGCGGATCCTACAGGGGTACTGCTACATATACATTTGATTTCAAATAGCAAGAGCAGTGTTTGATGAGAACACTTGTCTACACAAGCCTTTACTCTATTTCTTTGGTGACACCTGTAAACCTTGGAGTTTTCCCTCACTTTCTGTTCTGGTGACAAGAGTTACCAGGTCAAACAGACAGGGTCATCCTGCCTTGCTGGGACAACAAGAAAAACCGGACGGTTTGAATCCTTCCCTACTCTATCTTACACCTGATTGGCTGTGAATAGCTGCGGAAACTGTCAATCTCACATTCCATTCATTGGGGCTTCCCGACCTCAGGTTATTGCAGGGAACCTCCACTGGGTCTCTACCGCAGCCAATCGCAAATGGCCCCATTCTCAAGTCTGAACGGGGGCCTTAAAGTATGCTGTACACAGGGGGCAATTTTTTAAAAAACATATTATGCATAAATAATAATAATAATATTATGCAAAGGTGGAACTGTGTTGCCATAATGCTTCAAAATGATACAAGAAATTCAGTTGCTATGAACAACTGTCCCAGTTTTTTTTTTTGCCACCTTATCCTAATTACAGTGCCTTGACAAAGTATTCATACCCCTTGAAATATTCCACATTTTGTCATGTTACAACCAAAAACGTAAATGTATTTTATTGGGATTTTATGTGATAGACCAACACAAAGTGGCACATAACTGTGTAAGGAGTTTCAGAAGCCGGGAGGCGGACGGGGTTTTAGGGTCATGTGACTGCCGTGATTCGCCATCACGGCAGTCACATGATCGGAAAAGGTCCCGATCGCAAGGGAAGATTGGGACCTTTTCGTGAGTCATGGACATATGTGCTGGGAGCGCGCAGGGCGTGCGCTCTCAGCACATATGTATTTTCTAATGGCACGCAAATATGCGGCCGCTTGGTGTCAAGGCCCAGACAACGAGAGGACGCATCTTTGCGAGCGCTCGGTGTCAAGGGGTTAGGGGTGCAATCATATAAGCACATTGTGGTAAAAAGCGTGCATCACTGCAATGCACAGCAACAAACCATGCGCACTGTGACTTGTGGTTCTATTCGTTTTGAATTGCATCCCAACACACCACCACAAAGCACTTGCGCTGGAAAGCACCACAACATAAAGTGTGCGTTCCGCCATGCTGCGGAAATAATGCAGCGGGTATTTTTGTGAGTTAAGGAGCTTTACATTATGGGCTGCCTAAGGCCTTGAGAAATTTCCATTAAAGTGTTACGAAACCTACAACAGTAAAATCAGTCTGTATATGCAGTAAAGCATGCTTGTTATACTCACTGTGAAACCTAAGAGGTTGATCCTCTGCATTGTGGAAAAATGCTGTTTGATCCCAACTTCGCTGATCCTCCCCTTCTTCCAGTGTCCCCCTCTTATCTCCTGATAACACATATTGTGTGGAGACACTCTGAACATTCTTAGTTTGGTGTGTATTGCTAAAGAGGTGTTTTTTTTTTCTCGGGAGAGTGCATGTGATCAGCACATCCTCCTCCTAGAGCGAAATTAAAACTCCTACAAGATTTAACATAGGCTCTGCTGGACACTGTTAGAAGTCACAAGACTGCTCTAACTGCTGATGAGAAAAGGTATTGAGCAGTTTATATTTACTAAAATAATTGCATTTCCATGTTCCTTGTACTGTGATTGGCTATCACAGCGATCAGTCACTGTACAGCCCGGTCCCTTGTTTTTTTTTTCTCCCTCTATGAATGAAGGAGAGAGATACATTGTATCTCTCTAACTCCTGGCATAGAGGGGGAAAAAAACTTTGTTAAAAAAAAAAAGATAAATAAGTAATTATTAAAATAATAAAAAATAAAGAAAAAAAATCCCTAGATCAAGGTTTGATCTAGTTTATTGCCAGGGTAAGTGATTGGGCCAAAGGTCAAGGTCCAAAGGTCAGGATTATTATTTTTTAAATTGGTATTAGTGTCAGTTAGTGTCAGTGTGTTTTAGGTAAACAAAAAACAAAATGCGCACTATTGTTTCTGGACTGTAATACAGGTACAAATAACAAATAACATACACATTTATCGCAGCGATCGTCAAGAGCTGGAAAATTTATTTTGGGTTGTTCTTTGGTGGTAGGTTATGGTAGTAACAAGAAACACACAGCTAAATTTAAAAAAAATGATTTTTTTTTTACTATTTTGGGCCAGTTTTCCTTTGATAATAAAAAAAAAAAATCAGAAGATATCCATTACCATTTACCACCAAATGAAAGCCCAATTTGCCCTGAAAAAAAACAAGGTATAATCCATCTGGATGTACAAAGTAGTTGTGATGATATGTACGGTTTTACCAACACATGTCAACTTTGCAGAATTGTACTTAAGCATTAAGATTTGTTTTACCCTTAGGCGTGAAGGGGTTAAAGTGGAGTTCCACTCAAAAGTGGAAGCTCTGCTTTTCTGCCTCCTCCCACCCTCCACTGCCACATTTGGCACCTTTTGGGCTGGGCACCTTGTTTTGACAGGCGCCTGCTCCCACTTCGGACTCAGTTTGCCGCGGTTGCTTTATTTTGCACAGATTTGGAACTTAAAGGTCCAATGGAGGCATAATATGTGTAAGGAACACGTCACAGATCAGAAATCTGGAGGCACGTAATTCTTATAAAATGTGTTTAGCCTATTATAATGTATTGGTCAATGGTCAAGTCAAGGTGAGCAGGGAGTGGGGCCACAATTCAAGCATGATGTTGAATATTGCTGAATATTGATAACACATCATATATTGGATTGGACTTTTATTATCACATTTTGATATTTTTTTGGACTGTCACCGTGTGTTTTCAAAGCCTTATTTATGAGGAGATAGCACACCACATTTTTGTTTAATTAATTGAGCCGGAAGTCGTCGTCCCCTGCAGCCCTCTGGGACACTTCACAAGTCCCAGAGGACTGCGGCCCATTCACAATGCCCCCCGCACTTTGCCCATGAGCAGTAGGAAACAGCTTTGAAGCCACGAGGCTGCATTGCCGATTTCCATTATGCAGGCCATATATGAGTCGAATTCTGAACAAATTTTCTTTCGAAAATCAAACATTTTGTGCATTTTATAATGTGATGGTTCCGATTGCTAGAACTACACTGCCAGAGCACATTTATGGCAGTGATGCTAGCCCTAGACCGACTGGGTATGTTGTGTCCAAAATAAAAAGAAGATGATGGCAGAGGAAGCATGGGAACAAAGGAGCTTGCAAAATAATAATTATGGGAGAGGCAGTCCTTTGAAAATATGTTACTGTTGGCTATCGTTGGGGCCATTTCAGAGCATCGGGGCGCGTAGTGACGGTTCCAGTTAACACGGCATGGTGCGGTATAATGCTTCAAAATGATACAAGAAATTCAGTTGCTATGAACAACTGCCCCTGTTTTTTTTTGTTTGGCACCTAAGCCTAATTACAGTGCCTTGACAAAGTATTCATACCCATTGAAATATTCCACATGTTGTCATGTTACAACCAAAAACGTAAATGTATTTTATTGGGATTTTATGTGATAGACCAACACAAAGTGGCACATAACTGTGTAGTCTGCAGCTGCAAGGTAGATGTGGTTCACATGTGGCAACTTTGGAGATACCAGGCAAACTCCGGACACGAACTTGATGAAAACAAACCTTTTATTTAACCAGCGCTGGTTAAGACTTAGCTAATTGGCTTAAAAAAATATCTTACAGAGTATACATATTAACAATTATGTCACAATGCATATTTCTCCTCTTTCACTTTCTGTACATTCAAAAGGCTTTCTAAACTGTGCAGAATGTGGACTTGAATGCCAGCTACAGATAAGGATACCAGCTACTAGCTGGAACACGTTATTTCACAGGAAATAAGGGGGGGGGGGTGAGCTGGTGACCTTGCTTTTGCAAACAGGCTGCTAGAAGTGTTAGAGTTTAAAGGGAAACTCTGCAATATCTGGGTACTGCCACAGTAAAGGTTCAGTAAAATGTGGTATAGGGTTGGTATTGGTGCAGTCTAGGTTTGCTATAAGTGCAGTATAGGGTACAGTATGGATGTGGTATGGATTGGGTACACTTTGTGTCCTGCTCTCAGTGGCACAGTCCCTGCTAACAGTATTAGCAATGGTCCCTGCTAGCCCCCTCACCAGTCGCCTGGATGGTGCAGTGACGTCTTGCTGTAGAAGGTAGTTTCTGGAAATCAGCAATGGGAAGTAGAGGGTGAGTGGATGCTCCAATCAATTTACTGCTGTGATGTGGGCAGTGCTGCACTGCTCGCAGGTGTCCTCACTCCCAGTCT